>NC_136265.1:141325937-141328437 GCF_964187855.1 Myxine glutinosa | reverse complement strand
TGACCTTTCTGGAAGGGTCCAATTTTTTTACCCTTTTTCTATTGGACAATATAAATAGTCTCCGCCTCCCTAAGGTCTCCACCCCTCCTAATAATCTATATATATATAAAAGAGTTTGTGTGTGTGTGTGTGAGTGTGTGTGTAATGTTACCGATAGACTCCTAAACGGAGAGGCTTACGTGCTTGATATTTGACATAGACATGGCCATTGAGCGTGGGACGAACATGGCCGAACTCAAAATATTTGACGATCCATATTTTTTATTCATATTTACCTCAGCGCATTTCAGCGCACGGAATCAACGGAATCAGAGCAGGTGGGCGCTGATTCGCTCAGAGCGATCACGTGATGACGCTATGACGTTATGACGCTATGAACGATATGACGCTATGAACGATATGATGCTATGACGCTATGAAAAAAAAAATCGCTATGACGCTATGAAAAAAAAAATTGCTATGACGCTATGAAGCTATGAACGATATGACGCTATGAAAAAAAAATCGCTATGACGCTATGAACGCTATGAAAAAAAAAATTGCTCGCTTTGCCAAGGGGCTCGCTCCCCCCCCCCCCCCCCGTTCCCCTCCCCTCCCCCTCCCCTCCCCCGCCCGGCAATGCCGGGTACTTCTGCTAGTCCTATATAAGCCGTGGCATTATTAGTCCCCTACCGGTGTACACCGGAGGGGACTATAGGTTTGCACGCTGTCCCTCCGTCTATCCGTCTGTCAGTCCGTCACGCAAAGAACAGTTTTCCGGACTTTTTTCTAAACGCTTAATGCTAATGATTTCAATCTTGGTACATGGTTTCCTTATGAAAAGTTGACAGGTCAAGTTCGAACTTCACAACATTTCGTTAATTTTTGACAAAGTTATGGCACTTTGAACTTTGGGAATTCTGATAATTCTGCTGATCCTTAACTCAGTGCCATTTTAAGTTTTAATTTCCTTTAAAAAAGATTTTCTCTGCAATAATAGGACCGATTGAGATCAAATTTTCACCGTAGGGGGACTCGGTCTGTAGAATATTTTAATGGTAATTATGACGTCACAGGTCACGTGGGTCGGCCGCCATATTGTTTTTCGTGAAAACACGAAAACCCCTTTTTCTCTGCAACGGCTTAACAGATCGAGGCCAAACTTTGCAGGCAGAATCGCATTCCCATGACGAACAAAAAAGTCAGCGAGCATGACGTCATGCGTCACATGGTTTCAGAGTTATGACGTTTTTAAGCATGGACCTTTAAAACCGAGCTCCTCCCTCATTTTTGATCCAATCGAGGGGAAACTTCACAGATCTGTTCAGCATGTCAGTCTACTAAAACGTCATTTTGGAATTTGCGATAGGGCACATGGTTTGGCAGATATCATTAATTAAATGAAAATATTTTTTAAAAATGGATATCTCTTGTTTATTCTAGAGTTCTCCCTCAACCCGCACCGCGCGCCCTCAGCCTCGTCTCGTGAACCTGAAAAGCGTGACACAGCGCGCGCTTTCGGGGAGGGGCAGAGCCAAGCCGAGCAACAATATATACACATCGATCATTGATCGTGAACCGGAAAATATAATAAATTACTGATATTTAGCGACTCGAAAGGTTCTTCAACAACAACGTATTTCTCGTCCTTTTGCTCACCTGTCTGCAAAGGTGTATAAATCGAAGTCCCGAGTGCGAATCACAGGTGAGCCCGTCCTGAGGTAATTAGCGACTGGGAACGATTCAGAACCTGTGGGTAAATAACCCTTGGTAATTTCCCCAACAGTTTTCTGGACGACAGACTGCCGGTAGGGGACATGTATTACAGCGCAATACCCAGAATGCTTGTTTCAACATTCATTTTAATAGCGAACGTTTTCGGCACGTTTCTTCATTATTATTATTATTCCTATTTCTGCTCGAACTTCTCCTCAAACTCAAAAAAAAAAAACCCAAAAAGGCAGGACCACAAAATATTTGACCTTTCTGGAAGGGTCAATTTTTTTTTACCCTTTTTCTATTGGACAATTTAAATAGTCTCCACCTCCCTAAGGTCTCCGGCTCCGCCCCTCCTAATAATCCTATATAAGCCGTGGCGTTACTTCAACATTCATTTTAATAGTGAACGTTTTCACCACGTTTCTTCATTATTATTATTATTCCTATTTCTCCGATTTATTCCTATTTTTTTAATTCCGACTTATTCCTACCTTCGAAAATCTCCGATTTATTCCTATTTTAGAATAAAGCGAACGTTTTCCATAAAAAACGAGCCCCCCACCCCCACCCACCCCCACCCCCACCCACCACACCCCCACCCACACCATCCCCACATCTTCCCATTATCAAAACGAAAAGCGACAGTTTTCCTGCTACGATACCACCCAAAAAGGGGCCAAATTTCGGAAAGTCGCCTGCAGCCCTCCATATGCAGACACGAAGAGAAGCACGGACAGATGCGGAACATCAGCAGGAACTTCAAACCCTGGCACGCAGGCGATCAGCTCTTATAGACCAAGAG
>NC_136265.1:141308437-141320937 GCF_964187855.1 Myxine glutinosa | reverse complement strand
GTTAGTGACTGATACCTGTAGTGGGGACGCAGGTAGATTAGTGTGGATGATAATGACGTGGGAGCGCAATAGTTTAAAGGGACGACTGGGAAGCGCAAGTTTCAGAAGGGAGTAGTTAGCTGAGATGATGCCGTGTGTGTGAGGATTGAACAGGTGAGAATTGGACAGGTGTGATTGCACAGGTGTGCAACTGAACAGGTGTGTGGAGCAGTGTATGAGGGAGTAGTGGTGATTGTGTGTTGTGTTGACCAACTGGTCCAGGAAGAGGAGGAGGGTGCAGGTGGCACCAGGTAGGATTGCACAGGTGTGCAACAACAGGTGTATGTGGTTGTATGGAATAAATGGTATGGAGTAGTGGAATGGATGGTAGTGGAGTGAGAATGGTGGAAATTGTGGAGTGGAGTGGATGGTGCAAAGGTGTGAATGGGGGAAGAGTGGACCCCCATCACGGATACCCGGGGCGGGTAGTGTAAGTGTTAGGTAGAGGGTACAGGTAAATTGTAGTTGGATATTGGCATCTGTGGTGCGGGTGACAGAATGGTATGTGGATGGGTGCGTTGGTGTTGTGGAAATGGCTGGGCGTGTAGCCTGTTAGTGTGTGTAGTTGGTTGGGCACTCCACCACTGTGAGGATGTCGGCCAGGTGAGGCCGCAGGTGGGCTCTGGGAGCCGGTAGCGTTGTGGATGGGGCCCGAGGATCCGGAGGACGGACCCGGGTAGCCCAGTGCCAGAGAGGGCACCGAGTGGGGAGAGTGCCAGAGGGCCTGCCCCAGTTAGTTAGGTTAGGGTGAGGAGCTAGGTAAGCTCGGGTGGCAACTGCAGTGGTGGAGGTGTGCAGGTGGGTAGACCCGCTGGGAGAGGTACACGTCGCAGCCCAGAAATTGTGCGAGGGCACCGGGAGATGAATCGGGGGGAGTGAGACCCCAAATTGAAGAGCACCACAGTTTGGCCAATGGGAATTGGTTTTTAGAACCCATAGTGTAAGAGGGCCAATGGTTTGGCCGGAGAAAGACCCCGGGTAGTGTAAAGTTGTTAAAGTCATTTAGAAGATAGTTAGGATTGATGAACCTGTCGCACCATACGCAGCCACTTACCTGTGGTGATGATGATGACTCCACACCTGTGTTTTCTTTGTTTGTGTCGCAGAAATGAGAATTGCTGTGAGGATTGGTGAGACGCATCACGACGTGGATGAGACATTGGGGTGATTCCATCTCTCCCTCCTTAGGAGGGACTGATGATGAATTGGTGATGGCAAATTTTGATGTTGAGTTGGAAATGGCAAATTTGATTGGTTAGGAGGGAGAGAAGACGAATTTGGTTTATGGGAGGAACGGGGAAGACAGTAGGGATGTTTGTTGATTTGTAAAGTAGATGTTTATGGGTAGTGTTGTGTTGTGTGGATACAGTAAGGGGTAAGGGAGGGGCCATGTAGGTTACCTGGTGGGGGGGGGCGTACGATAGGAACGTACCTGTCTCACCTGGTTCCCATGTGCCCCCAGTGTGCATTACCTTATATTGTGTGCACTTTTGCGCCCTTACCACCTTACTCACTTGTTTCTTCTTTTGTCTCCCACCTCCGAGGATCTGGCTTTGGGGTAGAGAGAGAGGAGAGAGAGGTGCTGGCTACGCAGTTGTGGGCCTGCACTTTCGCTGCTTGTTGCCTGGATCGATACACCATATGGACCGCAATGTTGGTGGCCACCCACAATGGACCGTAGTTCTTTTGCGGCCAAGCACCACCCGGGGATGGACCTATGGGTCAACGGGGCACCTATGCCATACAGGTGAACCACTAATAAGTAACACCAAGTGCACCACAAGAAGAGCAAGAGACACCTGCAGGGTTAGGGGTTGTTGAAGTTATTTTTATTCCAATGAACAATGGTGACTGCACCGATTGGTGGTGGGGTGGTGCTGTTGATGCTCGGGAAAGGGTGCTCTGCACGTTATTAAAGGCCGTCGGCCACAGAGCACTCGTGGGTTGGTGTATCGATGTTGGCAAGCGCGCTCTCTCTATGCATAACATCTGCATGTGTTCCTCCAAAGACAGGTCCTGGATCGTAGTGTAAATATCAGCGTAGTCTTGTAAATAATGCTCCCTACCGGCTGTATGTTTAGTTTGAGGATTCTTTCCGGATTCGGTTATCCTGTGGGTGTGTTTCTGAGAGGAGAAGGGTGCAACGTCGCAGGGGGACATATTTACTCATTTGTGAATATCTATAAAACTGTCGCACTCAGGGTAGAGTTAATAGTAGAGGGAACTACATTGCGTGCCACACTAAAGTAGGTAAAAATTTATCGGGTCGGGACGCCCCGAGGGTAGAGAAGGGTGCAATGTTGCGAATATGGAATTTGACCTCCATATCCGCTTGTAAATATTCCCCTATCTTCTCCGATACTCCCCAACTCTCCCCTTACCCCATTCCCTAGTCCCATTGTCTGTAAACAACACCCATTAGAGCCGATCTTCCCCTTCATTCCCCCATTAAATGTCGTGCCCAGGTCCCCCGCACCACACGTAGACAATTATAGGACATCTTGCTAGTTATTCTTAATCTATGTCAGTTAAGGACTTGTTTCCATTAATTATGACTCTTCGTTGCACCAGAATGTGATGATATGGCACCAGTAGGAGTTTAGGACCTTCCCATACCTCCCCGCATCTCTTCCCATCATCTCAAGCTCCAACAACAACCACAACAACAGCGGCTTTGCGTCCTCACTCCGGCTCGGTTGGCCGCCATTGAACATGTGCTCGACGGGGTTACCCAGAAGGGGGCTCCCTGTCGGCCCCTCGTCAAGGGCGGAGCCGGTAACCCCCGCACCCAATGAGAAGCCATGGGCCGATGCCATATGGGGCGGAGCTAACGAGCGAGGGCGTGACTCCCCGCCGGATATACGCGGCCCCGCGCCGGACGTGACGTCAGATGCGCCCCGAGCTTGGAAGGAAAAGACGCCACCCTCCCGAGCGCTGAGCGACCTCCCCAGCTTGAGACCAAAGTCGCGACCCACAAGCGCTGTGATACCTTCACGCATCTCTGGACACCACCGTACGTGATCCTGCCCTGAGCACAGGTGCACCTGGAGCGATCGCTACCCGCTTTCCTGGCCATCAAACCCCGTGTGAGTGAGCCTTGTCCCGCGTTTACCTGTCGTCTGTCCGGGGATAATATAAGTGTGTTTAAGTGCCCACCTTCCTATGTTTCCCTCTTGTCCCTGTAATCTAAACCTTCCGCAATTGTAATAACAACCTTTGAGAACCGTATCCCTGGTGTCGTATTGTGTGATTGTAATCCAGCCGGGTGTCTTCTTTTTCTTATTGAGCCAGCATAGCGCGATTAGTCAACCCCGGGTGCAATCGGGGTAACTTGTACGGATACGGCGGCCATCCCGCTCGGCCCACCATACCATCAAAGTCGTATCTGTAACAATATATATCCGAGCTATATATATACATATACATATACCCATACACATACATATATTTTCAACCATGTGGAGAGTGAGGAGCACTACCTTGGACTCTTATGGATGCAAATCCTGCACATGCACAGACCAGAGGATCACCTCCGACCCAGAGGCTTACGCCAGACCACTTGTCAAAAGACAGATTTTTTTTTGATTATCATTGGTCAAACATAAAAACATTAAATCAAATGGAGCTGCCTATCCAAATTGTGAGATTATTCACTATTTTGAATGTGCCATTTTTATATATATAAAAGGTTAAAAAAAACAACAACAAAAAAAACATTGAAACAACTTGGGACGTGTACTCTAACCCAAAACTTGATCCAATGGCTTGATCTCCGATCATCAATTTGGATTCAGACCAGGTCACTCTACTCTGGCCATGCTGCTTCTGCCGTCTCAACAATGGATGGGGGTCCTCAATGTCAAACAGGAAATTAGAGCTGTCTCCCTTGACATATCTCCTGCCTTCGAAACGGTCTGGCACCCCGCTCTGCTCACCAAACTCTCCTCCCATGGTATCCATGGAAATCTCCACGCTTGGCTTGCAGACTTCCTCGATGGTCATAATCAACGTGTAGCGTTGAATGGGTCTCTCATCTCCCCTTACCCTGGAATTTGAAAGGCTGGAGGCTGGAGTTCCCCAAGGCCTGTTCAGGCTGGAGCCTGTTCAGGCTGGAGTTCCCCAAGGCAGTGTTTTGGGCCATGTGCTATTTCTGGTCTTCATCAATGATCTCTCCGACTCTCTGGAAAATCCTCTCTGTCATTTTGCTGATGATTCCACTCTCTGCCGTTCCATTCCTCATCCCTCAGATCGGCAGTCTGCCAGCCTCCTCGCTCTCTGCAGACCTGACAAAATCACAAACTGGTCAAACAAGTGTAACATGTCTTTCAATCCTGTCAAATCTCACACTCTCACTATGTCTCTCAGAAAAGACCGACTGGACAACCCCTCCCATCTACTTTCTGAACAATCCTCTCCAAGAAGTTCTGTCACTCAAGCTTTTGGTCTCACTATCTGCCATGGTCTTTCTGGGAAAACCATATTTCCAAGCTGGCCTCCAAAGCCAGTCGCCGACTGGGCATCCCCCGTCGTGCAAAGTCCTTCCTTGGCACACCTCAGCTTCTCACCACATACAAGGCTTTCATCTGCAGCTCAATGGAATACTGCTCTCCCCCTCTGGGCCGGTGCTCCTGTCTCACACCTCGCTCGTCTTAACGCTGTTGAAACCAAAGCTTTCAGGATCATGGAATCTCCTACGATGAAGCTAACTCGGAGGGCCTTTCACTTACTCACCACAGGTAGGTAGGTAGGTAGGTAGGTGGTCTTTCTGTCTCCTACCGACTCCTGTCTGGCCTAGCTCCCCCAGCTCTATCTGTGCTCTGTCCCCAAATATTCCTACAGTCGCACAAGATCTGCCAGCAACCCTCTTCTGGTGAAATTGCAAAATCAAGACTCTCTGCTCACCTTCACTCCTTCATTCCGCTTTTCTCGTGCTTCTGGAACAAAGTCCCTCAATCTCTTCAATCCCACTCCTCCCTCCAGGTCTTTAAAACAGCTGTTCACCACCATCTCTTATGTTCCCCCATCCAAAACTTTGATCGCTTCTACCCCCGTTAATTGATCCCCAGATCCACTTTTTTTGAAATGCCGACTTCTTTCCTGGAAGTTCTAGCAGGTGTCCATGTGTTTTATACCTCTGCCCCTCCCCCCTCTCCCCTCCCCCGCCTTCCCAGGCCTCATCCCCCCAAGCCCTCTCCTTCTCACAGATCTTCCGATGTCCCTGTTCTCTGCTGTTGTGCTTGTGTGCTTCCCTCTCTCTCCCCATCTTGTCTCCCGCTCCTTTATTGTATGTTTTGTGTATCCGTTTTTTTTTTGCGATTGATGTTAGTTCTTACACGAGCCTCGATCTTGCATACAAAAAGAAAAAAAAAAAAAAAAAGGGAGCATATTATATCAAAATTTTCAGCTGACAAGAAAGTAAAATGCAAAAAAAATAATTCTAAAACGTTAAAAAGCATTTCCCCCATATTAATCGCAGATCGAGCACAATGCAATGTTTCGGTAGGTCCGTGAAGAGGTCTGGGTAAATGAACATCCTAACATCAAGCTGGCTGAATGTCTCTCGAACATTGGAGTGAACTGTGGAAGACCCTATAACCAGGACAGCAGTACGCAAGTGATGGATATTGATGAATAACTGTCAGAAATACTCTGCCAGCATCTGGGTTCCCATCTCTTGTGTAAAAAGTGCAACTTTCACTAGAACCACTGTCTTTCAATTTGAAAGGTTTTGTGTCGTTAACTTTTTATTGTGTTAAACTTACCTCCATAAGAGTATGCAGCCAAAGATAACCAACACCATCGAAACCGACACACCAATCAATGCGATCGCTGTGCTCGAAATAGGGCCCTTGGCTGCAAAAACAAGACGAGACGTCAAAATGAATCAGCACATGCAGGTGATCATCAAACCGCTCATCTCTTTGCCTTTCCCCCCACTGGAGCTCAACCATCCGATGCGAGGAATTTCCTCCGGTGCTAATATTCCCAATAACAAGGAAGCAAGGAAATTTAACTCAGGAACCGAAGAAGATTGTTTCGCCCGTCCGCCACCTAAGCACTCAGCAACCTGTCGTGGGTTGTGCAATCTATACGGACAACCTCAAGGCGGAGAATTTGGATTGTTGTACAGCACGCAATGACATATTCTTTGAGAGATACAATTAGCTCTTGCAACCTGAAAGCAAACGCTGTGCTCCAAGATATGGCACCCACTGCTGGCAATGCAACACCAGCAGTCCAATGAAACGGAAAACCAAATACTGCATTGGAGTCATCAGAAGGAATCAGAAGAGGTAAAGAGCAATCCAGATTGCAAACTACAATTGTAAGTATACCTTGGCAATATATTCTTTTTGGGGGGGGGGGGGGGGGAATACACTTTAAACCTGTTTCTACTGGTGCACCACCTCAGCCAAGCCTCAGGAAGTCTTGTCCATCTGCCTCATATGCAAGAAACATTATTTTGTCTGCGCATCAGTGATGATATGGATATCAAGGAAGAATAAATAACAAAATGTTGACTCGAAGGAGGTCGATGGACATAAAGCTTTGCAACAGCTGACATGAAATGACTTCAAATATCTGTGAGATGACTCCTTTAAATTGGATTTTGCTTTAACAAGTAAAGTCACGTCGGTGTGAATAATTGAACGACCTATTCTCCTCGGCACATGCCAGACCAACTTCCCATTTTACTTGGGAGTGTGAAACATCCCAAGGCAAAAGGTACAGTACAAGCGAATTCTCATGCCGCAGTATCAGAACAGTTGATGGAGGATCCAGTGTGTTCCTTGGAAGTGCAGAACGTTTTGTCCCGATTTGAATTTTGAAATTTACATTCAAAATGGCTGCGATTGTACTGCCTGAGAAAAACAAACAAAACAACAGCTGTTCTGCATTTTTATCTTATCTGACCTGATCTGCTGTAAGAATCTCATTAAGTTGCTGAGGCAAGTTCCAGATCAGGAAGAGCAAGACCTAAAGAGTCAAGGTGGTCAACCCTGCACTCAAACTATGCAGGCAATTTGGCCAGAGGTATGAACTAAAAACGCCCCCTCCTTTTCTTTTGTTGTTAAAGGGTTAACTATAAGGGATGGCAACAGATGGAACGACTAGCATACCCATACTAACCTCGTATAACAATAAAATATAAAAAAGGGATGTAACATACGCAAGGCCAAGCAAAGCAGATCATCAGCCACAATAAAGCTTTGAGTTAAGCCTCAGTCACACTGGATCGTACGTTTTCTGGATCGTGCGATTGGTGGCAATTTGGCCGAGGTACGACCAATCGGCAATGTTTGCTACGATCTCCATTTGCGATCGCTCTTAAGACTGGTGTTAGGTCATCGTACGATTGGTGGTACGCGTGGTCGTGCAATCACCAACGATTGGAGAAGATCGATCCAAGATAAATCGTAGGTAATCGTGCGACTAGTGGTGGCGATCAGCGACCGATCGTACGATCAATCGTGGCGACCTGCGACCACTCGCACAATCAATCGCAGCCAATCACAGCAAGTCGCAGCCAGTTGTGAGATGGGTCGCTCGATCAGATCGAAAGGCTCGCGATCGTGCGTCAGCATCAGTAGTCACCTACCTCTCAAGGAGTAAACTTCGTCGAACTTTTCAACTGAAACTATAATTCGCTATGCCTCCCAAGAAGGGAGCTGTGGCCTGGCAGCTTAGTTCTGCACATTACTTTATTGTGTTAAAGATTTTACTTTGACAAAGAACTTTGTTTGTGTATACATGTATTGATTTAATTTGTATTTAAAATAATAATTTTTTCCATTGTAATATAAACCAGTCATTTATTACTCAGACCATACACACACAATAAAGACAACTAATTATTACTTTTTCTCCTGACATACCATGAAATAGCATGTTTATTGTACAAGTTCATTGCAAAATAGATATGCAAAAATAGATCATACACATAGCATATAATATATTGCTACGGTTTTGAGATTTGCACACATTGGTCATTAAAGGTTAAAGGGTTGCCCCCATAGTTATTCCACGAGCAACACGTAGGCCACCTTGTAGTGTTAGTTATGTTATAGTATGTGTAAGTATAGGCCATTTCCCCTATTGATATCTGCGTTGTGTAAAGACATGAGTTTAGGTCCCATTAATTTTGCGTCCACCCTTCAATTCCACCTCTATGGGCATAATTGATCCCGCGCCCCATTTGGCTGCCTGCAGCATTTGTTACGCTTTGGCTGCCCGTAGCATTTGTTACGCTTTGGCTGCCCACAGCATTTGCTGCCCTTTGCTCGCTCACTAGTCAAGTAACACGAGGTAGGCCTAAGAAGGAGGAGCGCGGGGTCGGGGTGGGGCGGCGTCAAGGCGATGACGGGAAGAGCCACCAGCCAACCAGGGCTCCAACGGCATGGCGTGAGGGGGCGTGGAGAGGCGCGTCTGGTGAGTGTGAGAAGGTTCGCGGGGCGTACCTATATACAGTAAGTGATTGCACAAAGCCCTCGAAAGGACTCGTTGGGAAAGGGCGTGATAAAAAGGACTTATGAGGAGGACTCGTTGTAAAGGACTGATTTGCACGAGAGGACTCATAAGGGGAGAGCGCACGTGAGAGGACTTGTTAATCAAGAGGACTGTGAAGAACGTGATTCGCAGCGCTCGCTTTGGAGGCATTGCACTATATCTCAGTATAACGTACGCGCCAGAGGAGAGGAAGAAGAGGCGTTGAGCACACGGCTGCAACCAGACGCGCCGGTGGCGAATAGCGCCTACCTCAGCCACGCAAGTAAACGCGGCAATAGCCGCCAGTGATCACCGCTAACCGCCGAAGTCCGCTCCCTACCAAATCGCCCCGTATTAACCCTTGTGCGCCCAACGACACGCGGAGAGCTCCTGCCCCTCTACTTACCATCTGCATGGGACGAACCGGAGACCGGACGGAGGGAGCTGCACGAGAGCCATCCCTGGACGCGGACCATCATCCTGCAGCTGCAAGCCCCGTGTGAGTGTGTCTGTGTGTGAGATGGGCTCGTTTGTCCTGGGGATTAAGTTAAGACTGTTTTAAGGCTGCACTGTGTCCCCTTTTTCTGGAATCCCTGTATAGTGTAAATAAACCTTGTTATTCCTTTCTTCCCAATTCGATCGCCTTTGTGATTTCTCCATTGGCTAAGCATGGCACGAATAAGATCGCTAGAACCGGGGTCACCAACGAAACAGCACGGATCGCGTGTACGCACCGCTCGGCGTCTCAACATGCGTGATTCGTGCGGGGCTTATTTCCTCATTTCAGGGCAGCGCGAGTAATTAGGTAATAGTGATTCTAGTCCTAAGACCCTATTTCGCGCAGTTCGGGAAGGACGTCATAGGTCCCGGGTCCCGTCGGCCAGTCAAAGACAAGGGGACTAATCCCCCCTTGGTAAGAGGAGAAGGCCGGCGGCAAGATCCGCAACAATATGATACACATATCTCAAAAAAAATATCAACATTCCAACATTCACACAACAGTTCGTAGATCATGTTATCCTGCCATGGGACACTGCCGACGTTGTTGTAGTAGTGCTTGAAGTAAACGCGCACAGCCTTGGCGAGCTAAAGACTGCGAGCTGCGAGCTAAAGACTGGTGGTACCACCAATTGTAAGGTCGTGCAACCAGTCGGGACAGGTCGTGACTGGTCGCACTACCGATCGTGAGGTCGTACGACAGGTGGCACCACCAATCGTCAGGTGGCAGGACCAGTAGCACGACCTTACTACTTGACTACTTGACCTTACTACTTGACTACTACTTGACTTGACTACTCGTGCGACTATGACCCGCGATCATGCATGACTGGTGGTGCGTCCATGCGTGACTGGTGGTACGACCATGTAAGACCTGTCTGCGACCTCTTACGATTTGGAATCGCAGGCCAGAAGTTTTGAACATCAACATCGACCTTGCTGCGACTGATTTTGCTCTGGCGATCACCCACGACCTCTGCGACCAGTCGCGCGCGCTTTCTACGATTTGCCCGTGCTTCCAACATTTTTCGGTCGCAGCTAGGTCGTAACCTGGTCACAGGCCCGGTGTGACTGGGGCCTTAGTGTCAGCATGCCATGTGCCAACAGGGAGCACTGCATTGTGGAGCACCAGGGATGTGAATGCTGCTGCACCTGCTGTTGTGTATGTCCAGATACATTGTGTGTGTGTGTGTGTGTGTGTGTGTGTGTGTGTGTGTGTGTGTGTGTGTGTGTGTGTGTGTGTGTGTGTGTGTGTATATATATATATATATATATATATATAGTTGTGGATATGAGGATTGTGTTTTTTTTTTGATTGCTTTATTCTGGACCCTCCTGCCTCCAGTTGTGTATAAAGGTCAAAGGTCGTTCCGTAGTTATTTCATAAGCACTCACGTTAGCCAATCATAGATTTCCCCCTTGTTGACAGTTATTTCCTTATTCTGTGTAGTAGGGTAAGGCCTTGTCTTCCATTAATTGACACTCCATTGCACCGAATTCAAATAGATATATCCCCTTTCATTCCCAAAGCCACATTCCCAAAGCCTCGATTGCCAACTGCATTCGCCACCATTGCCATGTGCTCCGGCTCGGAGAAGAAGGGGGGGGTGTCTCCACCTCGTCATAGAGGGGAGGAGTGAGCCAGCCCCGAACAACCAACCAAGCACGAGGGGTTTGGTTTGAGAGGGCGGAGGAAGAGCGATCGGGGAAGTTCGAAAAGGTTCACGGGTGGGGCTATATATAACCCATGGGAGACGCCCCCACCTCAGATGAGTTCTGAGTTCTGCAAAGAGACGAGCTTCGGAGAAGAAGTGCGCAAGGAGGGAAGAGAAGCGAGAAGGAAGCCTTGAGACAAGTGCGACAGAAGCGCGGGGGAAGCCTTTAACACAAGTGCGCGAGAGAAGCGCGGGGGGGAAGCCTTGAGAGAAGTGCACGACGTCACCCTGCTCGCTCCCAGCCTGACGAGGCCCGGCTTGCTGTGCGCCCTGCCAAGCCTTCCAGCTTGTGGTCCGAGCTGAACCTTCCTCCCGGTCCAGCCAATCGTTCCTGCCTCCATTCCCCATTCGTGTGAGTCCGTCTTTGTTTGTTCTGTCCCTGGGTTAATTTAGACTGTTTAGATAAGCTAGCAATTTTCACTGTGTCACCTTTCCTCTTCTGTATTTTATTTTCTTATCCTTCCTTCTTCCTTGGTTTCTTTCAATTGTGTAAATAGTAAATAAATTATATTTGTATTCCTTACCCTTTTTGTCTTTCTTTCTTATTTACATCCTTCGTTTTAGTCTTTTCCCCATTGAATATCTGTGGCGCGATTCGGCCAACGTTCAGGAATCGGGTTAGTCGGGGTAACTGTTCGGGCGCGGCGGCCATCCGCTCGGCAAACAACATCCTCGCCGCGGTCCCGTAACAAAATATATATATATTTTGGGTGGCTTCACCTACCTGGCTCCTTCGTTTCCTCGGGCCCGCTCCCGTAGGTTGGGACCATTGTTTCACCTCCTCAACCTTGGCCTCGTGCTCGCCTCTCCGCTCCTGCCTGGCATGGCTCTGCGGTACTCCGCCGCAAGGCTCCTTCTGCTCAATACCCACTCCACCCCATCATGCATCTCTGCCATCAAATCAAATGGACTCCTCCGACGACCCAGGTACATTCACCGTGGCTCCGGTCGTAAGTTTGTATATGTACAATCAGGTCACTCCATCCCCGTCCTCTGGTCGACTCAGCGCACTCCCACTCATCGTCCCAGCGCACCTAGTCACGGCAACGCACAAAATCGCACCTCCTGCCTGCGAACCCTGGCTAAATCACCTGAATTCATCCCTGCTGTTCAAAACAACATCAAGCTCACCCTGTTCAACACCCGGTCCCTCAAGAACAAATGCCTCATCCTCAACGACTACATCCTGGATAACAAACTGGACTTTCTCTGTCTCACCGAAACCTGGCAACAACCCTGGACTACTACACGCTCAACCTCACCACACCCAATGGATATTCCTACGTCAATAAACCACGCTCGGAGGGCCGAGGTGGTGGAATTGCCGTTATCCACCGTCAAGACATCAGGACCAGCCTCATCCCCATCGCCTCATCCTCATCCTTTGAACACCTGGCTTTTAAACTCTCTGGTCGCACGCAGTCAGTCATGGCTGTCGTCTACCGCCCTCCCAAACCACACCCATTATTCCTGTCTGACTTCTCCTACTTTCTGACCCAGCTATGTTCCCTCTCCCCCTCAATCTTCCTCCTTGGTGATTTCAATATCCACATGGACTCCACTGACTCCACAATAACCACTGACTTCACTGATTTACTCACCTGCTTTAACCTCACTCAACATGTCAACTTTCCTACGCATATCCGTGGTCACATTTTGGACCTTGTCTGCTCCACTGGATTAATTTTGCACCATCTCTCTGGCTCTGACCTCACCCTCTCTGACCACTTAGCCATCACTATGACCATCAACATCCCCACC
>NC_136265.1:141283437-141303437 GCF_964187855.1 Myxine glutinosa | reverse complement strand
AACAGGCAATCGGAATAAGCAGATATCGGCTATTTTTCGGTAATCTGTATCGGCGGATTGGATACAGTGTGGAGTTCCGATGACCGATTACAGTTGTACTGTTAAAGCGCGGCGTTACGCGCGCTGCTTGTGAGCAAGGAGGAAGCGGACAAGCGGTAACATATAAACGCCTTTATTCAAGACTACACTGTAACACTGTACCGCTCCGGGCTGGGCGCCCGGTGTCTCTCATGAGGCCACGCCTACCACTCGGACGTGGCCACCGCCCACTTGGTGCGTGGAATGATGTCACCACGCCAGTGGGCTTTTGTGTCCGCCACACGCGCCCCCCCAGAATTCCCGCGCACCTGGAGGGCCAGTTTGCGGGGCAGACGAATGACCCGGCCGAAGCGCCCCCTGGCGATCGGCGGCGTCCGGGGTGCAGGGATGCCAGGTGGGATGCCCCTGGCTGCTCCTGGGATGGGTGCAGGACCGGGGGGCGGCGTGGCAGTGGGGCTGGGCGGTGCCGGGGGTCCGCCCGCAGGAGGGCGGCCCCGACGTGGGGGTCGGGCCACTGGCGGTGGATGGTCCACATCGAGGTGGGCCGGCTTGAGGCGGTCTACCGAAACGCGGTCAGGAGTACCGCCGATGTCCAGGGTGAAGTGCTTCGCCCCGGTCTCCAGCACGCGGAAAGGCCCGTCGTACGGGGGCCGCAGTGGTGTCCGATGGGCATCGTGGCGGACGAAGACGTACTCCGCCGTGCGAAGCTCCGGGGCGACGTGCGTCGGTGGGTGCCCGTGGCATGCCGTTGGCACCGGGGCGAACCTCTGGGCGGTCTCTTGCAGAGCGGAGCGCTGCTGTGCCGCGGACCATGGTGCCGTGGAGTCGGGGAGGAACTCGCCCGGCACCCGCAGCGGTTGCCCGAAGACCAACTCCGCCGCGGATGCGCGCAGGTCCTCCTTGGGCGCCGTCCGGAGGCCCAGCAGGACCCAGGGGAGCCTGTCGACCCAGCCGCCGTCGCGGAGGGTGGCCCGGAGCGCGGCCTTCAATGAGCGGTGAAATCGCTCACACAGGCCGTTAGCCTGGGGGTGGTAGGCCGTGGTTCGGTGCAGCCGGACCCCGAGCCCCTGCGCAACCACCCCCCAGAGCTCCGAGGTGAACTGGGGGCCGCGGTCGGATGAGATGTCTGAGGGGGCGCCGAACCGGGCGACCCAGGTGGCGATGAAAGCCTGCGCGACATCGGCCGCCGTTGTCGACGCCAAGGGCACGGCCTCCGGCCACCGGGTGGTGCGGTCCACCATGGTGAGGACGTGGGTGAAACCCCGCGAGGGGGGCAGAGGTCCCACCAGGTCCACGTGGACGTGGTCAAACCGGCGTTCCGGCACCGTGAACGGGGCCAACGGGGCCTGGGTGTGCCGGTGCACCTTGGCGCGCTGGCACGCGAGGCATGTCCTGGCCCAGCCGCGGACGGCCTTCCGGAGGCCATGCCAGACGAACTTGTCGGCGATCAGCCTTTGGGAGGCCCTCGCGCCCGGGTGGGACAGGCCGTGGATGGCGTCAAACACCTGGCGCTGCCAGCCCGCGGGCACAATGGGGCGAGGACGCCCGAGGGAGACGTCGCACAAGAGGGCCGCGCCCGCGCCGTCGAACGGCACCTCGGTGACGCGGAGGCCCGTGACGGCGGTCCGCAAGGCCTGGACGTCGGGGTCAGCGGCCTGGTCCGCTGCCATCCGGGCATAGTCGATGCCGAGGTGGACTGCGTGGGCGACGGCCCGGGAAAGGCAATCCGCCACCGGGTTGTCCTTCCCCGCGACGTGCTGGATGTCCGTCGTGTACTCGGACACGGCCGAGAGGTGACGCTGCTGCCGGGCCGACCACGGCTCGGTGACCTTGCCCATCGCGAAGATCAGCGGCTTGTGGTCGACGAAGGCAGTGAACGCCCGGCCCTCGAGCAGATGGCGGAAGTGCCTGACCGCCAAGTGAAGTCCGAGCAACTCGCGGTCGAAGGTACTGTAACGGCGTTCGGGCGGGCGAAGCTGCCGGCTAAAGAACGCCAGCGGTTGCCAAGCTCCACGCACCCATTGCTCGTGCACCGCGCCCACCGCGTAGTCCGAGGCATCGGTGGTGAGGGCGATCGGTGCATCGGGCGCCGGGTGCGCGAGCATGGTGGCGTTAGCCAAGGCGAGCTTCGCGCCCGTGAACGCCGTGTGCATCTGCTCGGTCCAGGTAACGTCGCCTTTGCCCGGCTTACCTCGGAGAGCTTCGTGCAGGGGGCGCAGGAGCTGGGCGATACGGGGCAGGAACCGATGGTAAAAGTTCACCATGCCCAGGAACTCCTGCAGCCCTCTGATCGTGCGGGGGCGCGGAAACCCCTTCACCGCCTCCACCTTGGCCGGCAGGGGGACGGCTCCGTGCCTGGTGACACGGTGCCCCAGAAAATCGATTGTGGCGGCGCCGAACCGGCACTTTGCGGGGTTCACAATCAGGCCATGCTGGCCCAGGCGTTCGAAGAGCGTGCGGAGGTGGCGTAGGTGCTCTTCGCGGGACGCGCTGGCGACGAGGATATCGTCCAGGTAGACGTAGACAAAATCCAAGTCGCGCAGGACGCTGTCCATCAGTCGCTGGAACGCCTGAGCCGCATTCTTCAGACCGAAGGGCATGCGCAGGAACTCGAAGAGTCCGAATGGCGTGATGACCGCCGTCTTCGGGACGTCCTCCGGCCTGACGGGGACCTGATGGTAGCCGCGTATGAGGTCCACCTTCGAGAAGAAGGACCTGCCCGCCAAACGGGCGGAAAAGTCCTGAATGTGGGGGACGGGGTAGCGGTCGGGAGTCGTGGCGTCATTGAGACGGCGATAGTCCCCGCACGGTCGCCATCCCCCGCCGGGCTTCGGCACGATGTGCAGCGGCGACGCCCAAGCGCTCTCTGAGCGCCGAACGATGCCGAGTCGCTCCAGGGTAGCGAACTCCGCTTTTGCCACCGCCAGCTTCGTCGGCTCGAGGCGGCGTGCCCGGGCGTAGACCGGTGGCCCGACGGTGGGGATGTGATGGGCCACCCCGTGCTTGACGGCCCCCGCCGAGAAGGTGGGCCGCGTGAGGGCCGGGAAACCGGCGAGGAGGCGGGTGAATGCGTCCGCTGCCGGAAGCGTACAGACCAACGTGGCCGGAACCGAATCGTTCGGCAAGCCGCTCGTTGAGCTGGGCAACGCACATGCGAGCGAGCTGAACGTCTCGGCCTGGACAAGCCGTCTGCGCTTGACGTCGACCAGGAGCCCATTAGCGCACAGGAAGTCCGCGCCAAGCAGTGCCATGGGCACGTCGGCGGTGACGAACGTCCATCGGAAAACCTGCCCTCCAAACCGCAGAGAGAGGCAGCGTTTTCCGTACGTACGGATGGGCGTCCCGTTCGCGGCAAGCAGCGCGGGGCCCCCACCCGCGGCGTGCTTGTCTGACATGCCGGCGGGAATGACACTCACCTGTGCTCCCGTGTCGCACAGGTAACGGCGCCCGGAGAAGGTGTCCGTTATGAACAGCAGGCTGCTCGAACGGCCGGCGCTCATCGCCACAATTGAGCGCCGGCCCGGGCGTTTCCCGACCGTTTAAGGAGCACGGCGGATGACACCGCCGAGCTTCGTGGCCGAACTTGGCGTGGAACCAGCACCAGGTGGTGGAGCTGGAGGAGCGCGGCTGGCTCCGCCAGGCCGGTGGAGTCGACGGGTTTCCCCACGGTGGCGGTTTTCGCCGCGGCGGTGGGCGGGGCGTGGCGGCGTTCACGAGGTGCGTATCAGCATGCTGCTGAACCACAGCGTGCTGTAGAAGATGATGCTGTGGAACATCAGCGTGCTGTAGAAGATGATGCTGTGGAACAGCAGCGTCGAAGGCCGTGACGGCCACGCCAACGCTCGCCCGCGTGTCCGAAGCGGCGAAGTACTTGTCCGCCTCGGCCGCCAATGCTCGGGGTTCCGTTAGCCCGGTCCCGGCCAACGCGAGGCGAACCTGCGCTGGAAGTTGGCGACGGAAAAGCGCCCGGAATAGCGAACCGGGGGCTTCGTCGCCCAACAGTGACAGCATATGGTCCATTCGGACCGACGGGCGCGTCTCACCGAGCTCGGGGAGATCCAGGAGGCGGTCGGCCCGTGCGTCGTCCGTGAGTCTGAACGTGGCTAGGAGTAGCCGCTTGAGTGCCTCGTACTTGTGGCCGTCCGGTGGGTGGCGAAGGACGGACACAACTCGAGCGGCCGTGCCGGGCCCGAGGGAGGCGACGACGTGGCAGTAGCGCGTGTCATCGCCGGTGAGGTGCCGAAGCTGAAATTGGGCTTCGGCCTGGACGAACCAGACTTCGGCCTGAGCCTCCCAAAATTCCGGAAGTTTGACGAAGGCGGCCATGGCGATGGCGTCGCGTGTGGAAGGATCGCTCCGGCAGATCCAACGTCGAGGGTCACCAATAAAGCGCGGCGTTACGCGCGCTGCTTGTGAGCAAGGAGGAAGCGGACAAGCAGTAACATATAAACGCCTTTATTCAAGACTACACTGTAACACTGTACCGCTCCGGGCTGGGCGCCCGGTGTCTCTCATGAGGCCACGCCTACCACTCGGACGTGGCCACCGCCCACTTGGTGCGTGGAATGATGTCACCACGCCAGTGGGCTTTTGTGTCCGCCACACTGTACTCTATACAACCCACAAACATTGAGTAGCTTTCACCCTTGTTTAGAGCAAATTTCAATATACAATTTAAAAAATAATTTGCATTATCGACATTTCAAGAAGATGTGCATTAATTTTATTATTTATAAACAGCTCGCAATCGCCGTGTGACGGGGAGAAACATTTGGCTCGGTAATTTGTAAAACATATTAATGCGACGAACAGCTCGGAAATCGCGTTATCGAATTTGTTTTGCTCCCAAACTTATAATGAGACACAACATACCTTTAAAAATTGCACCCGATTCATGTAAAACAATCTGTTGCTGAAGAAACAGGCGCGAGTTAAAGAAAAACGCTCTCGCTCGTGCTGAACATTCCTGGCAGAGGAAGTCTTGACGTCATACTTTCCAGGTGTGCATTAAAGTTAAGTGACTGTTTAATTAATTTTTTCACATTTTAAAGTTGGACTGACAGTATTCTGGCTCTCCTTCCACCTTCTTTACATTCTCATCCTCTCCCGCCAAGCTGGCCTCGTTCTCAAACTTTTTCCAGACACCGATCCTGCACCCCGTTTCCTTTTTTTTTTTTTTTGTATACTGAATCGAGGCTCGTGAAAGAGCTGACATTTACTTCACAAACAAATCAACCAGACAAGTTGCCAAACAACCGCCATTTTGTTGCCCATCTCACGTTTGATTTCCACGCTCATCAGGTCCATTATAGTGCCCATCACTTGCATTTCCCTGCTGATTCTTTCTCTCATCAACTCCATTCGTGATTTGAATGGCACCACAAAGAGCCCCATATTGAGCGGTGCTGGCACGTTACCCTTTGGTACAAGTTCCATGGATGCCGAATTTTCCTTGTTTTGGTTCTTCTCACGCTAACATTGTGAAATCAACAGGTGAGTACGTGCACTCATTGTTCGTTTTATAATGACAGGATGCTGTTCTGTTTGATGATCCTTTTAGCTCTTTCACGAGCCTCGATCCTGTATTTAAAAAATTTTAAAAAACAATCGGTTAGAGAAGGGATTTAAAATGTATTGTCGTGTCGCCGGTGATTAAGATCACGGGCGGCAGAGAGCCGAACAGTTTTAACTCCATGGTGGTCAAGCCGAAAATTTGCGGTCAGTCCGTCGTGTGCGGGCGAAGAAAACCAGGGTGCTTACCTGCACGGACGAAAGCCACGGGGTTTATTCCTCGAACCCACAAACACAAACGAGACAAGGAAAATCAACTATACGACAATGAAAAATGCCACCATAGGAAATTTAATGAAATAAAGGTAAGACAATAAAAATGAATGCTGAGGTAAAACTATAAATCTAACTTGAGGGGCCCTTCACCCTAACACAACTACAGACAAGGGGAAAGATAAAAGAAAATACATTTTCTTAGTTGACTGACACTCTGCTCCGGCCTCAACGAGGATTTGACGATTGGTGGGCGCTGAACGGGTCCAGTCAGTCGGCAAAAGGAACGAGCGTCGACGCATCCACAATGGCGCCAGTCAACCACGCGAGCACCCCGAGCCGCGAAGCTGCAACAAGACGTCCTCCTCTCTCAATCCTCGCCAGAAAGCACAGCGCGGCCACAGCTTCCCTGAAGAGCACCACAGATCAACCACACCTCCTTCCACGTTTATTCCAAGTGGCACAAAGGCTCCAGAATTCGCTCCACCAGTGGCCACTGGCACAAAACAGCCACCCGCCTGTGCATCCAGGACAAAAGAGAGAGATTCTTCTTCTCCACCTGCCCGAGCTGCTTGCTCTGACGTCACCCATGGCAAATTGCCGTGCTCTGTCGTATAATCCCATGTCTCCACGACCAATGATGAAGCTCGGAGCATGGCCTGCCTGTTGCATTCCCTTCAAGGTGGAGTTTTTTCTCTTCGGTAATGTTCGGATTACGTTGTCAGTGGTGGGGTGGAGTTTAGCCCAATGGTGAATGTGCTGGATTTCCGCCGGCAACTGGAGCTGATTTTTGATGGCCAGCGGTGTGAACTTAAAAACGTAGGGGTATTGATCACAGGGAGGAGCACACACTGAGGAAATTATCCTTAAACCCTTCCGAATTGGCATGTCTTCACAACCCCCCCCCCCCCCCTCGTGTGAAGAACACATAAACAAACTTAAGCTCACAGTTTCCCTGCTTATGTACATCAAAATGTCTCCTAGGCATCCATGGTCCATGCTAATACTACACAAACCTATCTCCACTATGCTATGTCATCACCTACCCCCACAAACGTAATAGTATTGATTCACAGCCATTCAATAATGTAAATATGTCCATCGCGGCATGGCACCGATCCAGCATAATATGCACGCTTCATGTGATGTGTGCGAAATGGCATCATTATTTAATTATTTCTCATTGGAAATCGATAGCATAATAATCGGCAGATTTTTTTTTTTTCAATCAGTTATTGGTTATAGTCAAATTTCCTAATCGGCACAGCACTAATATATTGTTACGTTTGTGGGGCAGAGGATGAAATACTGTAGAGGAGGCAGGATTATATAGTAATAGCATGGGCTGTGGACGTGTAGGAGATATTTCGATGTATTAAGTAGGGAAACTAGAGCTTAAGATTGTTTATGTTTCTTCACAGGGGTTAGAGCTATGTTAACAAGTTAGGGATTAAAGTTAGTTTTTCCCAGTCTGTGATTGCCTCCTGTGGCTTTCCCTATGTTTTACATTTACAAGGCCGGCCATGCCAAATGTCCAATGAATCACAACCACCGACGACAGTGCCGGACATTGCCGATTGGTGAGTAAGCCATGCCTTAATGACGGTCACGTCAAGCAAAGCCAGCAGGCCACACCCCAAAGTTTGTCATTGGTCATGGAGATGGGGTAATCCAATAGCGCTCGGCGATTGGTCGGGGTGACGTCATGCAGAACGTGCTGGTATAAATGACCGTTGGATAAAGAATCGCTCTCTCTGGCTTGTTTTTGTACAAGAAAGGCGGCGCCATTGTGTGGTCCTGGAGCTTGGAGTTTTGGGGCATTTTTGAAGAGAGTCGGGAGCTCTTGGCTGCGTGAGCAGCATTGCGAGGTGTTGTTTTGGCTGTGGTGCTCTTTTTTGGTGAAGGAGGCCCCGTCCTATCTTGTTGCCTTACGCCGGTGGCTGCGACGGATGCGGAGCCGCCGCCATCCTGTGTGTTTCCCGCCTGTGTGACTTGGAGGTCACGACCACCAGGCTCCTAAAGGCCATTTCTGGACGCATAGCTGTCTATAAGTAAAGGTTAAACATAATATACAACACTGGAACATCCAAATATATTTCCAACTTGACAATATATTGTCATGTTCAGGGCGATTAACACCACCTCTGAAGAGATGGACTGAACAGGCTTAAACTCCCTCAGACTCAGTTCAATTTATGGTGGTATTAATGGTCATGCGGAACTAAGGAGAAACATGAGGCTCCTGATCTCTTTTAAAACCAAACAGGTTTATTTCCTAAACACACCAAAATAACTGAAGAAGATTAATTCAACAATAACTATATACAATGAGGTAAAATAAATCTGAAGTAATCTAAGGCGCCTCACCCTGGACACAATTCCAGATGGGGAAATGGACAAAACCAGTGACTCAGCTTTGGTGGTAGCAAGGGAGGAGGATGGGGACACTGAGTAGCCATGAACAGGTGGTGAGGAGGTGACGATCAGGGTGATGAAGAGGTGAGGAGAAAAGCAGGATGATATACAGGCAAGGAGCAAAGATTAGAACAGCACCAGGGTCAAGGCAGGCAGGCAGGGTGACCTCCTTAAAGCTGTCGACCTTCTTAGCATGCTCCAATCTCAGAACTCTTTCTGTTCTCTTCAGAACTTGCAAGCTTGCCTCAGAGATCGCACAATCCTCTCTGTCCCAGGCAACGCTCCGCCCCTCGTCCTCAGAACTCCACTATCCCTCGCACATCAAAAGCTCCTCCCCTTTTGCACATTGCCAATTCTCCCCAGAATTAGCGCAATCCTCTGCCCGCCTTCGTCAGCTCTTTCCCCGTCCCTCCAGGCAACACTCCACCTCATTCCTCCTCAGAACTTCACAATCCCCCATGCCTCACAGCTCTCTTTACACCCCTCCACCCCTTGATGCATTGGGCTCCACCTCCTTATTGAGACGATCATAGCTCCACCCACCTCTCTCCTTGCCTGGAAGAGTCCCATGGCTAACGGCTTCACTCTTCTCTGCTCTTCTCTTGGTGCCATTATTACCTCCACCCCTTCCTCCTCACCATCTCCCGTTGCCCCAGGTAGATGGATCCAGGAGGTTGTACACACTGTTCCTTTACTTAATCCCTCGCTATCTATTACAAGCACCATCCTCCGTATGGTACACAATCAAACAGACAATCCTTAAGCTGACGTGTCCCCATTTGTTACATTGAGATTAGCTTTCTACTCGCAAACGGACCATGCTACTCTATACAGTTCTATCTGTTCAAAGGTAATCTCTAACCCCTCCCTCCCATAAACGTAACAAAATATTTTCTCAACAAAATGTTGAGAGAGGAAAGCTTGCAATCATGGGAAAGGTGCCCAAGCTACATTTCAGGCATGGGCCCTTCTCTGTTTAACTTTGAAGAAAGAGCTAAGGCCCAAAACATCTCTTCACCTTCTTTCCAAATTAATTTCTCAATAGTTTGTTGAGAAAATTAATTGTCCTTATTCTTCTGTCAACAAAGACTGACTCTTGTCTTCATAAAGACACTACAGTCTTCCATTTTAAGGAACAATGGCTAGACTATTTGAGCTGCCCACGAGTGTGCCCCAAACCGAAGGTGCGGTGAAGGTACGACGTCCTAACGTGCTCCGTTCTGGGAGAGTGCGAGCTGGTTCTTACCCGGTTTATCAGAAGGCAAGGTGAATTCGACATCAAATGAGCTTGATAAAAGTTGAAACCTCGTGTCATATGTCCAGATGTGATGAAACTGATGAAACATGGGGTGGAAAGAATGCAAAGAAAGAACATATATTTAGTGAACCTTTCCTCATGAACGCCTCCTCTTGTTCCATACTCATACAAATCCAACAAAAGGATGGGGGTCATCTCTTTAATGTGCACATGTGGAAACGGGGGCAAGGGTAATTTGAAAAAAAAGATAAATAGAAGGTAGGATGATAGCAAAGAAATGAGGGCAGCTAGGAGAGTGTGGGGAGAGAATGTAAAGAAGGTGGAGAGGAGATCAGCGACAAGGGAGGGGAAGGAGAGCATTATGGAGCACTGACGAAGAATTGAAGACAACAAAGCTATGTATTGAATTCACATTCGAGCATGATGCAGAAGGCCCGAGAAGTAAGCAAAGCTCCGCCTCTCCAACACACCAGAAGTATGACGCTTGGCTAGAGAGACATTATTGTCCCCCGTCGCACCGCGGAGTGAAAGGGGGACTATGGTTTTCCCCTCCGTCCGTGTGTGCGTGCGTCCGTGCGTGCATAAGCGAAGGACCGAATTCTAATTTGGTGTGTGAGTGCAACCCACGTCAAGATCCGAGATGGCCGCCACCATGTATGTCTGACGCCATGTATGTCTGAACCTTGTGAGCGGAATATCTTGAAAAATAAGCGAAGTACCAACTTCTAATCTGGTGTGTGGGTGTATCTAGGCATAAGGAAGAACGCTATTGAAAATTGGGTCACCACGTCAAAATCCAAGATGGCCGCCGCCATGCATGTCTGAACCTTGTGAGCGGAATATCTTGTAAAATAAGCGAAGTACCAACTTCTAATCTGGTGTGTGTGTATCTAGGCATAAGGAAGAACGCTATTGAAAATTGGGTCGCCAAGTCAAAATCCAAGATGGCCGCCACCATATACATGTCTGAACCTTGTGAGCGAAATATCTTGAAAAATAAACGAACTACTAACTTCTAATTTGGTGTGTGGGTGTATCTACGCATAAGAATAAATGAATGAATGAATGAATGATCGTTTTAAGGCCATTTTCCCTGCGAGAGCGGGGGTTCGCCTTGCGTGCCCCATGACAATCATGGTTCCCTGTTTGAGGCAATGTTTTTATGGCCGGATGCCCTTCCTGACGCCATATCTACGCATATTATCTACGCATAAGGAAGAACGCGATTGAAAATTGGGTCGCCACGTCAAAATCCAAGATGGCCGCCTTGCGTCTTCCACTTTGTCAACTCGCATCACTTCAACGACGGGGGACCTAGGCGTAACGCTTGTTTTTCGTTTTTTCAACAATTCGATGAAAGTGGAAACTTTGTATATCAATTTTCATTCTGTATACGGAATATAAATAATTAAATGCAATTGGTTTGGTTCCCGCCAAAAATCACATTCAAACGAAATGTTGATGTGCTGACGTGTAAGCCAAGTTCGGCCACTCCTCTCCTCTCCCCACCGATTGGCCAGAACGCCGTTATTTTTTGTTTTAACTTCAATTTAATTACCAATTGAAAGATTTTATTGTGAAGTTGACCTTCTTCGTGTGAAAATAATATGGTATAGCAAATTTCCGGCATGTTTTGCACTCCTGCTTAGCTCATACAGCTATGACAATGTTCGCTTCAAACAATGTTCGCTGTTGGAAAACTACTGATAATTCCACTTGATCTGCTGCGTCCCCTCAACTCCCAAATCCTCCTCCCCGCCACCCCCTCCAATTCCTCACTCAAAATTGCCTCCAAGTATGAGTGTGTTTGGTGGCACCAGAATACGATCTTCCAACACATGGCAAAGGATTCCTAATGGACGCAAGTGTCCAGACATTCCGGAGGCCTAGCAGAATGTGGAATTGGCAGACTTGAAGCACAAAATCTCAAGTAATCCTGGTTTGCATAAAGCCAATGATAAAGCATAAAGCTGTGCAATTGTGCCCTGATAAAACAGAAAACACAATAAAGGCTTTCAGAGCATCCAGTCGATGAATCGGGCAAAGCTCCAACTCCAGCACTTTTACTTGGAGACAGTGTACACAGAAAGGTGAGACAATCTCACGAAGCGAATGCTTAATAAACAGTGTGGAATGCTTTGATCGACTGCATGACATTTACACTGATGTATGGTCCAGATGTTAGTTTTGCATCACTCGATGCATCTCGCTGCAACTGAAAAAGGTGACTTGTGGACAAGAGACATCACTACCTTACAGATCGATAGGCAATCATGGGAAGTCTTTCATTGGATGTCCTGAGCCCATCCGTCAGACTCTCCTTACATTGCTGCTCCATAAAATATCTCTTAATGCTCATAATCCTTCCATGTCTGCTGGTGTGTGTTGTGCAGCACTCTTTTTTATATCCAGTTTCCACCACTGTTCGACTGTTAAAAGCTGCATCAGATGAGTAATAGACATGGGACAGTGACGTTCAATCCCACACAAATTGATCCCCAACATTTCCACATATGGTGATTATTTTTTAACAAGTGACCCAAGGCTCCTCGAGGGTCTTGTACATCACATTCTGGATAGACATTAGGAGACATCAATGTATTATTTTGCACGAATAACAAGTCCATTAGTGCAAGATGGACAACTCCACAGTTTATGGGACGAGCAGTTGGCATCCCAGTATCATCATGCGAACACCCAGATGGAGACCGAGTCAAATGTTGAGGATCAAGACCACACAATAACAATATTCATTACACTCTCCATGCCTCCTCGATTACAAAAACATAGATACATATATATATCTATATATATCTATATATTGTAGGAGCTGGGGCTCCCACGTCGATCGGAAGAATGGACGCGACAAAAAGCTAGAATTCATCCGAGTTGCTTTAATGAAATCAAACACTCAGGCACTCTGAAAACCCGTTTATCGGTCAGCAATATATATCTATTCTCCCAGGGGGTTTGCCCAGGCCCGGCGCCAGGGGGCGTGGCCCAGCGTCCTGGCTGCAGCCTGGCAAGTTGCGGGCGAGCCTGCCCGGGCGTCCTGGACGAGCCCGGCATGGTGATCGCTCCGCGTCCTTGATAGGTGCAAGGCGATTGTGAAAACCCAGCGGCAGCCGCTACACACGTCCCCCCAGAATCGACTTGCACCGGCAGGGTCAATTTGAGGGGGGTCCTGATGACCCGGCCGAAGCGACCCCTGGCGGGTCGTGGGAGGGGGTCCGGTGAGGTGGTGGGCGGTCGAGTGGGGGGCACCGTGGACGGGGGACGGCCTCGCCGCGGCGGAAGGGCCACTCGTGGTGGGTGGTCGACGTCCACGTGCGCCGGCTTGAGGCGGTCCACTGCAATCCGGTCCGACCTGCCGCCGATGTCGATGACGAACGACTTGTCGTCCCGTCGCAGCACCCGGAAGGGCCCGTCGTACGGCGGCTGGAGAGGCCACCGATGTGCTTCGTGACGCACAAAAACATACTCCGCTGTGCGGAGTGCTGGGGGGACGTAGGACTGGGGGTCACCGTGGTGGGATGTTGGCACGGGGGCAAACCGTCGGGCGGCCTCCTGGAGGTCCGAGCGCTGGTGAGCTGCGGACCAGGGACTGGTAGCGTCGGGCACGAATTCGCCCGGGACGCGTAGCACCTGGCCATAGACAAGCTCGGCGGTGGATGCCTGGAGGTCCTCCTTGGGGGCCGTGCGAACGCCCAAAAGGACCCACGGCAGCCGGTCGGCCCAACCGCCGTCTTGAAGGCCGGCCATGAGCGCGGCCTTCATGGAGCGGTGGAAACGCTCGCACAACCCGTTTGCTTGGGGGTGGTAGGCCGTAGTACGGTGGAGCTTGACCCCCAGGTTGCGGGCGACCGCGCCCCACAGCTCGGAGGTGAACTGTGGTCCGCGGTCTGACGAGATGTCCGCCGGTGCGCCGAAGCGGGCGACCCAGGTGGCGATGAAAGCCTGCGCCACGTCGGCGGTGGTGGTGGAGACGAGGGGAACGGCCTCCGGCCACCTGGTGGTCCTGTCCACCATGGTGAGCAGGTGTGTGAACCCCCGTGACGGGGGGAGGGGGCCCACCAGATCCACGTTGACGTGGTCGAAACGTCGTTCGGGCACGGTGAAAGGTGCCAGCGGGGCCTGGGTGTGTCGGTGGACCTTGGCCCGTTGGCAGGCCGTGCAGGTGCTGGTCCAATCGCGGACGTCCCGACGAAGGCCGTGCCAGACGAAACGCGCCGACACCAGCTTCTGGGAAGCTTTCCGGCCCGGGTGGGAAAGGCCGTGGAGGGAGGCGAAGATGCGGCGTTGCCAGGTGACGGGCACGATGGGGCGAGGCTGGCCTTGGGAGACGTCGCAGAGCAGGACAGTGACCGCGCAGGGGATGTCGGCCAGGCGGAGGCCCGTGTCCGCCGCCCGGAGGGCTTGCACCGTGGTGTCGGTGGTTTGGTCCGCCGCCATAAGCGCAAAATCCACGCCCAGGTGGACCGCGTTCGGGCTGGCCCGGGAAAGACAGTCGGCCACGGCGTTGTTTTTGCCGGCGACGTGCCGGATGTCCGTGGTAAACTCCGACACGGCGGAGAGGTGGCGCTGTTGGCGGGCCGACCATGGCTCCGTGACCTTGGCCATGGCGTAAACCAACGGCTTGTGGTCGATGAACGCCGTGAAAGGTCGGCCCTCCAGGAGGTGGCGGAAATGGCGGACGGCCAGGTGGAGACCGAGGAGCTCCCGGTCAAACGTGCTGTATTTGAGCTCGTTCGGCCGGAGCTGCCGGCTGAAAAAAGCGAGTGGCTGCCAAACCCCGTTCACCCATTGCTCATGTACGGCGCCCACCGCGTAGTCGGAGGCATCCGTGGTGAGGGCGATGGGAGCGTTGAGCACCGGGTGAGCGAGCAGTGTTGCGTCGGCGAGGGCCCGCTTTGAGCGTTGGAAGGCCGCATCCATTGCTGCGGACCAGGCGATGTCGTGCTTGGCCGGCTTGCCCCGGAGGGCTTCGAAGAGGGGCCGCATGAGTTGAGCCGCGCGGGGCACGAAGCGGTGATAAAAATTCACCATTCCCAGGAATTCCTGCAGGGCCTTTATGGTGCGGGGACGCGGGAACGTGGTGATGGCCTCGACCTTGGTGGGCAGCGGCACGGCCGCGTTCTTGGTGATGTGGTGGCCCAAAAAATCAACGGCCGTCGTGCCGAAGTGGCATTTGGCCGGGTTGACGATGAGGCCGTGCTCGCTGAGGCGCCCGAACAGTGTTCGGAGGTGGAGGAGGTGCTCGGCCCGGGACGTGCTGGCGACGAGGATGTCGTCCAGGTAAACGAAAAGGAACGGCAGGTCACGCAGCACGCCGTCCATCAAGCGCTGGAACGCCTGGAGCCGCGTTCTTGAGACCAAACGGCATCCGCAAGATTTCGAATAAGCCGAACGGCGTGATGACTGCCGTTTTAGGGACGTCGGCCGCCCTGACAGGTACCTGGTGATATCCCCGTATGAGATCAATTTTCGAAAAAATGACCCGTCCCGCCAGACGGGCGGAGAAGTCTTGGATATGCGGGATCGGGTACCTGTCGGGGGTGGTAGCGTCATTGAGACGGCGGTAGTCGCCACACGGGCGCCATCCACCCCCCGGCTTTGGCACGATGTGCAGTGGCGAGGCCCACGCGCTATCGGAGCGCCGCACGATGCCGAGGTGCTCCAACGCGTCGAATTCGGCCTTCGCTACGGCGAGCTTGGCTGGGTCGAGGCGGCGGGCCCTGGCGTAGACCGGCGGGCCCGTGGTTGGTATGTGGTGCTCGATCCCATGCCGTACTGCGACGGCCGAAAACGTCGGCCGCGTGAGGGCCGGGAACTCCGTGAGCAGGCGAGCAAACTCGTTCGCCGCCGGGACGGTGCATGCCAGCTCGGTCGGCGCGGAGCTGCTCAATGTGCATACCAGGGAGCTGAAGGTTTCAGCGTTGATTAAACGACGCCGTTGGACGTCCACCAGCAGTCCGTGTGCGCAGAGGAAGTCGGCGCCTAGCAGAGCCATGGGCACGTTGGCGGTTACAAACGTCCAAGCAAAGCGTTGGCCGCCGAAGCAGAGGGTGACGTTGCGTGGGCCGAAGGTGCGGATAGTCGATCCGTTGGCCGCAACCAAGGAGGGGCCGCAAACCGCGGATTGCCTGTCCTGGTCAGAGGCGGGTATGACGCTCAGTTGGGCGCCGGTGTCGCACAGGAAGCGCCGTCCGGACGCTTTATCCGTGATGAACAGTAAGTTGCCCGTGTGGCCGGCGCTCATGGCTGGTAATGAACGCCGGCCCGGCCGTTTCCCGGCCTGACGAAGGTGCACGGGGGTCGGCATGTTCGGGCCTTCTGTCCGAACCTGGCATGATAGTACCACCACGCTTGGTCAGGTGGAGGCCTCGGTCGTCGTGCTGGAGGTGGTCGGCTCGGTAGAGCGGCCGCCAATTGCGTCGGCAGTTCGGCCGTCGACCGTGCCGGGTGCTCGGGCGCCATGGGTGTTGCGTCGGACGGCGGTGGGTCCCATGTCGCCGCTGCGATGCGCTGTCCTGCGGCGGAGATCTTGTCGGCTTCTCTGGCAAGGGCCCGGGGATCTGTGATCGTCGTGCTTGCCAGGGCGAGGCGTACCGGGTTAGGCAGCTGACGGAAGAACAGCTCCCGGAACAGGAATGCCGGAGAGTGCTCGCCGAGCAGTGAAAGCATGTAGTCCATTCGCTCGGAAGGGCGCGTGTCGCCGAGCTCAGGCAGTTCGAGCAGGCGCCGTGCGCGTTCCGCCGATGGGAGGGCGAAAGCATCGAGGAGCAGCTTCTTAATCGCGCCGTATTTGTCAGCGGCTGGCGGGCTTTCGAGGAGGCTCAGGGCGCGGGCCGCGGTAGCCGACCCGAGCACAGCAGCCGCAGCTACCACATGGTGGAAGCGGGTGTTGTCGGCCGTGATGCCTCGCAGGGCGAACAGGGACTCCGCCTGTGCGAACCAAACCGCCGCGTGAGCCTCCCAGAAGGTAGGCAGTTTAAGGGCGACTGCCGTGTCCATGTCGATAGGTCACCAATGTAGGAGCTGGGGCTCCCACGTCGATCGGAAGAATGGACGCGACAAAAAGCTAGAATTCATCCGAGTTGCTTTAATGAAATCAAACACTCAGGCACTCTGAAAACCCGTTTATCGGTCAGCAATATATATCTATTCTCCCAGGGGGTTTGCCCAGGCCCGGCGCCAGGGGGCGTGGCCCAGCGTCCTGGCTGCGGCCTGGCAAGTTGAGGGCGAGCCTGCCCGGGCATGCCCGGGCATGCCCGGGCGTCCCGACCGAGGCCTGGCAAGTTGAGCGCGGGCCTGCCCGGGCGTCCTGGACGAGCCCGGCATGGTGATCGCTCCGCGTCCTTGATAGGTGCAAGGCGATTGTGAAAACCCAGCGGCAGCCGCTACAATATATCTATATATCTATTCTATATAATTATAAAATTGAAATCTTGCGTGTTTGTATGTAACATTCGATCGGTCCGGGGGCGTGGCTTACCCCTTTGAGAGAGTAGTAATATCCACCATTTTATTAACTCGCATAGCTTTGAGGCCTGTTTTGTAGGCCCGTGGTGTCTTGCGCTCTCTCTGTTTTATTTCAAATCAAATTCGATATATCATTTCATTTTTCACAGTCGCTAACATAGTTTTAGACTCGGTTGAAAAAAAACGGGAAGAAAATCCGATGAAAGTTTCCGTTTATAGAACGAAATGAATTCTGAAAGGCTTGTATCTTCAAGGCCATTGAGTCTGTTTTACGCCTTTATCTTCAATCTAAGTCGCCATCTGATTTCATTTTTATCGATGTAATGGTTTTAGACTCGGTAAAAGAAATAATTGAGAACATTCACGCACACACGGGAAATTGCAGAGATATATTTTTAAAATCGCGCCACGTTGATATACGAAAATACACCGCCTAAAATAACAGGCATACAGTATATATCTTCGTCATTTCATTCCACATTATTACCCGGAAGTAAAATATGTTTCAGGAAATTACCGAGAGATATTTCTTCGATTTTTATTATTATTTATATGCGCATACACTTTAAATAGGTTTATTTGAAATCTTTAATTTTCACAATGTAATTTATTTGTCATTTGATGATCGGCAAAAATATGTTTCAGGAAATTACCGAGAGATATTTCTTCGATTTTTTTTATTATTACCGCTTCCATCTGATTTCATTTTTATCGATGGTTTTAGACGCGGTAAAAGAAATAATTGAGAACATTCGTGCACACACGGGAAATTGCAGAGATATATTTTAAAAATTGCGCCACGTTGATATACGAAAATACACCGCCTAAAATAACAGGCATACAGTAAATATCTTCGTTATTTCATTCAACATTATTACCCGGAAGTAAAATATGTTTCAGGAAATTACCGAGAGATATTTCTTCGATTTTTAAAATTATTTATATGCGCATACACTTTAAATAGGTTTATTTGAAATCTTTAATTTTCACAATGTAATTTATTTGTCATTTGATGATCGGCAAAACGATAGCACAAACAATACTATTTGCAGGAAGAATGTCGTATCAACCCTCCGACGGCGCTACGGACGCGGACAACGAATCACACCTCACGTCTATGGACGCGAATAGCAACATCCGCACGAATCAGTCATCAATGATTTTCATTGACGCGCCTGGAGGCACAGGGAAGACGTTTCTTATTAACCTGATTCTCTCTGAAGTGAGAGCGAGTGGAGAAGTTGCCCCCTGCGGTGGCCTCATCTGGCATAGCTGCTACCCTCAAGCCTGGTGGAAGAACAGCGCACTCAAGGTTCCAAATCCCTCTGACACCGAGGGAAGATGGCGTATGCAACATCGATAAAAATTCCACTATCGCAGACCTCTTTCGAAGTACAAAACTCATCGTGTGGGATGAGTGTCCTATGATCAGGAGAGAGAGTTTCGAGGCTGTGGATCGCACGTTGCGTGATGTATGTGACAAAGACGAGCCTTTTGGAGGGATCTTGATGATATGCTGTGGTGATTTCGTCAACGTGATCGGAGATAAGGGCCAAAATCACGTGTCACAGGTAAGTGATTTAGAACGCTGGAGAGGTGAGCCTTATGGCTTGCTGGCTTAAATAATCTCCCTGATGATGTCCAGCGTTCGCTTTAATTCTATTCTCATATCTATTCAAACTGACATTGACCCAACGGGTCATGGGTCGTCTAGGGGTAGCATCATCATCATCATTGGTTGAGGGGTAGCATCATTGGCTGAGGGGTAGCATCATTGGCTGAGGGGCGACATCATTGGCTGAGGGCGGCATCATTGGCTGAGGGCGGCATCATTGGCTGAGGGGCGACATCATTGGCTGAGGGGCGACATCATTGGCTGAGGGGCGACATCATTGGCTGAGGGGCGACATCATTGGCTGAGGGGTAGCATCATTGGCTGAGGTGTAGCATCATTGGCTGAGGGGTAGCATCATTGGCTGAGGGGTAGCATCATTGGCTGAGGGGTAGCATCATTGGCTGAGGGGTAGCATCATTGGCTGAGGGGTAGCATCATTGGCTGAGGTGTAGCATCATTGGCTGAGGTGTAGCATCATTGGCTGAGGGGTCACATCATTGGCTGAGGGGTAGCATCATTGGTTGAGGGTGGCATCATTGGCTGAGGGGTAGCATCATTGGCTGAGGGGTAGCATCATTGGCTGAGGGGCGACATCATTGCTGAGGGCGACATCATTGGCTGAGGGGTAGCATCATTGGCTGAGGGCAACATCATTGGCTGAGGGGTAGCATCATTGGCTGAGGTGTAGCATCATTGGCTGAGGGGTAGCATCATTGGCTGAGGGGCGACATCATTGGCTGAGGGGTAGCATCATTGGCTGAGGTGTAGCATCATTGGCTGAGGGGTAGCATCATTGGCTGAGGGTAGCATCATTGGCTGAGGGGTAGCATCATTGGCTGAGGGGTAGCATCATTGGCTGAGGGGTCACATCATTGGCTGAGGGGTGACATCATTGGCTGAGGGGTGACATCATTGGCTGAGGGGTGACATCATTGCTGAGGGGCGACATCATTGGCTGAGGGGCGACATCATGGCTGAGGGGCGACATCATTGGCTGAGGGGCGACATCATTGGCTGAGGGGCGGCATCATTGGCTGAGGGGCGGCATCATTGGCTGAGGGGCGGCATCATTGGCTGAGGGCGGCATCATTGGCTGAGGGCGACATCATTGGCTGAGGGGCGACATCACTGGCTGAGGGGCGACATCATTGGCTGAGGGGCGGCATCATTGGCTGAGGGGCGGCATCATGGCTGAGGGGCGGCATCATTGGCTGAGGGGCGGCATCATTGGCTGAGGGGCGACATCATTGGCTGAGGGGCGACATCACTGGCTGAGGGGCGACATCATTGGCTGAGGGGCGGCATCATTGGCTGAGGGGCGGCATCATTGGCTGAGGGGCGGCATCATTGGCTGAGGGCGGCATCATTGGCTGAGGGGTGGCATCATTGGCTGAGGGGCGACATCAT
>NC_136265.1:141159774-141283237 GCF_964187855.1 Myxine glutinosa | reverse complement strand
AAAGTAAGTACACCCCATGTAAAATTTTGACTTTTTCAACAAATTTCAACATACATCTATTTGATCTTCATTTCAACAATATTGATAGATAAAGGTGATATAATATAACAAATATCATGAAATATTTACATTTTGTAGTCCATTGTATAATTTAAATAAACATAAATGCAAATTTTGCATGTGGAAAAAGTAAGTACACCCACACATTTATCACTACTTCAAATACGTAAATTAGAATCAGATGCACCAGCTCAGGTGCAAATGATTAGAACATCGTCAGAGAGGATCTTGGAGGAACCTGTCTTATTTCAACCTCAGACATTTAGTTTGATTTGCTCTTTGTTGTTTAAGTGTGCGGCATCACCATGCCTAGATCAAAAGAGCTCTCTGAGGCCTTCAGAAAGAACGTATAGATGCCTACGAGTCTGGGAAGGGATTTAAAAAGATCTCCAAACAATTTGAAATCAATCATTCGACTGTCCAGAAGATCATCTACAAGTGGAGAAGATTCCAAACAACTGCCAACTTGTTCAGGCCAGGCCGCCCCAGCAAGTTCAGCCCGAGAGCAGACCGCAAGATGCTGAAAGAAGTCTCGAAGAACCCCAGAATGTCATCACGGGACCTACAGGTAGCTCTTGCTACTGTTGATGTCAAAGTGCACGAGTCTATCATTAGAAAGAGGCTGCACAAATTTGATCTACATGGGAGGTGTGCCAGGAGGAAACCTTTGCTGTCCAGAGAGAAAATCAGGGCAAGACTAAAGTGTGCGAATGAACACCTAGGCAAAGACCAGCACTTCTGGAACAATGTGCTCTGGACAGATGAGTCAAAGGTAGAGCTATTTGGCCACAGTACCAGAAGACATGTTTGGCGAAAACCAAAGACAGTATTTGACCACAAGAACCTGATGCCAACTGGAAAGCATGGTGGTGGAAATATTATGGTTTGGGGCAGCTTTGCTACATCAGGGCCTGGGCAGCTCACCATCATAGAATCCACTATGAATTCTTCATTGTACCAGAGGGTGCTTGAGGATAATGTGAGGCCATCTGTCGGAAAGTCGAAGCTCAACCGAAGGTGGACCTTGCAACATGACAATGACCCTAAACATACCAGTAAATCCACCAAGGAATGGCTGAAAAGAAATAAATGGAGGGTCCTGGAATGGCCAAGTCAAAGCCCGGATCTAAATCCCATCGAGATGTTGTGGGGGGATTTCAAACGAGCTGTGCGTGCAAGAAACCCCTCAAACATCGCACAGCTGAAAGAATTCTGCATGGAGGAGTGGGCAAAAATTTCTCCCAGTCGATGTCAGAGACTGGTAGACAGTTATAAGAAACGCCTACTTGAGGTTGTTTCTGCCAAAGGGGGCAATACCACCTATTAGAGCCAAGGGTGTACTTACTTTTTCCACATGCAAAATTTGCATTTATGTTTATTTAAATTATACAATGGACTACAAAATATAAATGTTTCATGATATTTGTTATGTTATATCAACTTTATCTGTAAATATTGTTGAAATGAAGATCAAATAGCTATATGTTGAAATATGTTGAAAAAGTCAAAACTTTACATGGGGTGTACTTACTTTTTCACATGACTGTGTGTGTGTATGTATGTATGTATGTATGTATATATATATATATATATGTATATATATATATATATATATATATATATATATATATATATATATATATATATATATATATATATATATATATATATATATACAGTGGAACCTTGACTTACGAGTTTAATTCGTTCTGTGACCGAGCTCGTAACTCAAATTGCTCGTTTCTCAAATCAAATTTCCCCATTAAAATGCATTGAAATGCTATTAATCCGTTCCAGCCCGCCAAAAACCACACCAATTTTTTTTTAAATATACAGTATATATAAAAATATCTCGCGCTTTATATTTCACCTGTATGCAGCATACAAGTTGGCAGGATGGCCTGGACTGGAGGTACGCACACTTGACTCTAAAGTCTAAACTGTCCAGCCTGGGTTTGAATCCCGACCCAGCTATAACCTGTCATGGGTGAATCACAGGCAGGGTGATTCATCAATGTGTGTACCGCTAAACTGGGCGCCCCGTTTGCGTCCCATTAGTTGTTGGATGTTAAGGATCTCACCGTGTTTTCCACAAAGAGAAGGCGAGCTATCGCCGGCACTCTGAACAAGTTGTGGCCTGGCATGCTCTTCTCCTCTGCCGTTATATACGTCCTCCTCGGCATCTTTTTCCAGAAGAGCCCTGTCTCGTCACAGTTGAAGATTTGCTGGGGGATGTATCGTTCGGCTTCTATCAGTTCGGCAAAAGTTATAATAAAATCTTCAGCTGCCTTCACATCCGCCTCACCAAGTCGACAACACGCACACCTCGCTCATGTTGTTCGACGATTGCGTGTTTTATAGCCAAGCTCATCATCCTCTTCTTCTTCTCAGCACTGCACTTGGCACTCACTTTCTTAGGCCCCATGGTTAAAACTAAGAAATTTTCCAAAATAACCAAAATGCGAAAACAAAAATGCAGCGATATACGGCAGAGATACTGTACTTGCACGGCAAGATAACCACGTGACGGAACCCACCTGGTGGCGGCTGGCGTAAACTCAAAATAACCAACATGCGAAAAACAAAAATGCAGCGATATACGGCAGAGATAACTGTACTTGCACGGCAAGATAACCACGTGACCGGAACCCACCTGGTGGCGGCTGGCGTAAACTCAAAATAACCAACATGCGAAAACAAAAATGCAGCGATATACGGCAGAGATACTGTACTTGCACGGCAAGATAACCACGTGACCGGAACCCACCTGGTGGCGGCTGGCGTAAACTCAAAATAACCAACATGCGAAAACAAAAATGCAGCGATATACGGCAGAGATACTGTACTTGCACGGCAAGATAACCACGTGACCGGGTGGCGAAAGCTCGTAACTCAGATCTCGGCTCGCATCTCAAAGCAATAAACCGCCCGAGCGACGGCTCGTATCTCGAAAAACTCGTAAGTTGGGGCACTCGTAAGTCAAGGTTCCACTGTGTGTGTGTGTGTGTATATATATATATATATATATATATATATATATATATATATATATATATATATATATATAAAAATATATATCTATCTATAATTCCAGTAATCTCTGTATGTCTATGTCTGTGACCGCTGTTTCTCGACAACCACGGGTCCGATATACTTGAAACTTGCCAGGTATATTGCTGGGGACCCGAGGATGTGCCTTTTCAAGGTTTCATATTAATCGGACAAGTAGTTACCGAGCTATGTCCAAAAAACGATTCAACCAATCAGAGAGCAGCGAGTTATCACGTGTGCCGAACGTGGCTAACAGACTCTGCTCGGACGGCACATTTGAGAGCGTATTCATTTATTTCACGTTGGCAAACTATGTTGCCGCTATGTTGGCGTTAAACTATGTTTTAAAACTAATTTGCGAATCTTTCGCTTTCCTGCGCGTTTGTGCACGCTATGGCGATTTCTTTACCAAACTCCGCAAGCCGTTCGCTTTGGACCAAACCATTTCATGTAAATAGAGGGGGGGGATTGTCACCGTACTCGCAAGCCGTTCGCTTTGGACCAAACCATTTCATGTAAATAGAGGGGGGGGATTGTCACCGTACTCGCAAGCCGTTCGCTTTGGACCAAACCATTTCATGTAAATAGAGGGGGGGGATAATTTTAGATATATATATAGTACGGGCATGCCCTAGTATATATATATATATATATATATATATGTATATATTGTTACGGGTCGCGGACAAGATGTTACTTTGGGCCGAGCGGATGGTCAACCGCGACCGTTACAGGATCCCCGATTAGCCCGACTCCCCCAACGTCGACCAATCGCGCCACAGGTATTCAATCGGGAAACCTCTAAAGCGACCGAATGTAAAGAGGAAGAGAGAAGAAGACAGAGTACGGAGGAATAACAGGATTTATTATACACACAAGCAAAAAGAAGGAGCGATCAAAGTCATTTACAAACAATGGATGGAAGAAGCAGTCACACAGTGAATCGTTAGCTTATACTATTCAATTTACTTAACCCCAGGACAACGATTAAGACAGACGACGTTCACACTTACACGGGGGAAATTGCAGGCAGGAATGGCGGAGGTGGGTTGCTGGAGAGGGAGGCAGGGTCAGGTCCCTGCAACCGGCAGGGCTGGAGGTAGCAGCTCCCAATTCTTCGCGTTTTTGGCGGGAAAACCCTCGGTCGCGTCGACGCTGCTGATGCTGTGGACGTCACGCGCTGGCTCGGTCACACCTGCTCCTCTCCTTCTGGTGGAGCCGTCTCCCTCCTCTCAGCGCGTCTCTCCAAAGCTTGTTTCCTCTCCAAGTACCTCTCCTTTTTGGTTTGGAGCGTCTCTCATCTCACAGCTCACAGCTCACAGCTCACAGCTCACAGCTCACAGCTCATCTCTCCTCTCATCTCTCGTCATCTCCCGAAGCAGTCCCTTCCAGTCGCTTTTATTACTCGGGGCGGAATCAAGCCGCCGGCTGCGAGGGCACGCCTACCGGGTCGCTCACCGCGGTGCTGATTGGCTGTTAGGGCTGTCCGATTCCCCCTTTGATCATGACGACGTGCCACGCCTGTGAGTTGGCGGCTCCTACCCCCTCTTCTCCGAGATTAGCACATGCGCAATGGCGGCTTGCGGGATTGAACACCACTCGCACCGCTTTTGAAAGGAACTTTGGAGAGCGGAGATGATTGGGGAAATTGAAAGGGGCCTACGCTTATTTCGTTTGATACAATGCAGAGTCAATCTAGTGGGAAACACATATTTAGCCTACATAGAATAAGGAAATAAGCTATTTAAAAAGATATATCGTGGCCTGTGTGTAAGTTTCATGGAATTAACTAGGACGGGCTGCGACCATTATTTACATTACGAGGGTGTTACACACAACAAAACCATACTTTTCACATTCGTTACACTTTCTCAAAATTGTTACACTTCTCAAAACCGTTACACTTCTCAAATTCGTTACAATATATATATATATATATATATATATATATATATATATATATATATATATATATATATATATATATATATATATTGTTACAGACACGGTTTTTGGATGTTATTTTACCGAGCGGTGGTGTATTTAACCGCGTCCGAACAGTTACTCCCCGATTAGAACCCGATTCCAACCGAACGTTGACTAATCGCGCTACAGATATTCAATTGGGAAACCTCTAAAGCGACCGAAAGAGAAGAAGAGAGAAGAAAGACAGAGTTTGGAGGAAGAACAGATTTATTATACACACACAAGCAATATTTTAGAGCGACCAATATTATTTACAGCAATAGATGGAAAAGAGCAGTCACACAGTGCATTGTTAACTTATTCTATTTCATTTACTTAATCCCCAAGACAAACGAGTAGGACAGGACGTTCACACTCACACGATGGATATTGCAGGCAGGTAATGGCTCGAGGTTGATTGCTTGAGAGGAAGGCAAGGTCGGAGGCCGCAGCACCCCTCGCGGTTTTGGCGGGAAAACCTCCGTCGCGTATCCGCGGCCGTCACGCGCTGGCTCGGCACACCTGCTTCTCTTCCTGGGGTGGAGCCGTCTCCCTCCGTTCAGCGCGTCTCTCCAACGACAGGGGATATTGCATGCAGGCAGGTAGGTAGGGCTTGCGGTGGATTGCGCTCCTCTTCCAGGTCATCCCCCAGCGTATCTCTCAAGCCCTCTCCTTGGTGCAGCCTCGTTGCTCCTCTCCAGTCATCTCTTCTCCTAAAGCAGTCCCCTGCATTCGCTTTTATCACCTCCGGCGGAATTAAGCCGCCGGCTCCGAGGGCACGCCTGCCGGGTCACTCACCGCGGCGTTGATTGGCTGTTAGGGCCGGTTCACTCCTGCCCTCTTCTGACGAGGTGGAGCCACGCCTTTCTTCTCCAACCTTACCTCGTGGCCAATGGTGGTTGAAGAAAACCAGCCAAAATGCAGAAGACAATTGGAAGGGAGGTTTTGGGGAAATTGGAAGGGCCTACGCTTATTTTGTTTGATACAATGCAAAGTCAATCTAGTGGAAAACACATACTTAGCCTACATGGAATAAGGAAATACACTATTTAAAAGATATATCGTGACCTGCGTGTATGTTCTATGAAATTAATTAGGAGGACGGCTGCGACCATTATTTACATTACCAGGATGTTACCATACCAAAACCATACTCTTCACATCCGTTACCCTTCCTCCAAAATTGTTACACTCCTCAAAACCCGTTACACTTCCCAAAACCCGTTACACTTCTCAAAATCGTTACACTGCACCCTCCTTTCTTCAGGCACGTCCTCGGGCCTACTAGACTTAACTGAGTGTGACATGTAGGTGTAATTCCCTCTACAATTAACCTGACCCTGAGTGTGACAATTTTAAAACACAAATAAGTATGTCCCCCTATTGCATTGCATCCTGTCTAACAGACTCAAGCCCACAGCTAACCGAATTACGGAATTATTCTGAAACTATACATTTACGGTGGGGAGCATTATTTACAATGACGTGATTTCTTATTTACAACGCAACCCAGGACCTGTGTGTTTTTTTCTTTTTCTTTTTAGGGAACAAGAGAAAGAAATTCCTGTTGGGAGGGAGGAGACAGCACGCATTGCATCGATGCACCAGTACCAATACCACCAAAGCACCCAAAAGCACCCAAACACCACAAAGCACCCAAAAACACCATCCGGTGCGGTTACCATGGTTCATAATAAACACAACAAAACAACTGGTGGTGGTCTTCTCCTTCTCTGCTGGGCCGATGTTCTTCCCGACGTCTTCTGGCTTCATGCGGCCTATTTGGACATACTAAAAAAAGCACAACTTGTGTCCATTTTTATTTAGGGCCTCAGGGGCCAACTAAGGGTGGTCCACCTGTTTGGCATAGGTGCCACCTTACCGAGGTCCGCAAGCAAGATTCCCTGGCCACTATGGCCGGTTTCCAACAGAGGTGCCCTGCCCCAGAACCTGGGGTCCATCAAGTGGTACTTGGCCGCCGAACAGCGGTCCATAAAGTGGTACATCAACGCAATGCGTGCTGGTTCTGGGAATCTCGGGCGCACAATGGCCACCTCACGCACGCTCCCCTCGGCACCCAATGGCGCACAGGTCATGTGGGAGACAAAAGAAAGACAATTGAGCGAGGGGTAAGGTCACAAGGGTACACGTCAAACAAGGCAATGCAAGGTGAAATGCGTACGGAGGGCGAAGTGAGAAAGCTCGTCCCTACCGTACGTCACCCCCCTGTCACCTACACTACCCTTGCTCTTACCCCATATTTACAAAATCTACCCATTTACAAATTCGTCACTACTGTCACGTCTTCCCCATATTTCCCTTATACCAAATTCGTCACCACAATCCCTCTACTTCAAAATTTGCCATCACCAAATTCATCATCAATCCTCATAAGGAGGCAGAGATGGAACATCAAAGCACAATGTCACACCCACGTCATGATGCGTCTCACAATCCAAACATTTGCATCATAAAAAAATAATCAAAACATGGCATGGTGTGGAGTACCTGTCACCTCAGGTGAGTGGATGCAGATGGTGTGAGGAGATCCTTCATCCTAACTATCCTCTAAATGATTTTAACACACTTTACACTACCCGGGGTCTTTCCCTGCCAATTCATTGGCCAACTTACACTATGGGTTCTAATAACCAATTCCCATTGGCCAAACTGTGGTGCTCCTCAATTTTGGGGTCTCACTCCCCCGATTCATCTCCCGGTGCTCTAGCACAATTTCTGGGCTGCGACGTGTACCTCTCCCAACAGGTCTACCCACCTGCACACCTCCACCACTGTAGTTGCCACCCGAGCTTACCTAGCTCCTCACCCTAACCTATCTAACTGGGGGCAGCCCCTCTCCTGGCTCTGTCACCCCTCGGTGCCCTCTGGCACTGGGCTACCCGGGTCCGTCCTCCGGATCCTCGGGCCCCATCCACACAACTACTACCGGCTCCCAGAGCCCACCTGCGGCCTCACCTGGCCGACATCCTTACAGTGGTGGAGTGCCCAAACCAACTACACACACTAACAGGCTACACGCCCAGCCATTTCCACAACACCAACGCACCCATCCACATACCATTCTGTCACCCGCACCACAGATGCCAATATCCAACTACAATTTACCTATACCCTCTACCTAACACTTACACTACCCGCCCCGGGTATCCGTGATGGGGGTCCACTCTTCCCCCATTCACACCTTCGCACCATCCACTCCACTCCACAATTTCCACCATACTCACTCCACGACCATCCATTCCAATACTCCAGATATTCCACACTACCATTTATTCCACACAGCCACATACACCTGTTCTTCATTCACCTGTCGTTGCACACCTGTGCAATCATACCTGGTGCCACCTGCACCCTCCTTTCTTCCTGGACCATTTGGTCAACACAACACGCAATCACCACTACTCCCTCATACACTGCTCCACACACCTGTTCAGTTGCACACCTGTGCAATCACACCTGTTCCATTCTTCCACACACGGCATCATCTCAGCTAACTCCTCCCCTCTGAAACTTGCGCTTCCCAGTCGTCCCTTTAAACTATTGCGCTCCCACGTCATTATCAACCACACTAACCTACCTGCGTCCCCACTACAGGTATCAGTCACTAACTAATCTTAACGTCACCTAAGGTCATCTTCGCTAGATCCCTATCATTATCCAAGCCCTCCCTGGCTAGTTTTCCACTGCCATACACCCCATAAGCTATTGCTCCTTTGCCCCCACCTGTGAGGGATGGTGGATTTGCCATCCCACCACATCGGGGGTCTCTCACTACCAATTTCGCTCGTCCAAATCCAACAATTCAAAAATTTTCCATTTACTGCCAATTCTATTCACTTTTCTAAATTTCGTTTTAAATCACTATCACTATCACCATCACCCGTCTACTTATTACATCCTCTCGGTGCGCCAATTCACATCTACAGCCCGGCTTCGTACAGCCGAGCACTGAACGCGGATTCTTTTGTGCTGGCGGCTGGATGCGTCCCGCATTCGGGGCCGGGGCGGGGGCTTACCCGGGCCGAGATCCCACGCATCACCTCGGCGTGGAGCCATCCAATGTCCCGATCTCGACCTGCCGGCACGTCTCAACAAAACGTGGTCGCCATAGCGACCCTTCCTATCCAGCCGCCCGCTCCGCCTAGTGGAGCCCGGCCGCGGCCGTTCAAAGCGAGGCCCAGCGTGGATCGCGCACGGCGGTTCTTTCGAAACCGCCGTGGTTCGGATCCCCGCTGGTCCTCGCGGCACGCGAAGCTGCCCGACGCGCACCGAGGGCCCGAGTCGGCTATAAGTCGTTCTAACCTCTAACCCAGTTATCGTCGACGCTTCACCTGGATTCCTACAAGCATACGCTACCCCTTTCTTGCTCATACATGCAGCTGTTCCCATTCTCCTCGTACCTTTCCTGACACACCTCGGTACACCCATTCCACTCACAGCCTTGGTCACACACCTGACCACCGAACACTTTGGCACACATTCGTTGCTCGCACACCTCACCAATACACCGCTTCGCGCCCCCTCCTCGGTCACCTCCTCTGTGACAATCACAGGTGTGCCCTCATTCGCACACCCAACCACGTGCCTCACCACCAACTCCAGCGTGCATTCCCACTCACGCTCTACCATTCCAGGTGTGCATCCTTCCATCCCAGGTGTACATCCTCGCTCCCCTGTCACAACCAACTCACTCTCCTTGTCACTCTCAATACTCTCACCTCCATTCTTGACAGCGCACTCACCCTTACTTTCGACGGCACACTCTTTCCTCATGCACCCGTCCGTTACACACCTTTCTCGCGCACACCCTCCCGTTACATCCTCTGTAACACTCACCACAGGCGTACACTTCCTCGTTACATCCTCTGTAACACTCACCACAGGTGTACACTCTCTCGTTACTTCCTCCGTAACACTCACCACAGGTGTACACTCTTTCGTTACTTCCTCCGTAACACTTACCACACCACGCTTCCCTGTGCTCCCTCGCACACGCGCTTTGACCAATTCACTCTTGACGGCACACTCACTCCTCGGCGTGCACTTTTTCCTCACACACCCCATGGTCGGACATTCTCGCACACCCCTTTTTTCGCACACCTGTCCTGTCACACACCTCACCAACGGCCTTTCACGAACACCCGGATCCAAACCAATCCCCAAGCCGACTGAATCTCCCCTCACATCATGTACATTGCCACTCACCTCCGTACCTCGTCGCACCTTCTCTGCCACCTGCAAACTTTTTATTTGGTTAGTGAGCACCGCATCATGATTTGAACACAGACCTTGTACACATTCCATCACCTCCTCCCGGATTTCTCTCTTAGTTTCTGTCCGTCCCTTCTTAATTTCACTCACCTCTTCTCCCACTTCCTCTAATTTTTGTTTAACCTCTTTTATTTCCCGGTGCGTCTCCTCAAGTTCGTCCTCTAAGGCTACCGTGACCGTTTCTACGTGCGTCCTTACCTCCCGGTCCTTCGTCTCCATTGCTTCTGTCACCTCTTCCACCCTCATTGTCAGTTCCTCCCGTACCATCTGACATTGCCTCTGCGTCGCTATTAATTCGTTTTTAATTTCTTTTTGTGTCGCCTTTAACCCTCCTAGTACCGCCGTGTTCTTTTGAACCTGCTCCACTAACTTAGTTTGTCCCTCTGTCAGCTGCTCCACCTCCTCCGTCAGATCTTCTATTCCCCCTTGTAACTTTGCCGTATTATTTCTCACCTCTTTCTCGATACGCTTTTCGCCTCGCTTTACCTCCTCGCGTAGCCCCGAGACCTCCTCACTCATCCCTCTTCGTATTTCCTCCATCTGGTTCCCCATCTGTTCGATTTCCCGGGCGGATTGTTCCCCCATTTCCCGCAATTTGTCCTCCATCCTATTTTCTAACCCCATTAACCCATTTTTCACCCCCTCTAACTGATTCTCTTGAGCGGCCATTCTGTTTTCTACCCCCATTAACCCATTTTTCACCCCTTCTATCCCATTGTCTAATCCCTCAAATTTCTTGTCTAACTCCTTAAAATTATTGTCTAACCCCTCAAATTTCTTGTCTAACTCCTTAAAATTATTGTCTAACCCCTCAAATTTCTTGTCTAACTCCTTAAAATTATTGTCTAACCCCTCACCGGTACCCCTCGCTTCGTCCCTCATTACCCCCATCATTCTGCTTTCCATTTTCGCACTATCAGCCCTTGCTTCGTCCCTCATTTTGTCCATAAGGGCACCGATTTGTAGCAACAAAAGGTCCGAATCCAACGGCGGCGCTGCTACTGTCGCGGGCGTGGCAAAATTTGGTGCCGCTACACCCACGTGCGCGAGGACGCCATTTTGCACGCCTGCTACTCCCTCAACCGCCTCCTCATTGCTCTCCTCCTCCCTTTCTTCCACATACATTTCCCCTGGTTCCTGGGTTACCCCTAACCCGTCTATCTCCCCCACCGACATCCGATCGCCTTGATTGTCCATGGCGCGATCTCAAAATTCGGGTTTTATAAAACAACACAATTTTGGCAGCTCGTAATTTTGACCAAGATTTTTTTTTTTTAAATTTGGGCCTAACAAATTTAGTCCCGGGTCCGAATCCGACTCCTCGACACCAATTGTTACTAACACAATTGGTGTCCAAAATTTGGGCTAAATAAATTTAGTCCCAGGTTCGAATCCCACCTCCTGACAACAATTGTTACAGACACGGTTTTTGGATGTTATTTTACCGAGCGGTGGTGTATTTAACCGCGTCCGAACAGTTACTCCCCGATTAGAACCCGATTCCAACCGAACGTTGACTAATCGCGCTACAGATATTCAATTGGGAAACCTCTAAAGCGACCGAAAGAGAAGAAGAGAGAAGAAAGACAGAGTTTGGAGGAAGAACAGATTTATTATACACACACAAGCAATATTTTAGAGCGACCAATATTATTTACAGCAATAGATGGAAAAGAGCAGTCACACAGTGCATTGTTAACTTATTCTATTTCATTTACTTAATCCCCAAGACAAACGAGTAGGACAGGACGTTCACACTCACACGATGGATATTGCAGGCAGGTAATGGCTCGAGGTTGATTGCTTGAGAGGAAGGCAAGGTCGGAGGCCGCAGCACCCCTCGCGGTTTTGGCGGGAAAACCTCCGTCGCGTATCCGCGGCCGTCACGCGCTGGCTCGGCACACCTGCTCCTCTTCCTGGGGTGGAGCCGTCTCCCTCCGTTCAGCGCGTCTCTCCAACGACAGGGGATATTGCATGCAGGCAGGTAGGTAGGGCTTGCGGTGGATTGCGCTCCTCTTCCAGGTCATCCCCCAGCGTATCTCTCAAGCCCTCTCCTTGGTGCAGCCTCGTTGCTCCTCTCCAGTCATCTCTTCTCCTAAAGCAGTCCCCTGCATTCGCTTTTATCACCTCCGGCGGAATTAAGCCGCCGGCTCCGAGGGCACGCCTGCCGGGTCACTCACCGCGGCGTTGATTGGCTGTTAGGGCCGGTTCACTCCTGCCCTCTTCTGACGAGGTGGAGCCACGCCTTTCTTCTCCAACCTTACCTCGTGGCCAATGGTGGTTGAAGAAAACCAGCCAAAATGCAGAAGACAATTGGAAGGGAGGTTTTGGGGAAATTGGAAGGGCCTACGCTTATTTTGTTTGATACAATGCAAAGTCAATCTAGTGGAAAACACATACTTAGCCTACATGGAATAAGGAAATACACTATTTAAAAGATATATCGTGACCTGCGTGTATGTTCTATGAAATTAATTAGGAGGACGGCTGCGACCATTATTTACATTACCAGGATGTTACCATACCAAAACCATACTCTTCACATCCGTTACCCTTCCTCCAAAATTGTTACACTCCTCAAAACCCGTTACACTTCCCAAAACCCGTTACACTTCTCAAAATCGTTACAATATATATATATATATATATATATGATTATATATATATATGTGTGTATTGTAGTGGTATATATATACAGTGAAACCTTGACTTACGAGTGCACCAACTTACGAGTTTTCCGAGATACGAGCCGTCGCTCGGGCGGTTTTTTGCTTTGAGATGCGAGCCGAGATCTGAGTTACGAGCTTACGCCACCCGCCGGGTTCCGGTCACGTGGTTATCTTGCCGTGCAAGCATCTCTGCCGTATATCGCTGCTGCTTTGTTTTCGCATTTTGGTTATTTTGGAAAATTTCTTCGTTTTAACCATGGGTCCTAAGAAATTGAGTGCCAAGGGCAGTACTGAGAAGAAGAAGAGGATGATGCGCTTGGATATAAAACACTCAATCGTCGAAAAACATGAGCGAGGTGTGCGTGTTGTCGACTTGGCGAGGCAGTACGATCGTAGTACTTCTACGATATGTACGATTTTGAAGCAGAAGGAGTCGATAAAGGCTATAACGCCAGCCAAGGGCGTTACGATTATTTCAAAGCTCCGGACCTCTGTCCATGAAGAGATGGAGAAGTTGTTGTTTGTGTGGTTGACGGAGAAGCAGCTCGCAGGAGATACCGTGACCGAGAGCATCATGTGTGAGAAGGCCCGAGACATTTACGGGGATTTGGTGCAGCAGACGGCGGGAACATCAACGGACGAGGCATCAGAAGTCATTCAAAGCCAGTCGGGGATGGTTTGATAATTTTAAGAAGAGGACCGGCATTCACTCCGTCGTCAGGCATGGTGGGTGAGGCAGCAAGCTCGGATGTGAAGGCAGCTGAAGATTTTATTATAACTTTTGCCGAACTGATAGAAGCCGAACGATACATCCCCCAGCAAATCTTCAACTGTGACGAGACAGGGCTCTTCTGGAAAAAGATGCCGAGGAGGACGTATATAACGGCAGAGGAGAAGAGCATGCCAGGCCACAACTTGTTCAGAGTGCCGGCGATAGCTCGCCTTCTCTTTGTGGAAAACACGGTGAGATCCTTAACATCCAACAACTAATGGGACGCAAACGGGGCGCCCAGTTTAGCGGTACACACATTGATGAATCACCCTGCCTGTGATTCACCCATGACAGGTTATAGCTGGGTCGGGATTCAAACCCAGGCTGGACAGTTTAGAGTCAAGTGTGCGTACCTCCAGTCCAGGCCATCCTGCCAACTTGTATGCTGCATACAGGTGAAATATAAAGCGCGAGATATTTTTATATATACTGTATATTTTAAAAAAAAATGGTGTGGTTTTTGGTGGGCTGGAACGGATTAATAGCATTTCAATTCATTTTAATGGGGAAATTTAATTTGAGAAACGAGCAAATTGAGTTACGAGCTCGGTCACAGAACGAATTAAACTCGTAAGTCAAGGTTTCACTGTATATATATATATATATATATATATTGTTGCGGATATGAGGAGTGCATTTTTTTTGATTGTGTGTATTGTAGTGGTAAATTGTTGTGTAACATTGGTTGGATATGGCCCCTCCTGCCTCCAGAGTTGTGTAAAGGAAAAAAGGGCGTCTCGGTAGTTAATTCCATGAAACACCACATTGAAGGACCCGATAAAACCCTTGTTCAGTAGCTTATATCTTATTATGTGTTTTAGAGTAAGGCCTTGTCTTCCATTAGAATAATACTCCATTGCACCGAATCAATTAAGAATAGCTCCCCTTCAATACTTCCATTTCCCAGCCAAACTCTCCATCTGCGGGTAAAGCAGTTCACAAGCGTGGGGTGCACGCCCTCTCATTTTGCTGCTATAGTGAATATGTGCTCCATGCTCTGTTTGAACAGGAGGGGCGGGGTCGCCCGGGAGAGGCAAGCCCAGGGCGCGCCACGAAGGGCGGGGCTGTTCAGCTCCATGCCCAAATAAGAAAACAAGCCCGTGGCTCGCCACGAGGGGCGTGCCGTCGGCGCCATGCCCAAATAAGGAGACAAGCCCGTGGGATTACCATACAAGGTCACGAAACAGAGCACGGGGGAGGAGGGCGGTACCGAAACCGAAGGGGGCGTGTCAGACCCGCGCTGAAGGTTTGGACAGAAGGGTGCGACGATCGCTGGGACAAGCTACACGAGAGATACGGCAGATGAGTCCAGGTGCGTGAGAGGGTTGGCAGTCCAACGGGAGAGAGTTCAGAGTTGCACCGGAGTTGCGTGAGAGATACGAAAAGCCTTTGACAAAGAGCCGCTTCAACCAGCCCCGTTTCAACCCGCCGAGTGACCCTACCGGCGTGCGCTGTAAAGCCGAATACAAGGAGCTGCCGGCGTGCGCTGTAAAGCCAAATACAAGGAGCTGCCGGCTCCTCGCTTCCCGCCCGGAGTGGACCTGCTCGCTGTGCCCTGTGATCCCACCTGCTCATCCCTCCAAACGATTCCTACCCTTCCATCCATTTCCGTACGTGAGTTTGTTCTGTTCGTGCTGTCCTGGGTAGTAAACTAAGTCAGTATAAGCTAGTAATTTGCACTGTGTTACCTGCTTTTTCATGTCCGCTGTAAATACCCGTGACTGCTCTTTTTGCTTATGTGTGTGTAAATAATAAACCCCGTTACTCTTCTGTACGTCTTCTTCTTCCTCTTTGCATTCGTCGTCTTAGTCTTTTCCCGATTGAATAGCGGTGGCGCGATACGGCCAACGTCTGGGTGAATCGGGTAAAAACTGTTCGGCCGCTCGGCCGAACCGAGCCTTCGCTCGACAAACAACATCCATATCAGCGGACCGTAACAATATATATATATATATATATATATATATATATATATATATATATATATATATATATATATATATATATATATATATATATATATATATATATATATATATATATATATATATATATATATATATATATATATTGTTGCGGATATGGGATTTACATCCATCCATATCCGCTTGTAAATATTCCCCTATTTCCTCATCCTTCCCAACTATCCCCAATCCCCCATTCCCTAGTCCCATTTTCTGTAAACAACACTCTGTAGACCCGACCTCCCCCTATTTCCCCCATTAAATGTCGCATCCAGGTCCACCGCATCTCACGTAGACAACTATAGGACATCTTGCTAGTTATTCTTAGTCTATGTCAGTTAAGGACTCGTTTCCATTAATTCTGACTCTTCGTTGCACCAGAATGTGATTGTATGGCACCGTTAGGAAGTTTAGGACCTCCCAATACCTCCCCGCAGCTCTTCCTCACGGTTCAACAACAACAACAACAACAACGGCGGCGGCGGCGCGGGGAGTGTGCGTCCTAACTCCGGCTTGGTTGGTAGGGGGTGTTGGGAGTGCACCATGCCTGTCCAACGAGCCGCCATCGAGCATGTGCTCGACGGGGTTACCAGGTAGGGGCTCGCTGTCAGCTCCTCGTCAAGGGCGGAGCCCGGTAACCCCCGCACCCAATAGAAGCGGCGGACCGATCCCATCTGGGGCGGAGCCAACGAGCCGAGGGCGTGTCACTCCCCGCTGAGCATGCGCAGAAAGAGGGAGGTGACGTCAGATGCGCGCAGAGCTGAAGGAGAAAGGACGCACCCTCCGAGCGCCGAGAGACCTCCCAAAGACTGAGCTGTATCCTGTCCCTGAGCCAAGGTGCACCTTGTGCTATCGACTGCCTGTCCTTCCCTGCCATCAATCCCTGTGTAAGTCAGTCTTGTTCCGTTTGTCTGTGGTCTGTCTGGGATAGATAAGATTGTGTCTAAGTGCCTATCTCTTCTGTGTCTTTACCTCCTTACCTTGTAATCTACCCCTTTTCTCCACCACCAATTATATCCTCCTCCGGAGGTCTTGAGAACTGTACCCCTTGTGTCGTTTCATTTATCCCAGTCGTTGTGTCCTTTCTAAATCATTGATTTAGCATAGCGCGATTTGGTCAACGTCGGGTGGAATCGGGGGGAATTGTTAGGTCGCGGCAATACCACCGCTCGGTAAATAACATCTAATCCGCGATCCGTAACAACTGGTGTCAGGAGTTGGGATTCGAACCTGGGACTAAATTTATTTAGCCCAAATTTTGGACACCAATTGTGTTATTACCACAACCACTGGTGTCGAGGAGTGAGATCGGACCCGAAGCGCGCTTAACGCGCTCAAAATTACAAGTAACCGAAATTTGTTTTGTTTTAAAATAAAAACCCGAATTTTGAAAGTCGCGCTATGGCGGATCAAGACGGCTGGGTTCCGGTAGAGGAGAGTGAGGCAGGGTCGATCCAGGACCAAATTGAGGGACAAGAGGAGAGCGAAGCAGTGAGGGCGGCAGGTTCGCAAAATGGCGTCCTCGCGCACGAGGTTGCGGGCGCGCAAAATGGCGCCTCGCACATGGCTACGGCGGCCGCACCCGCTGCACAAGTGGGAGGGATGGCCCAAATGCAGGCCCTCATGGAGCAATTTATGGTACAAATGCAGGCGTCCCTCAACCTGCAGAAGGACGATATGAGGGCTAATAGTGAGCAAATGAGGGCTGATAGTGAGCGATTGGGTGAGCGATTGGAGGGCCAAATGGGGGCAATGAGGGACGAAGCGAGGGGTACCGGTGAGGGATTAGACAAGAAATTAGAGGGGTTAGACAATGGGATAGAAGGGGTGAAACATGGGTTAATGGGGGTAGAAAACAGAATGGCCGCTCAAGAGAATCAAATGGAAGGGATGAACAAGGGGTTAGAGGGGTTAGAAAACAGTATGGAAGGCAAATTGAGGGACATAAGGGACCAAGCGGAAAGGGAAGTTTAAAAAATGGGGCAGCAGATAGAGGGGGTCAGAATGGGGGTAGAAACTAAATTGGATGCTCACAGGGAGGAAATGGAGCAGATGAGGGTGGCATCTGGGCAGGAGATGCAAGTGATGGGAGAGGAGATCAGAAGAGGTGTGAGTGAGGAGGTCGGAGGAGTGCGCGAGGAGGTGAGGCACTGTAAGGAGCGCATGGAGAAGGAGGTGAGAAAGGGGACTGTAAAATTGCAAGGTGGTATAGAGGAGTTGACGCTGGGAGGAGAACAGCTGACGGAGGGACAAAAAGAACTAACGGAGCAGGTTCAAAGGAACACTGCGGTACTAGGAGGGTTAAAAGCGACACAAAACGACATAAAAAATGACTTGATAGCAACACAGAGGCAATGTCAGATGGTACGTGAGGGACTGACAACGAGGTTGGACGAGGTGACAGAGGTAATGGAGACGAAGGACCGGCAGGTGAGGACGCACATAGAAACGGTCAAGGTGGCCTTAGAGGACGAGCTTGAGGAGGCGCACGAGGAGATGAAGGAGGTGAAGCAGAAATTAGAAGAAGTGGAAGAAGGGGTGAGCGAAATTAAGAAGCGACAGAGAGAGGATAAGAAAGAGATAAAGGAGGAAGTAAAAGTATTGGTCCAAAGTCTGTGTTCGGATCGTGATGATGTGCTCATTAACCGGATGAGGGATTCGCAGGTGATGGAGGAGAAGCGAAGAGAAAGAGGACCCGGTGTAAGTGGTGACCAATATGGTCGTGCGTATGATGCGCCAGGTGATTTAAGAAGCTTGGGGGTCGAGATGGACCCGGGTGTTCGTGAGAGGCCGTTGGTGAAGTGTGCGACAGGTCTGGTGTGCGAAAAAGGAGGTGTGTGAGAAAGTCCGACTCTGGGGTGTGTGAGGAAAAAGTGCGTGCCAAGGAGTGAGGGTGCTGTCGAGAGTGAGTCGGTCGTAGCGCGTGTGCGAGGGAGCACATGGAAGCGCGTAGTGAGGAGTGTTACGGAGGGTGTAAAGGGAGAATGCACGCCTGTGGTGAGTGTTACAGAGGATGTAACGGGAGAGTGTGCGCGAGAAAGGTGTGTAACGGACGGGTGCATGAGGAAAGAGTGCGCTGTCGAGAGTAAGGGTGAGTGCGCTGTCAAGAGTGGAGGTGAGAGTAGTAAGAGTGACACGGAGCGTGAGTTGGTTGTGACAGGTGAGCAAGGATGTACACCTGGAATGAAAGGAAGCACACCTGGAATGGTAGAGCGTGTGTGGGAATGCACGCTGGAATTGGTAGTGAGGCACGTGGTTGGGTGTGCGAGTGAAAGCACACCTGTGATTGTCACAGAGGAGGTGACATAGGAATGGGCGCTAAGAGGTGTGTTGGTGAGGTGTGCGAACAACGAATGTGTGCCAAAGTGTTCGGTGGTCAGGTGTGTGACCAAGTCTGTGAGTGGAATGAGTGTACCTGGGTGTGTTAGAGAAGGTACGACGAGGAGCATGGAAACGGCTGGATGTATGAGCAAGAAAGGGGTAGCGTATGCGTGTAAGCATCCAGGTGAGGCATCGACGGTAACCGGGTTAGCGGTTAGAGCGACTTATAGCCGAATCGGGCCCTCGGTGCGTGCCGGGCTTCGCGTGCCGCGAGAACCAGCGGGGATCCGAGCCACGGCGGGTTCGAAAGGACCGCCGTACGCGATCCACGCTGGGCCTCGCTTTGAACGGCCGCGTCCGTGCTCCACTAGGCGGAGCGGGCAGCCCGATAGGAAGGGTCGTCATGGCGACCACTTTTTGTTGAGGCATTCCGGCAGGTCGAGATCGGGCCATGGGATGGCTCCGTGCCGAGATGGTGCGTGGGACCTCGGCCCGGGTAAACCTCCTTCCCTGCACCGAATGCGGGACGTATCCAGCCGCTGGCACCAAACAACCCGCATTCATGGCTTGGCTGTACGAAGCCGAGCTTTAGAAGTTAAATGGCGCACCGAGAGGCATTAGTAAGTAGACTGTAATGATGAGGATAGTGTTTTGGCCCCAAAAGAGAAAAACAAAATTTGATGATTGGCAAAGGATTGGCAGTAATGATTGGCAGATGATGGGTAGTGATTGGCAAATTTTTGATTTGTTGAAATTTGATGTGCAAAATTGGTAGTGGGAGATGCCCGATGTGGTGGGATGGCAACTCTGTCATCCCTCACAAATGGGGGGCAAATGCGCTATAGATTATGGGGTTTATGGCAGTGAAAACTAGCCCGGGTGGGTTAGGATATTGTGTGTAGGGCCCTAGAAGATGACATTAGGTAACGTTAAGTTTAGATAGTGAATGATACCTGTAGAGGGGACGCAGGTAGATTAGAGTGGATGATAATGATGAGGGAGCGCAATAGTTTAAAGGGACGACTGGGAAGCGCAAGTTTCAGAGGGGAGTAGTTAGATGAGATGATGCTGTGTGAGAACTGGACAGGTGTGTGGAGCAGTGAGGGAGTAGTGAGTGTTGTGGATCAGCGCGAATGCGCTTGGGGGAGAGAAGGGTGCAGGCGGCACCAAGTATGAGAGCACAGGTGTGCAAGTACAGGTGTGTGGAATACATGGAGTATTGGAATGAGTGGTGTGGAGAGAGTTGGAGTAAGTGGTACGGAGTGGTGTGCATGGTGCGAAGGTGTGGATGGGGGAAGAGTGGACCCCTTTTCACGAGTACCCGGGGAGGGTAGTTTAAAGAATAGTTAGAAGGTATAGGTAAATTGTGGTTGGATATTGGCATTTGTGGTGCGGTTGCAGAATGGTATTGTGGATGGGTGCATTGGTGTGGTGAAATTGGCTGGTCGTGTGGCCTGTTAGTATGAGTGTGAATGGTTGGGCACTCCGCCACTGTTAGATGTCGGCCAGGTGAGGCCGCAGGTGGGCTCTGGGAGCCGTTCGTGTCAGTGGGTGCCTGAGGATCCCGGGTGTGGATCGGGCAGCCCGTGCCAGAGAGGGCACTGAGGGGGTGAGAGTGCGAGAGGGCCTTCCCCAGTTAGTTAGGTTAGGGTGAGGAGCAGGTGAGCTCGGTAGGCAACAACAGTGGTGGAGGTGTGCAGGTGGGCGGACCAGCTGGGAGCGTCACACGACCCAGCCACCGAAATTGTGCGGGGGCACCGAGTGATGAATCGGGGGAGTGAGACCCCAACTTGAGAAGCACCACAGTTTGGTCAATGGGAATTGGTTTTTAGAACCCATAGTGTAAGTTGGCCAATGGATTGGCAGGGAAAGACCCCGGGTAATGTAAAGTTGTTAAAGTCATTTAGGAAATAGTTAGGATTGATGAACCTGTCGCACCATACGCAGCCACTTACCTGTGGTGATGATGACTCCACACCTGTGTTCCTTTGTTCTGTGTTGCAGGAAGGGAGAATTGCTGTGTGGATTTGTGAGACGCATCACGGCGTGGATGAGACATTGGGGTGATTCCATCTCTCCCTCTTTAGGAGGGACTGATGATGAATTGGTGATGGCAAATTTTGATGTTGAGTTGGAGATGGCAAATTTTGATGAGAGTTGGAAATGGCAAATTTGATTGGTTAGGAGGGAGAGAAGACGAATTTGGTTTATGGGAGGAACGGGGAAGACAGTAGGGACGTTTGTTGATGTGTAAAGTAGATGTTTATGGGTAGTGTTGTGTTTTGTGGATACCGTAAGGGGTAAGGGAGGGGCAATGTAGGTTACCTGGTGGGGGGGGGGGGGGTGTACGGTAGGAACGTACCTGTCTCACCTGGTTCCCATGTGCCCCCAGTGTGCATTACCTTGTATTGCGTGCACTTTTGCGCCCTTACCACCTTGCTCACTTGTCTTATTTTGTCTCCCACCTCCGAGGATCTGGCTTTGGGGCAGAGAGAGAGGAGAGAGAGGTGTTGGCTCTGCAGTTGTGGGCCTGTACTTCCGCTGCTTGCTGCCTGGATCGATACACCATATGGACCGCAATTTTGGTGGCCACCCACAATGGACCGCAGTTCTTTTGCGGGCAAGCACCACCCGTGGATGGACCTCTGGGTCAACGTGGCACCTATGCCATACAGGTGAACCACTTATAGTTGGCCCCCCTGACGGCCACAATTTAGAAATGGATGCGGTTGGCGCCTTTCTTTATTTTTAAAGAAGCCAGAAGGCCAAGTGCACTCCAGGAAGGCAAGACCAGCGGCAGAACATCGGCCGGCTGCGACACCACCGGTGACCATGGACCCTTAATTGTGCATTTTTATGAACACTTTATTGGTGCACCGGATGGTGCTGACTGTGTGTATGGGGTGGTGCTTTTGGTGCTTGGACGGGGTGCTCTGCACATTATTAAAGGCCGTAGGGCCACAGGGCACTCGTGGGTTGGTGTATCGATGCTGGCATGCGTGCTCTCTCTCTATGCATAACATCTGCATGTGTTCCTCAAAGAACAGGTCCTGGATCGTAGTGTAAATATCAGTCAGTCTTGTGTAAATAATGCTCCCTACCGGCTGTATGTTTAGTTTGAGAATGCTTTCCGCGATTCGGTTATCCTGTGGGTGTGTTTCTGTGAGGAGAAGGGTGCAACGTCGCAGGGGGACATATTTACTCATTTGTGAACATCTGTAAAACTGTCGCACTCAGGGTTGAGTTAATAGTAGAGGGAACTACATCTGAGTGCCACACTAACGTAGGTAAAAATTTATCGGGTCGGAACGCCCCGAGGTAGAGAAGGGTGCAATGTTGCGGATATGGGATTTACATCCATCCATATCCGCTTGTAAATATTCCCCTATTTCCTCATCCTTCCCAACTATCCCCAATCCCCCATTCCCTAGTCCCATTTTCTGTAAACAACACTCTGTAGACCCGACCTCCCCCTCTTTCCCCCATTAAATGTCGCATCCAGGTCCACCGCATCTCAGGTAGACAACTATAGGACATCTTGCTAGTTATTCTTAGTCTATGTCAGTTAAGGACTCGTTTCCATTAATTCTGACTCTTCGTTGCACCAGAATGTGATTGTATGGCACCGTTAGGAAGTTTAGGACCTCCCAATACCTCCCCGCAGCTCTTCCTCATGGTTCAACAACAACAACAACAACAACAACGGCGGCGGCGCGGGGAGTGTGCGTCCTCACTCCGGCTTGGTTGGTAGGGGGTGTTGGGAGTGCACCATGCCTGTCCAACGAGCCGCCATCGAGCATGTGCTCGACGGGGTTACCAGGTAGGGGCTCGCTGTCAGCTCCTCGTCAAGGGCGGAGCCCGGTAACCCCCGCACCCAATAGAAGCGGCAGACCGATCCCATCTGGGGCGGAGCCAACGAGCCGAGGGCGTGTCACTCCCCGCTGAGCATGCGCAGAAAGAGGGAGGTGACGTCAGATGCGCGCAGAGCTGAAGGAGAAAGGACGCACCCTCCGAGCGCCGAGAGACCTCCCAAAGACTGAGCTGTATCCTGTCCCTGAGCCAAGGTGCACCTTGTGCTATCGACTGCCTGTCCTTCCCTGCCATCAATCCCTGTGTAAGTCAGTCTTGTTCCATTTGTCTGTGGTCTGTCTGGGATAGATAAGATTGTGTCTAAGTGCCTATCTCTTCTGTGTCTTTACCTCCTTACCTTGTAATCTACCCCTTTTCTCCACCACCAATTATATCCTCCTCCGGAGGTCTTGAGAACTGTACCTTTTGTGTCGTTTCATTTATCCCAGTCGTTGTGTCCTTTCTAAATCATTGATTTAGCATAGCGCGATTTGGTCAACGTCGGGTGGAATCGGGGGAATTGTTAGGTCGCGGCAATACCACCGCTCGGTAAATAACATGCGATCCGTAACAATATATATATATATATATATGTATAGTTACGGATCGCATGTTATTTACCGAGCGGTGGTATTGCCGCGACCTAACAATTCCCCCCGATTCCACCCGACGTTGACCAAATCGCGCTATGCTAAATCAATGATTATATATACATATATACATATATATATATACATATATATATACATATATATATACATATATATATATATATATATATACATACATACATACATACATACACTATACATTCACTTCCCGGCACTTACTAATGATCCTCTAAAAATTTGAGGAAGATCTGTTCAGCGATCAAAATTAGCCATCTATGTGCGACACTCACACAGAGACAGACAAAGGGCTCTCACATTGTACATCAACAGTACGTGGAGAAGTCTATTATGAAACAGTGATGGGTTATTATTCAAATTTCCAGCTGGGCGTTTCATGTGTTGTTAATGTTGATAATATTCACATTTGATCATTGATGCGAGCCACATTTGATCGGTGATATGGCATCATCCTTTTCTTCTGAACCGCCTCGTTTCTCTTTTTAACTAAACTGAGTTGTGATGTGGAAATGAAAGTATGAAACAACTTTTGAAAAGGGAGAAGATAATCTTTTTGCTTCACGCTACAGCAAAACTGAAGGTTGAAGGAAAACTGATGGAACACGAGCAGTAGTAAAGATATAACATAAGAGGTTGGCACGGCTTTGGATATACCTGTCCATTTTGGAGGAAGAGAATATCAATGTCACCGTCAGCGTCTCCGTTGCGGTCAAAATTCACCATGTGTCCGTTTCCTAAAAACACACAAACCAACGACAGTGTGGTGCTGTGTTATACATTGTTGATGAAAATAGAGATAGTGCATCTTTGTTATATTAGGAGAAACTCACACTATTTTGGAATGTCTCCAGGGGTGGTTGAGGTGGGTATGTGTATGCGGGGTTGCAATGCGTGGGGTGAAATGTGCGGGGGTGCAATGTGCGTTGGTGTAATGTGCGGGGTGCAATGTGCGGGGTGCAATGTGCGGGGTGCAATGTGCGGCAGTGCAATGTTTGGGGATGCAATGTGCTGGGGTGCAATGTGCGGGGGTGCAATGTGCGGGGGTGCAATGTGCGGGGGTGCAATGTGCGGGGGTGCAATGTGCGGGGTGCATTGTACGGGAGTGCAATGTGTGTGGGTGCAATATGCGGGGTGCATTGTACGGGAGTGCAATGTGTGTGGGTGCAATGTGCTGGGGTGCATTTTGTGGGGTGCAATGTGCGGGGTGCAATGTGCAGGGTGCAATGTGTGGGGGTGCAATGTGTGGTGGTGCAATGTGCGGGGGTGCAATGTGCGGTGGTGCAATGTGTGGGGTTGGGTTTGTTTTAAAGCAACGTTTTTTTTGCAATGCTACTTTCACTTCACCCTTAAATTCGTGTAATTGCAATGACAAGCTGCTGTACAGTTATATAAATATTTATGAAGGTAACAATAACAGATTTTATTTTACACAAGTTAGCTTGACATTGCATGTTCATGCAATTCAATCTTAAGACAGAAGTATGAAATGTCACAACAAAAAGGTAGAAAGAAAAGATATTATTGCAGGGGCTACGTGGACGATCAGATTAATTAAATTCCAGACCAAGATAGGAACTGTTCTTCCACAGCATTGTGTCCTTCGTTTCACAATGAATTCTATGCATTGGCGAATTTCTCTGCACAAAGCTTCCGTACAACAAGGCTGTCTCGTAGAAACTGGCCTGTAGCTTGCTCATTGGCATCTACGGGTATAGGGAAGAAGAACCGTGGAGAAACCTGGTTAATATAGAGACCCAAGTTCATCAGTCAGATAGGTGACCATAGAGTGACTTTCCCCATTTACTGGATGTAAACATTACATAAGAATTGTTTCAAGAGTAATATCCTATCCGATGCATTTGTTGGCTTATCAGCAGGAAGCTATTCCTGCAATGATGCTGGTAAAAAAGGGAAATAAATAAATCTATATTGTGTATATATACAGTGCATTCAGAAAGTATTCAGACCCCTTCACTTTTTTCACATTTTGTTATGTTGCAGCCTTATGCTGAAATCGTTTAAATTCATTTTTTCCCTCATCAATCCACACTCAATACCTCATAATGACAAAGAGAAAACAGTATTTTAGAAAGTTTTGCAAACTTATTAAAAAGAAAAAACTTAAATATCACATTGACATAAGTATTCATACCCTTTGCTATGACACTTGAAATTTAGCTCAGGTGCCTCCCATTTCTCTTGATCATCTTTGAGATGTTTCTACACCTTTATTGGATTCCACCTGTGGTAAATTCAATTGATTGGACATGATTTGGAAAGGCACACACCTGTCTATATAAGGTCTCACAGCTGACAATGCATATCAGAGCCAAAACCAAGCCATGAGGTCGAAGGAACTGCCTGCAGAGCTCAGAGACAGGATTGTGTCGAGGCACAGATCTGGGGAAGCCCACAAAAAATCTCTGCTGCATTGAAGGTTTCCAAGAGCACAGTGGCCTCCATAATTCTTAAATGGAAGCAGTTTGGAACAACCAGGACTCTTCCTAGAGCTGGCCGCCCGACCAAACTGAGCAATCGGGGGAGAAGGGCCTTGGTAAGAGAGGTGACCAAGAACACGATGGTCACTCTGGCTGAGCTTCAGAGATCCTGTGTGGAGATGGGAGAAACTTCCAGAAGGACAAACATCACTGCAACATTCCACCGATCTGGGCTTTGTGGCAGAGTGGCCAGACGGAAGCCAAACAGTTCAATCTTGGTTTCATCAGACCACAGAATCTTGTTCACAGTCTGAGAGTCGTTTAGGTGCTTTTTTGCAAACTCCAAGCGGGCTTTCACGTGTCTTTCACTGAGGAGAGGCTTCCGTCTGGCCACTCTGCCAAAAAGCCCAGATCGGTGGAGTGTTGCAGTGATGGTTGTCCTTCTGGAAGTTTCTCCCATCTCCACACAGGATCTCTGAAGCTCAGCCAGAGTGACCATCGGGTTCTTGGTCACCTCTATTACCAAGGCCCTTCTCCCCCGATTGCTCAGTTTGGCCGGGCGGCCAGCTCTAGGAAGAGTCCTGGTTGTTCCAAACTTCTTCCATTTAAGAATTATGGAGGCCACTGTGCTCTTGGGAACCTTCAATGCAGCAGAGATTTTTTTGTGGGCTTCCCCAGATCTGTGCCTCGACACAATCCTGTCTCTGAGCTCTGCAGGCAGTTCCTTTGACCTCATGGCTTGGTTTTTGCTCTGATATGCATTGTCAGCTGTGAGACCTAATATGGACAGGTGTGTGCCTTTCCAAATCATGTCCAATCAATTGAATTTACCACAGGTGGACTCCAATCAAGGTGTAGAAACATCTTAAAGATGATCAAGAGAAATGGGAGGCACCTGAGCTAAATTTCAAGTGTCGTAGCAAAGGGTATGAATACTTATGTCAATGTGATATTTAAGTTTTTGCTTTTTAATAAATTTGCAAAACTTTCTAAAATCCTGTTTTCTCTTTGTCATTATGGGGTATTGAGTGTAGATTGATGAGGGGAAAAATTAATTTAAACGATTTCAGCATAAGGCTGCAACATAACAATATGTGAAAAAAATGAAGGGGTCTGAATACTTTCTGAATGCACTGTATATATACAATATATACCATATATATATCTTGTTAAGGTGGCCGGAGCAGAATCCCGCTCCTGAACACCGAATGTATAGCGAGGATGGGCAGTATGTATACACAAAGAATTAAGTTAAGCACCCCCCCCCCCCCCCCGTTTTTTTACAACCTCGCACATTACAAGTTTGTTGTCGTCAAAACAGTGTAATATACCCATGATATTGCTATATTTTCTGGAGAAGTGATATCATGGTCACATAAAAACATAACAATCATGCCGTTTTCAATATTTTATTCTGAATAATTTAAGGTGAAATTTTTTGGGAATTTTAGGCATATTTTCACCTCAATTTAAGTATGGAGCTATAGGTCCATCACGGACAGTGTGGATGACGTTTATGTTTTCTAACGTACAGTCATTGTTCTGAGAAGACCTCTAGCGATCTTTGCGTCAATAACGTGTGTAGGACCCACGTGATCGTGCTGCACGAGCGATGGGCGTCACAGATGAGTGCACTCATCTGCATTTCATCAATGGATAATTGCTAATGTCATACCAATCATTATTTGATCTCACATACCTTAGAATATATGCCAATGTATACATATACACAAAGAATATATATTAGGGGGTGCTTACCTTAATTCGTTGTGTAGGGGTGCTTAACTTAATTCTTTGTGTATATATATACGAGGTTTACTACGAGGGGTTAACCTCTGTTCGCTCCTGAACTTACCGGACCTGTGGCTGCCGCGCACAAATAACTTCGTGCTTCGCATGTTGCGAATCAGCAACTATGAACGCCGAATGATCCGTCACGCAATAGGTTACCTGTACCACGTAACGGTCCCAATCGGGGAACGCACCGTACCCTTCGACGGTACACCATTTTAGATGGCCGAGCGAATACCGTTGGTAACCTGCCGGAATAATGGTAATGTCGTTACAGCCGATCTTTACTCTGGGTACGAACAATGGTGGATCAATGTCGGAAAAGGCATTCACGGACAGAGAGAAAAGGAAAACGTTTTAACGATTTGATTCATTTTCAAATATTTACAATGTACTGTAATTATTTCAATAGGAAAGAAAAACGGACGAGAAGCCAGAACTTAGCTTATCCTACGCCTTATTATGATTACTACGAATAAACACCACGTCCACATGGGCCCAGCACACTTTCACAGCGAGGGGAGGGGAACGAACAAACAAACGTAGGGAACCTGATAGCACAAAGGATGCTCCGGATTCCTCGCAGCACAGCAGAGTGAAGTCGATTATCAGCACGGACTTGGATAGGTAAGGTCGTGCGCACATGCACCAAGAGAGTGTCCGGCTGCCAGCGGAGAACAATGAACACGTGCAAAACGAGCAAGTTCAAGGCCTCTTTGTCGTGTCCACGTGCAGCGAGAGGGAGCAGGGAGAGTCCGGCCAAGAGAGCAATCACATGCAGAAGCTGAGTGAACCCGGCAGAGAGAGAGAGAGAGACAGGCCCAGAGTCGAATAATCTTGCAGACAAGTGGTAAGTGGTATTAGCTCTTTCACGTGCCTCGATTCAGTGTATACAAAAAAAAAAAAAAAAAAAAAGTGGGTCGAGAGAGAATGGCCAGAGCGAGCAAATGCACGTGTGCTGAGTCACAAAGTCCACTCCCAAGAGAGTGGAGCACACGTGCCCAGTGGGGCGAGAGAACGGCCAGAGAGAGAATCAATACAAGCACGTGTTCGGTCCACAATGTCCAAAAATCAAGAGAGTGCGTGTTCAAAAACCCTTTGTTCTCCCTCGCCAGGGTGGGGCGGTATCTTGGAGGTGCCCTGGTTCCCTATTGGTGGAGCTTGTTACTCCCCCCCACAAGTTCCCCCAAAGTAACTTTCACCCTGATTGGTGGGTTTCTGAGCCTGGACACCATGGTGTGCCTTTGAGCCTGGTGCATTGCCTGGTAAATTATCCCTTATTGGTGGAGGACCTATCTTTCCTTTCCCCAACGCATGACATACTAACCCGAAACAATGGAAAGGGACTAAGATAATGGTCTGCTTTGGAATAACTATTCTAAGGGACCTGTATGGTGGTTGCCATTACTTTTTAGTCGTTTCCCACAACCGCAACAATATATATGATATCTCAGATGCATCAGTGGGGTATAAGTCAGTAAGTGTAATTTGTGGTGGCTCCTGATATTGGGGTTTCCAATGCGTTTAATGTACAACTTGGGTCACAGACCTGCCATGACAAACGAAGTGCATCTTCTTCATTCGTATGCAGCACAAGGCTGTAGGTGGCATCATTTGCTGGGGGCGCAGCTGTGGCACTGATGCAGTGCATCCTTTAGGTTAGAGCAGGACGTTTTCTTTTGTATCAACGAGCGTGACTCGGCGCACTCCGCACACCTCACCACACGTCGTTTCAGAGGGATAGGCATCTTTGACCATTTCGGTGTATTTTGGGTATTCAGTGTCTTTTGGGTATTCATGGTGTTTTAGGTCTTCATGGTGTTTTGGGTCTTCAGTGCCATTTGGATCTTCAGGGTCTTTTTGGATCCTCTGGCCCTTTAAGGGTATTTTGGGTCTTTTGGGTCTTCAGTGTCTTCAGGGGCTTTGGGGTCTTAAGGGTCTTAAGGGTCTTTTGGTTCCTCTGGGTATTTAAGGGTATTTGGGGTATTTTGGTTCTTCGGGGTATTTAATGGTCTTTTGGGTCTTTAAGGGTCTTTGGGGTCTTCTGAGTATTTTGGCTCTTCAGGATGTTTTAGGTCTTCAGGTCTTTTGTATCTTCCGGGTCTTTTGGATCTTCAGGTATTTTGGGTCTTCGGGGTCTTTTGGGTGTTTTGGGTCTTCGGGCTCTCCATGGTATTTTGGGTCTCCGGGGTCTTTTGGGTCTTCAGGGGCTTTTTGGTTTAAGGGTCTTTTGGTTCCTCTGAGGCTTTAAGAATATTTTGGGTATTCGGGGTGTTTTGGGTCTTCGGGGTATTTTGGGTCTTTGGGGTTCTTTTTGGTCTTCAGGGTGTTTTGGGTCTTCCGTGTCTTTTGGGTCTTCAGGGGTCTTTTGGATCCTCTGGGCCTTTATGGGTATTTTGGGTGTTTTGGGTATTTGGGGTATTTTGAGTCTTTGGTGTCTTCAGGGCCATTTGGATCTTCAGGGGCTTTTGGGTCTTTAAGGGTCTTTGTGGTCTTTAGGGTGTTTTGGGTCTTCAGGGTGTTTTGGGTCTTCGGGGTCTTTCGAGTCTTTGGGGTCTTTTGGGTCTTCGGGGTATTTGGGTATTCAGGGTGTTTTGGGTCTTTGGGGTCTTTTGGATCTTCAGTGTATTTTGGGTCTTCAGGTCTCTTGGGTATTCGGGGACATTTGGGTCTTCAGGGTCTTTTGGATCCTTAGGGCCTTTAAGGGTCTTTTGGGTCTTCAGAGTATTTTGGGTCTTTATGGGTATTTTGGGTGTTCAGGGGTATTGGTGATCTTAAGGGTCTTTGGGGACTTAAAGGATCGTTAAAGGTCTGAGGGGTCTCAGCAGTCTAAACGTAATTAAGAGTTCACGGACTGTGTTTTGGGTGTTAATTTTAATTGAAGATGAATAAGACGTTTTGGTCGCAAATAAACAAACATAACCACATAAGTTTTCTCTATTATAAGAAGATAGTCGAGGCTCGTGGAAGAGTTGGATTAGTACACTAAATGGATCACCCATCAGGACACAATCCTAACCCCAACACCACTAGCAGAGTTGAAGGCCAAGTTCAATGCAGACTTGGACAATCAAAGGGTGTGGGGAGGAATGAGGGGCAACGGAGGATGCATGTGGTGGTCAAGATGGATGCAAAATAAACTATCAGGAGGGAAAACTGGACATTTGGAAGGAGGAGGGATTGGGGTGTGTGCCGGCAAATGCTCGCCTACTCTTCACAAAGGACGCCGTGTGACCTTCAGTGCTCACCCTCTAATGCGAGGAAATGGGAAGCCCGACCTAACACCCACCCAAGCAATGGCGCACACATTGTCGACTTCCCCTGCATGCGAAACCAATCGGATAGTTTCTATAGTCAGATTGGAATTCAAACCCAGACTACGCAGCACAATTGTACTACCTCCCGCACTATCCTATCAGACGTAAATATGTACTATGACCTTTGAACTTTGCACTATGCACCTTGATTTGGGCTGAAGAGCAATGATGTATGAAAAGTAGAAGTGGAGGAAATAGAGAAAGGTGACTAAGTGGGCTGCATGTCAGTACCTGGGATCAAATTAGTAGTTATTTATTATCCTCGAGTGTTCTATAGATCCTTTTGTGTTCTTGCGCGTTCTAATTTATTATGCTTTTGGGCCTCAGCATCAGGTGTGGCCTCTCCTGGGCAGACCATATATCAAAGGTGTGCTCCAGAGCCAGGTACAGACAGGGCATTCTCCATCATACAAGACTTCCACAGCAAATGTGAACTTCTCATGGACGTCAAGACCTTTGTCTGTAGCTCAGTTTATCAACCCAGCCACTGCAGGTGCTGCTTCTGCTTCTGCTTCAACCAGGCCTGGCTGCTGTGGATTCCGAAGCGATCATAATCATCTGCATCTCCCAGAAGGAAGGAGGCACAGGGCCGAGCTTTTAGTGGGGCAACATGCATGATGCAGAGAATAGACCGAAGTGTTTACTTTTGGTTCAGTGCCAACACTTGCACTACTGTACTATATGACCAGCTGATCAATAGTACAGACAGGCCCACTTGAAATTCATCTCAAATGGCAGCCATTAAAAATATATATAGCACCTATGGCCAAGGCCTTCAAGATCATTGGAATCTCCCGTGAAGGTCTTAGGGACATCATTTTCACCTCCACAGACAGGTTGGTGATCTCTTTGTTTTCTACCACCTCCTTTCTGGTCTTGCACCCTCTGGCCATGCTCTACCCCCACCTGAAGGTTTCAGCAGGGAGCACATGGTCGACCAGAAATCCCCCTCCGGGGAAACTCCCATAATCCAGAAACTCCGCTCACTCATTTGTTCCCCTTTTCTCCCACCTATGGAATCAAGTTCCATATTCTGTTCGATCTCATTCTTCCCTCCAGGCAGGGCCAGACATAGGGGCAGGCAACCAAGGCAATAGCCTGTGGCGCCTGGCTCGGGAGGGATGGGGGTTGGGGTATGGGGGTATCAGACGCCAAGCTCGGCGTGCGCCCGCCAAAAACCTATAACAAGGAAATGTGATGCAGGAGGAGGCCATTCGACCCATCATACACCAACACCGCATAAAGTAAATCTATCAAGTCAAAGACTTAATTCCATTGAGGGAATGGGGGGGTTGGGGTGGTGGGGAGGGATTAATGGGGATGAGAAAGGTGTGGCAGGCTCCTGAATGGGGATGAGAAAGGTGTGGCAGGCTCCTGAATGGGGATGAGAAAGGTGTGGCAGGCTCCTGGTTATCACCTGGAATATGATGCTAAAATACTTTTTTTATGTGCTAACTTTTTGAGATATCCTGCTCACAAATAAACACACAGACAGGTACAGGGGGTGAAACATTTCTGCGGACGTAATCAACTTTTCACTTTTTTGTGGGAGACAGCGGAGGGGCTCACATCTGTCCACTTTTTTTTCAGTTCCCACTGCTTCCTAAATCCAAAACCTTCCTTCCTCCCAAAACCATTCTTTAAGCTGTAGGTTGGTATGTGTTGCGCTGCTCATACATTATATTCCATTTCCTAATCGAGGGAGAATCCCACAAAACATTGCCCCACAAGCCTTTGCTCTCAGCTGCTTTCCCAATATCCTGTGTCTATCTTTCCAATCCTCTGAATAAACTTTCCCGACATCATTTGCTCCTAGGTGTAGCACACCCAACGTCTTTCTGCCGTGACCCGATATGATGTAATTTGATCTTCCTTCAATGTCTCTAATCCCTGCTCCTTCAAAACTGCACACAACTCTATGTGTATGATCTTTCCTGTGGAATGAATAATTTACATTATAATAGTTTAATCGATATGAAGAACCGTCTCCCTGGCCTCATTGCTACCTTTCTATATTGCTGCACCCTCACCAATGCTTGCACTAACTACAGCCTCACCAATGCCTACCCTTGCTACAATGCTACATCCTCACCAATGCCTGCACTCACTACAGCCTCACCACTGCCTACCCTCGCTACATCCTCACCAATGCCTGCACTCACTACAGCCTCACCATGGCCTACCCTCGCTACATCCTCACCAATGCCTGCACTCACTACAGCCTCACCACTGCCTGCACTCACGACAGCCTCACCAAGGCCAACCCTCACCAATGCCTGCACTCACTACATCCTCACCATGGCCTACCCTCGCTACAGCCTCACCAATGCCTGCACTCACTACAGCCTCACCATGGCCTACCCTTACTACATCCTCACCAATGCCTGCACTCACTACAGCCTCACCAAGGCCAACCCTCACCAATGCCTAACCTCGCTACATCCTCAACAATGCCTGCACTCACTACATCCTCACCACTGCCTACCCTCGCTACATCCTCACCAATGCCTGCACTCACTACAGCCTCACCATGGCCTACCCTCACTACATCCTCACCAATGCCTGCACTTACGACAGCCTCACCAATGCCTACCCTCACTACATCCTCACCAATGCCTGCACTCACTACAGCCTCACCACTGCCTACCCTCACTACATCCTCACCAATGCCTGCACTCACTACAGCCTCACCAAGGCCAACCCTCACCAATGCCTAACCTCGCTACATCCTCAACAATGCCTGCACTCACTACAGCCTCACCACAGCCTACCCTCACTACATCCTCACCAATTCCTGCACACTACATCCTCACCACGGCCTACCCTCGCTACAGCCTCACCAATGCCTGCACTCACTACAGCCTCACCACGGCCTACCCTTACTACATCCTCACCAATGCCTGCACTCACTACAGCCTCACCACTGCCGAATCCTCAATACCCCTTCATAAGTTATTCAAAATGGAGGAAGATAATATCTCGGATCATCTCCAATCAAAACCTGGTATTGGCTTAACAGTTAAGGTGGTTGACTAACATCTCATGGTCTTGACTCACTAACTCTTGAGTTTGAGCCCCCTGTCGTGCCGTTACAATGTTACATAACACCAGGTGGAATGACTCAGCCTGTCATCCTACCGCGGTCGACAAAATTACTATACTAGCTTATTGGAAACAAGGGGCATTGCATCAGTGTCACAGACGTGCTCCCAGCAATTATGCAACCAGCACCCACAGGCTGCAATCAAAATAGTAATAATCCCCAATGCAAAACCATGATCTTTTCTACCCTCGCTCACCCCCATCCCACCCCAATCACTTCTCCTTCCAAACTTTCAGTTTTTCTCTCCTATGAGTTTCCTTCTGTATCCATCTTGTCCTGTCCTGCCCCCCATTCCTCCCCACACCCATTGCTTGTCCAAGTCTCGCTCTATCTTGGCTTTCAACCTTGCTTTGGGGTTTTCTCTCTCTTCTCTCTCTCTTCTCTCTCTCTTCTCTCTCTCTTCTCTCTCTCTTCTCTCTCTCTTCTCTCTCTCTTCTCTCTCTCTTCTCTCTCTCTTCTCTCTCTCTTCTCTCTCTCTTCTCTCTCTTCTCTCTCTTCTCTCTCTTCTCTCTCTTCTCTCACTTCTCTCTCACTTCTCTCTCACTTCTCTCACTTCTCTCACTTCCCTCTCTTCTCTCTCTTCTGTTCCGTTTGTTATGCTACATATACATCCTGATCAATTTCATGTTTTAGCTCCTCCATGAGCCTCGACATTGCGCACAAAAAGGAGCTGAACAGCGCAGTTAAACCTCATCAGCTGTGTGATGCTCAGATTTATGGGTTGTGTCGATTTTTTGACTGTCCAGGATATTTGGACCATCCAGGATTTTTGGACCGCACAGGATTTTTGGACTGCCCGGGATTTCTGGACCGCCCGGGATTTTTGAACTGCCCAGGATTTTTGGACCGCCCAGGATTTTTGGACTGCCCAGGATTTTTGGACTGCCCAGGATTTTTGGACCGCCCAGGATTTTTGGACTGCCCGGGATTTCTGGACCGCCCGGGATTTTTGAACTGCCCAGGATTTTTGGACCGCCCAGGATTTTTGAACTGCACAGGATTTTTGGACCGCACAGGATTTTTGAACTGCACAGGATTTTTGAACTGCACAGGATTTTTGGACCGCCCAGGATTTCTGGACCACACAGGATTTCTGGACCGCCAAGGATTGTTGGACTGACCAGGATTTTTGCACTTCCCAGGATTTTTGGACTGGCTAGGATTTTTGCACTTCCCAGGATTTTTGCACTTCCCAGGATTTTTGCACTTCCCAGGATTTTTGAACTGCACGGGATTTTTGCACCGTCCAGGATTTTTGGACCGCCCAGGATTTTTGGACTGTCCAGGATTTTTGCTGACAGTCTTCGCTAATCATGCCCATAAATTCAGTGTCTCCATAGTGCGTAATTCTTGAAGAACTATTTTGGTCACCTTAGCAAGGAAAATTGCATCATTGTCAAAATCTTTCACCACAGATTTTCTGATCACTGACGTGTTCGTTTCAGATAAGGATGACATGTCGGCTATCTTTAAACTCTTCTAAGTCAGGAAATTGAGCCAAGATGAATTCCTTGAGTCATGTAGTATGGACTCTCTGGAAAACCACACCAGTCACTTGTTCAAGTTGTAATGTATACATTCCAGACAGATCGTCCGATTTGAAAAACGCAGCTTCATTGGAATCACTTCGGCACTCTTCAATGGAGTTTGCATGGTTCGCACTATACCATGGTTTATGTTTGACTTCAATCCGGTTTTTCCTACCTTTTTAGGCCTTTTGAAGAAAAACAATGGAGTGTCTTCGGTCTTCCTTGGCGACAACACATACTAAACTTCACAGGATCCTGAGCTCTGTCCGCTGTTCGTTTCTCCACTCTGTCATTTCAGATTGCCAAATTGGCCTCGGCAGGATGTTTCAGCTAATCCCACATCGACAGAATGGCTGGCAACATCAATGTTCATTGGCAGGCATTTTAATTAGCGATATGTTCCTGGTAAAACTGTCGTACCCAGAACCCAAATCTCTTCATTCGGAAATTGCTGGACACTGGAGAGTTCCCGGAGTGATTGTCTATATGAAATGAATGAATGAATGATCGTTTTAAGGCCATTTTCCCCGCCAGAGCAGGGGTTAGCCTTGCAGGCCCCATGACAATCATGGTTCCCTGTTTGAGGCAATGTTTTTATGGCCGGATGCCCTTCCTGACCCCAACCCTTAGTCACCTCTTACGATGCACAGGGATACGGTGTACCTATTCTAAACCGGGGTACACACCGGGATCATTCATGCCAGCAAGCTGGTACTCAATTTTCCGACCTCGGAAGGATGACAGGCTGAGTCAACCCCCCTGGTGTTAATTTAGCGATCGACCGGGATTCGAACCCAGGATTCTCGGATCCCAAGCCGGCACCCTAACTGCTAAGCCAACACCAGGGACATTTCTAAGCCAACACCACCAACACCATTTGTCTATATGTGCCATGTTATATGATGTGAAGATGCCCTTCACCAATATCCGCAAATCTCATTAAGCAATCACCATCACCCACCACCAAATGCAACTACACTTGTTAATATTAATCATCAAACTATGCCTGAAAAAGACAAAACATGCAATTATTAGGGCTAATTTTGGTATTTACTCTGCTGCTGTATTCTAAATATTGGCTATATATATATATATATATATATATATATATATATATATATATATATATATATATATATATATATATATATATATATATATATAAATAAAAGCGAAATGTCCATTTGTTTGTTTGCTTGTTTGTGAACCTACTCCTCTGAGCTCCCAAGGTTAATCGGCACGAAACTTGATAGGATAACATCATTTACCACCCTGCACATAAATAGGGGGTTTAAAAGAGTTATTTTCTTACAATTCATAAATTAAAACCATCCGAGCCGCCATCTGTCGCCATGATTTCCGAGGGTCGATCCACATAGACAAATTTTTATTAAAAAGCCAAATTTTTATTGGATTTCAACACGGATATCGATATAATTAGTTTGATGGTGAGCTCTGATCATCAAATATGTTATCAAATGTGAGAAACAACTCTAAATTAAGACGTTGCCATGATCGGTAAGTTCAGCAAAGGAGTCACGTTAGCTCTCAAATGCGCTAATTATTCAAAAACTGAAAATAGAACAAACAACCTACACATAGATTTAAAGCTAATTTAACTGCTAATCTAACATCAATCTCAAGTGTGAAAAATAGTTTGTAGAAAAAAGGACCCATATGATGCCAACTCCAAACCACCACTTGATCATGGGTGAAGAACCTCCAACGATTACCTCATCGTCACAACAAGGTATGTTGTTGTTTTGCTCTTTGTTTGTGATCAATGATCATACTGCTTTGAGCTCCCAAGGTTAATCACAACGAAACTTTTTACCTTCAGATTTTTAACCACGATGTACCTGAATAGGGGTTTTATAGTGATGAAGAGGTCATTTGGCCCGTTATTGCCGTGTTACACTCCCGAGAATATATTTACGAACCCGAGGAAATTTATTTGCTACAGCTTCACTCCTTTACACCCTCTAGACCTTAAGACCCTTTACAACCCTTAGACTCTTTAAACTCCTTTAGACCCTTTACACCCCTTACACCCTTTACACCCCTTTGATCCCTTTCATACCCATTTTGACCCTTCTGGGACATATACAGTACACCTTCTTCAACACTTTTCAGACCTATTGACTTTTTAAGACGCTTTGGCCAATTTAAGGCCCTTTCGCTAATTCAAGACCCTTTGGACGATTTAAGACCATTTGGACACTTTTGACCCTTTTGCTCTTTCATCCTTTGACACCTTTAGACCCCATTTGGCCCTTTTAAGAGCCTTGATTCTTTAAACACTTTAGACCCCTGTATGATGCTAAGAAAAACTTTAGACCCCTTAGATAATTGTAAAAGAAATTCCTCCCAAAATCAGATTTGACAACCTTTTCTGTGCACTATTCATGTAGCATCACAAGTTGCAATGACAAATCTAAACTGATATCTCAAAGTGAAACCGATGTTGAAAAGTGAAACTGAAACTACTGATCTCTGGATCATCGAATGGGAAACCAGAATGAAATGCGATGGGAAATTGCTGAAAGCAAACCTATGGGGAGTATCGAAAGAGGGGGAAGGTCAGAGCTGAAGAAACAATATGGAGAGGGATAGGTGCCTGGAGGTGGTCGGTTGGTATGGAAAGAACTTTGGTGATCTTCTGTCAGGCGGTAGGCCCAAAACATGCCCAAACCCGTTTTCCAGCTGAGCTTTTGCAATATCACCCTCACTCCCGAGCAGAACTTCGGAGGTACAACGAGCATGGTTTGGAAATCTTAGCTGGTAGAATGGAACAAGGTTGTCGAAGTTACCAGCTACACCCATTACGACATGTTTACTGAATATTTACACTGAATTCCCATTTCTACCAATACACTCTCCAAAGGAAATTACTTTTTCAGGTGAGACATCTACAAACCCCCGTCATTGATAGTTTTAAATAAATGCAAGGTGTCTACAACCAAATGTTGATAAATAGATAAAGAAGTCGAACAAAACAAAATTTGTCCATTTTAATCTTCAGTTTATTCCCTTTTTGGCGTCTGAGGAGACATCGGTGCCAATCTTGAATGTGGCGGCCATTTTGATGAAAAGTCAATTCGGAATACAGTCACGTGAAAAAGTAAGTACACCCAATGTAAAGTTTTGACTTTTTCAACATATTTCAACATACAGCTATTTGATCTTCATTTCAACAATATTGACAGATAAAGGTGATATAATATAACAAATATCATGAAACAATTACATTTTGTAGTCCATTGTATCATTTAAATAAACATAAATGCAAATTTCACATGTGGAAAAAGTAAGTACACCCCTACATTTATCACTACTTCAAATACCTAAAATTAGAATCAGGTGCACCAGCTCAGGTGCAAATGATTAGAACATCGTTAGAGAGAATCTTGGAGGAACCTGTATTATAATTTAAACCTCAGACATTTAGTTTGGTTTGCTCTTTGTTGTTGAAGTGTGCGCCGTCACCATGCCTAGATCAAAAGAGCTCTCTGAGGCCTTCAGAGAGAAGGTTATAGATGCCTACGAGTCTGGGAAGGGATTTAAAAAGATCTCCAAGCAATTTGAAATCAATCATTCGACTGTCCGGAAGATCATCTACAAGTGGAGAAGATTCCAAACAGCTGCCAACTTGTTCAGGCCAGGCCGCCCCAGCAGGTTCAGCCCGAGAGCAGACCGCAAGATGCTGAAAGAAGTCTCTAAGAACCCCAGAATGTCATCATGGGACCTACAGGTAGCTCTTGCCACTGTTGATGTCAAAGTGCACAGGTCTACCATTAGAAAGAGGCTGCACAAATTTGATCTACATGGGAGGTGTGCCAGGAGGAAACCGTTGCTGTCCAGAAAGAACATCAGGGCAAGACTAAAGTTTGCCAATGAACACTGAGGCAAAGACCAGCACTTCTGGAACAATGTGCTCTGGACAGATGATTCAAAGGTAGAGCTATTTGGCCACAGTACCAGAAGACATGTTTGGTGAAAACCAAAGACAACATTTGACCACAAGAACCTGATACGAACTGTAAAGAATGGTGGTGGAAATATTATGGTTTGGGGCAGCTTTGCTGCATCAGGGCCCAGGCAGCTCACCATCATAGAATCCACTATGAATTCTTCATTGTACCAGAGGGTGCTTGAGGATAATGTGAGGCCATCTGTCGGAAAGTTGAAGCTCAACCGAAGGTGGACCTTGCAACATGACAATGACCCTAAACATACCAGTAAATCTACCAAGGAATGGCTGAAAAGAAAGAAATGGAGGGTTCTGGAATGGCCAAGTCAAAGCCCGGATCTAAATCCCATCGAGATGTTGTGGGGGGATTTGAAACGAGCTGTGCATGCAAGAAACCCCTCAAACATCGCACAGCTGAAAGAATTCTGCATGGAGGAATGGGCAAAAATTTCTCCCAGTCGATGTCAGAGACTGGTAGACAGTTATAAGAAACGCCGACGAGGTTGTTTCTGCCAAAGGGGGCAATACCACCTATTAGAGCCAAGGGTGTACTTACTTTTTCCACATGCAAAATTTGCATTTATGTTTATTTAAATTATACAATGGACTACAAAATGTAAATGTTTCATGATATTTGTTATATTATATCACCTTTATCTGTCAATATTGTTGAAATGAAGATCAAATAGCTGTATGTTGAAATATGTTGAAAAAGTCAAAACTTTACATGGGGTGTACTTACTTTTTCACGTGACTGCTGACTGTATATCTGCGAGTAGACTTGATCAGTTGGTCGAATATTGTCTGTGTCAAGTGTCACACTTTTAAACAAAAGTGCATAATTGTTTCACCATATCACTGTGACTCTCTCATTACAGATGGTGGGTGTCCTGTTTCCACAATCTATCTTCTGATTTTGCTCCTCCTCTCTTCATTCTCCTTCTCTTTCAGCCTTTGCTTCTCTACAGCCTCCTAGAATGCATGTGATCTCCGAATAACCCCCAAAATCCCTGCTTACTGCTCACCTCACTAATTTGTTCAGAAGTGAACGTGAACTCATTCTAAGCCTAACCCAGCAGTGGAATCTGTCTACTGTTTAATGGGGTGCCCACCTTCCACACCCCTTCTATCATCCATCACCTTACTTTTACATGAGTTGAGATTTTTACCTATGACATGTCACAGATCTACAAGAGCTTCATGTTGCTGTTGTTGGGGTCGATTTTTGAAATGTGCACCTATTGGTCGGACAGGTGCCCACAACTCCATCCACCACAGCATCGAGACAAAATTATATGGCCTTCATCTGGTTTTCTGGTGGGCCGAACACATTAGGCCTGTATAGGCTAATGGTGAAATCTCAAAAGGGGCCTTAAAAGGGGTCTAACCCCTCCCCATCTTAGAACAAAACACAACCTATTGTTTCTTCAAGGGGGATGTCTGGGGAGTTAGAAAATCATGGTTATGAATATGAAAGCATTGCACATCACTCCGAGAATCACATTTACATATATATATATATATATAAATGGTGCTGATGTTGACGCCAAGAGCCGATTTGGCGTAACAGGTTTTTTGCCTTTATAGGCGTCAATATTGATGCTATATGCACAATTATGGTATCAAAATGTGCAGGAAGATAAGACACACTCAATAAAATAGGATTGAGGCTTAACAAATAACTTTTATTGGATAGAAATGACAAAATGTTGAAATTAAATGCTGCAAATTCACTTCGGTTTCATCGATAAAGTGGGACAAATACATTGTAATTTCAGAAATATTCGCTTCATAGTCATAAAGTTTATGTTCAAATTTCCCCTGTTCATTCGTGTATTTAACATTATTAACCAAAATGTTAATATCAATAATACTGATAATTATACTGTCAAAATCAAATGTCACCCCCCCCCCTAATATTTTATTGAAATTCACAAATCGCAATACCGCCAAAACATCAAGTAGTGGGGCAGATAAGGTCATATATGGAAGGTATTGTGCATTTTATGTGCATGGCAGTTTCAGCATATAATCTACATACCCCAAGGTTTTATTTCAGACATGGAGGCAATTTGTTTCTGACCTGTGGTGACCTTGAGAGGTCATTGACCCTCAGCATTGCATGCTCCATTGACAGTTTGACCTTGATCCCTTGTTCCAAGGTCAAATCTGATGGTGGCAAATGATTCCCCATATATGATTTCCTATTAGTGCCTAATACATACCTAAACTGTCTGACCATTATTTAAAGAGTTACAGGTACTTGAAAGTAAAAGCTATAAATAACTTCTGGACATCCCCTTATGTCATGTGACTGATGACACAATCCTCTCAGCTTTCAACTGTCTCCATGTCATAAAATGCACAATTGGTTTGCTCTATTTCTTTCCAGATGGACTTTTCTGACAATGGTCATCACTAACCTTCTACCATGGATTTGGAAGCACCAGCTGTGAAACGTCGAAAAATCGATACGGACCATTGTATCATATGCTCCAAAACTGTTGACCCGAAAAAGGACCATGTGGTTAAGAACCCAACTGCTGATGGCTTGAATGCAATTCTAAAAGCAAGTAAGCTGAGACAAGATGATGTTTATGAAGCACTCTGGCCTTTGCAACAAGAGATTTTAAGCCTGAATCTGAAAGTGGCTTTCCATAAATCATGTCGTGCCAATTACACCAGCAAGTCAAATTTGCCTAAATGCCAATCTACCGATACTGAACAACAACCGTGTACGTCGGAGTCCATCTCTACGGAACCTTCAAGGCTCATAGAAGTGAAACAAGCGGGTTTGACATCAGCAATGATCGTTTCATTTGTGGCAAACGGAACACTTCAAATAGAAAAAAGCTTACACAAATTTCCACAGGCATCGGACAGACCACCAGAGAAAAGGTTCTTGCAGCGGCCCACAAAAGAAAAGACGACACCATTCATATGCGAATGCTCTTGTATTCAGATTTGTTTGCCTATGATGCCAAATACCATCGATTATGCTATGGACATTATATAACAGACCTCAACATAGCTGCTGCGCAAAACAAGTCAGGAGAGTCAGCAGCAGTTACATTACACGATGTAGCCTTTGATGAACTTAAAATTCATTTGGACCAAACTGTCTTCTCCAAAAAAAAGACTGTGACAACCCTTGCCAGTTTGAAAGCGCAGTTCATCAACTATTTAGTTGAATTGGGTGCCAGTAATGCGCAGCAGTACACCACCTGGAAATTGAAGGAACGATTAACCAAACATTGCAGTGATCAGTTGGTCTGTGTTACATTATATGGTTGTACTGACATCGTGTGCTCCTCTTCTGTGACCTTGGGTGATGCACTAAAAAAGGCCACTGCTCTGCAAGATGCAAACGATGATGATGACTATGAAAAACTGGTTTCTACAGCACAAGCAGAACCAGTGAATGAAAACCCTATCTTGCACACTGCTGCTGGCATACTGAGGAAGCACATGGCTGACATCAAGCATGCAACTGGTGTCTATGCACCAGCTGAAGACACAAACATTGAGCAGTATGCCAAATTCATTCCAGATGCTATGTATGACTTCATTCAGTGGTGCTTCAGTGAGAAGTCATACACGAATATAACTGGCTGTAGCAACGAGGGTGTTTCAAAAAGCAACCTGAAAACGATCGCCATATGTCATGACATAATATCACAGAACCAAAATGTGTACACAGCAAAAACCCTGGACCTAGCCTTAAAAGTACATCACGAATTTGGAAGTAAGAACATCATTGACTTACTTCATTCACTGGGTCACTGTGTATCATACGACGAAGTACGGCGTTTCCTCACATCTGCTGCCATTGATCAGACAAGTAGATCAGAGGATGTTTACATACCCAAAATACTCCAAAACCTGAGGGTCATTGATGATTATCCTATCATCGACGGCGCCATTGATAACTTTGACCAAAATGAAGCAACTTTGGATGGAAAGTCAACTACTCATGCCATGGCAGCCGTACTGTTCCACAGAGGAGTCGCCCAATGCGAAGGCCAATCCATCCCTAGACTGCCAAATAAGTCGCTATCTGCCTCTGATGGAGTTCATCCAGGCTCTGATGTTCTAGAGAGGTACCTAATAGATAAGCTATATATTTGAATTTAGGAAATTAATGTCTATCATAGTAGTATTCATTGCTAATCATGAATGGTATTTTATTTATTTATTTTAGTAACTGTACTTCGGTACTTGCAGCTTATTCAGTGTTTATACTGGAAATTTGAATTTGGTAAGAAGACATTATGGTGTTGGTTTGCTTGGTTGTGGGTTTTAGCGAGCTTTTCAAAGTAGTCAACTTATCATTGTAGTTATAGATTGGTGGAATTTTGTACACATATTACTTAAACTAAATTATGTGCAATATCAATATGGTGTGTCTCTTTTAGGTACAACAAACCTGCCAAACGGCCAGAGCCCCCATCTATCAGCAATTCATCAATACTGAATATTGACAAACACAGCCCAGAAATAAAAACAGCCGAATGTAAAGATCTAGGGTGGAAAGTTTCTCGCAAAACAAATGATGGTAAACAATGTGTTCCACCATGGACAGCATATAATGCATTCTTATCACAGCGAAATTTGCCTGTCGCCACCACATGCTACTTACCTTTCATTCGTGCCCCTCCAACAGACCTTACTACCATCTATACAATCCTGCTTAGATTGGTCCAGATTGCTGACAAACTTGAGCAACCTCACATCCTTGTCACTGCTGACCTTGCTATATACAGCAAGGCCCAACAGATCCTGTGGAACAAGCCTGCTCTTTTGGATGGAAAGCTAACAATGAGGCTTGGTGGTATGCACTTAGCCATGGCATATATAGCAAGCATTGGAAAGCTATATGGGGATGGGGGTCTCCTTTCCATGCTAGTCGACTCTGGTGTCTACGCTCCTGCAACTGCAAGGCTCATGCTTCAAGGAAAACAGGTGTCCCGAGGCAACAGGGGCATGAAGCTGGTACTGGAGGCATTGTACCGGTTATACCAGGAAGCATTTTGGGCATGGCTACAACAGCAGGATCACACAGTGCTGCAAAAAGATGACATGTGCAAGCTTGTGGGAGAAATCCAGAATGCTTTCCAGGTTGGAGACAGGGAATCGACTCAAACACTCACCGAACAGCTGGAGGCAGAGCACATCAAAACATTACATGCACTCCAGCAAGAGTTCACAACCACTGGAAGGAGACAGTCTGCTACCTTCGTGTACTGGGACACATTCATGCAGGGAGTGGGCACCTTGCTGCGACTTCTGAGAGCAGAGCAGGATGGCTTGTTCGAGCTGCATCTCATCGCCGTCTGTGAGACTATACCTTGGTGTCGAGCTGCTGATAGAGGCAACTATATCAAATATTTGCCTGGATATCTGAATGATATATCACTGCAAGACAAACACCCAAAGTCCTACCAATACCTGCTAGATGGAGGATTTGTTGTCTGCAGGTCTTCGAGATGGTTCAATGCAGTTTCTAGGGACCAGGCACTTGAACAGACGATAAACCGCGAGGGGAAGAGCCAGGGAGGTGTCATCGGGTTTACCTTACGGAAAGGTGCCCTCACATGCTGGATGGTGACTAGGCACATTACTGCACAGTACTCAGAGGCCTTTAAGGAAGTGCGTGACAGCAGCAAACAAACAGCTATCAAGAACCATGCTGAGCACGGCAAGACAAGGATGGCAAGGGATGAGCAAGACGTCATCAAGATCGTGCAATACGTAGAAAGCTCGCAGAATCCATTTGACCTTGATGCGGTACCTGATGAGCTAGTAAATGTCACAACTGGACAAGTAGCATCGCAAGAAGTATCCAATGGACTGGGACATTTCCTGGAAGTTGCCCAGAAACGTAACATTACCTTTGTAGAAAAGCGTCTCCTGGTTGACAGGACCATCAGCTTCTGGGACACAGAAACACGGTCGAAGACTAACTTTCACCAACATGTCTAAGCCCCTAAAATCCAACAAGACAGACAAGATGATGGTGGATTCGGAAGTACTTTTCCGACGGCTGCTGGCTGTGTCAAAGCACCGTGATGTCAGCCTGGAAGAGGTGCAGACACATGAACTAGCTCCTGTGCCACCTTCTCTCTTCAATGATGACGGGACAATGCGAAAGACAAGCAAGGCAGATTTAGCTAAGAAGTTAGAATCTAATTCTGAAGAAATCCAGGTGTTGCAAGGGTCTGACCAGCATGACACTGCATTTGTCATCGATGGGATGGCGTTACTTCAGGCACTTGATGAAGCACAGTTTGACACATTTGATGATCTAGGACTTGCAGTAATGCAAATAATTGAATCACTGTTAGCCGGTAACCTAGGAGTGGCATCAGTAACTCTGGTCTTTGATCGCTATGATGCGCAGCTCTCCATTAAGCAGCTGGAAAGAGACCGCCGAACGTGTGGAGAGACAACCCCTAGCTATGTCATCAGTGGATGTCGCCGAGTTCCAAACTATAGAAAATTCCTGAAGAACGCCAAAAACAAATCAGCACTTGTTGAGTTCATCTGCGAATATTTGACAAAAACTGCTCCACAGCTCCTCGGGGAACACCAGTCGATTACATTGGCAGGAGGGTTCGAAGATGGTCAGCTGGTTAAACTTGTTGAGCAAACAGGAGTTCAGGAAAAACCTGAATTGTTCAGCACCCATGAGGAGGCCGACACACGGATCCTGCTACATACCATCGATCTCGCTAAATCACACTCGAGGATCATTGTTAGATGCGATGATACTGATGTATTAATTCTTCTAATATACTACTGTGGCAAGGGCATGCTCGGCAACTGCAATGTGTACATGAATGCCGGTCATTGTAGCAAAGCAACGAATCGCCAGAGGTTCATTCCTGTCAGCAGCATAACTGACAAAATTGGGCAAGACATTTCACTGTGCTTACCAGCATCCCACGCTCTTAGCGGCTGCGATAGTACCTCCTCACTCTTCAGGATAGGCAAGCGAACTGCCTACAGCAAGCTCTTGCAGAACATTGGAGACTTGCTACCACTGTCACAGCTGGGTCAGTCCAGTGATGTATCCGAGGTACTCCTCACTGCCACGAAGTATGCACTACTGCTGTATGGATCGAAGAGCAAATCGTGCCACTCTCTGGACCAGCTACGCTATGATTATGCATGCAAAAGTGATAAGGCTGCATGTCTCTTCCCACCCACCGATGATGCATTTGAACAACACGTCAGACGCGCCAATTACCAGGTGGCAATATGGGTTCACAGTCACGTAGCAAAGCCAGTTCTTTGGAAGCCTGATGGCCATGGATGGCAGCTGAGAGATAACAAACTCGAGCCTGTCATGTTCAAAAAAGAAGCGGCCCCAAAAGAGGTTCGGGATCTCACACATCTGTATTGGATGGATGAGGACTGTTCACAGACCAGAGCCTGTCAGTGCCTGAGAGCGGGGCTGACATGCACTGAATTTTGCTCCTGTAATGGTGAGCCCTGGTGTTGGGCTAGCGGCTAGGGTGCCAGCTTAGGATCCTAGGATCCTGGGTTTGAATCCCAGTCGATCGCTGAATTAACGCCAGGGGGGTTGACTCAGCCTGTCATCCTTCCGAGGTCGGCAAATTGAGTACCAGTTCACTGGTAATTCCCTGTTTGTCGTTAAAGGCGACAAAAAGGGTTGGCGTCAGGAAGGGCATCCGGCCGTAAAACATTGCTTCAAAAAGGGGACCCAAAAAACAACAACAACCACGGTTCCCGAAAAAGGCCAACCCCTGCTTTGCGGGGAAAAATGGCCTCTAAAGGTGGTTATTTTTATATGTTTATAATGGTGATGGTTGCCCAAACACAGACAATTCTCTTGTCTTCAGTGACAGCAGCGATGATGACAGTGACTGAACATAGTTCGACTTCATTCAGAGCATCATCAGAATGACATGTATATACTACTGCGATTTCTGGATGTTGGTAAAATATTAGGGGGGTGACGTTAGATTTAGACAATATAATTATCAGTATCATTGATATTAACATTTTGCTTAATAATGTGATATACACAAATGAACAGGTAGTGGGGTGGCTTAGCCCAAATATTCAAAAGAATTGTGCATTTTGTGATACAAGCACCAAATTTGGCACAAATGTACATTAATATGTTGCGAACATTTTCAGATATTGGGCCACTTGAAATTCCGTAATTTTTTTTTTCAAATTTTTTCAAATTTCGTAATTTCAAATTTTTCGGGTGACACCGTCACAATTTCGGTCTTCGAGGCCGGCCGATAGGCAAAGTGTGACCGGAAGGGACGAGGTTCTCCTGACCACGTGGCCCTCGATCTGGGAAGCGAGAGGCGTTCCATTAGTGGACGCGCCCCTCACGCCCGACTTTTGGGCGGCCCCGGCAGGCCGTTTGTTTTGACGTTCCGTGACAGGCCCCGCACCCCCACCTCCGGGCCGACCGGAAGCTTGTGCTGAGTACATCATACCTGAACAACTCAGTGAGGCAGAACACAGCAGTGCACACCAGGGTGACCCCTTCAGTGCATAAACCAATTAACCTGTCCACTGCAGGGCATATAGAAATGAAGTTATTTTCTGCATATAATAATAATATAAGTTCAGTTCTATATAACAATTTCTGTTATCACCACTACCACTACAACTACCACTACTACAAGCTTTGTCTGGAATTTTGTGGACTAACAGACAAACAGACATACAGACAAGCTGGGATCAAAACATTACATCCTTCCACCATTGAGTGTAGAGGTAAACATCATGGAAATTATATCATGCCCTAGATTTAATTCATGCTTACCCGTGTATTTGCTTCACTGGTTCACAAGGTCTTTTGCATACATGTAATTCAGACTCTCGTCTTCATTGCTGACCACACAATGTTCGCAACATATTAATGTACATTTGTGCCAAATTTGGTGCTTGTATCACAAAATGCACAATTCTTTTGAATATTTGGGCTAAGCCGCCCCACTATATCGGCCGGCCTCGAAGACCGAAATTGTGACGGTGTCACCTGAAAAATTTGAAATTACGAAATTTGAAAAAATTTGAAAAAAAAAATTACGGAATTTCAAGTGGCCCAATATCTGAAAATGTTCGCAACATATTAATGTACATTTGTGCCAAATTTGGTGCTTGTATCACAAAATGCACAACAGGTTTGCTATGCTGCTACACTAAGGGGAAATTTGAACATAAACTTTATGACTATGAAGCTAATATTTCTGAAATTACAATGTATTTGTCCCACTTTATCGATGAAACCGAAGTGAATTTGCAGCATTTAATTTCAACATTTTGTCATTTCTATCCAATAAAAGTTATTTGTTAAGCCTCAATCCTATTTTATCGAGTGTGTCTTATCTTCCTGCACATTTTAATACCACATTTGTGCATATAGCATCAATATTGACGCCTATAAAGGCAAAAAACCTGTTACGCCAAATCGGCTCTTGGCGTCAACATTAGCACCTATTATATATATATATATATGTAAATGTGATTCTCGGAGTGATGTGCAATGCTTTCATATTCACAACCATGATTTTGTAACTCCCCAGACATCCCCCTTGAAGAAAAAATAGGTTGTGTTTTGTTCTAAGATGCGGAGGGGGTACTCGACCCAAAAGCACCCTACACCGCTCTCCTAGTAGGGCTCTGCTGATTATACACTACCTGGGTGTGTTGCAATTATTACACACTGCCCGTAAACATAAAGAAAAATCTAATCGATGTCGAAAAATAGTAATTAAGGTTTAATCAAGCACGACAGGATGCATAATTATCAAGCGTTATGTTACATTACGCGTTACGTTATGCAGATTACTAAAACAATTGGCATTGTTTGCCTCAAGTGTTATTCACAATATGGGACCCTGAAAATCTCATCATATGTTGAATAATAAATAGTAAGGTTTAATCAAGCCTGTCAGAATGCAAGGTATGTCAGAAAACACAAAATCAAGTGTTATGTTACATTACATGTTACGTTACACGAATTACTAAAACCATTGCTTTTGTTTGGGTCAAGTGTTATTTACGATATGGGACCATGAAAAAATCTAATCATATGTCGAATAATAAATATTAAGTTTTAATCAAGCCCGTCAGAAAGCACGGTAAATCAGAACGCACGGTAATCAGGGCCCTAGACTACGGATTTTTATGTTAAGAAAATAGGCCTTTTATGTTTTGAAAAGCGGAATTTTTTTTTTTTTATGTGAAAAAATCCCGAAATATTTTTTTCCCCCGTTTTATTCATTTTTTATTATTACCAAGTTTTTCAGAAATCAGTCAAAAAAAGAACAAAAAATGGTAAGCTTTTTCCTGCACAACATTAAACACTGGGCTAGTAAACAGGTAAAAAATGACGTTCAGGTACCTTTATTGCAACCGCATTGTTTGATAAGTAGAGGACAAGAAGAAATTGACAAGACCCTTTTAGGAACAGTTAAAGTAGGTGTTTGAAATCATTATCTTGGTAATGTTCTCCTTGGTGAGGCGGTGTCGGCGGTCGGTGAGGACGTTTCTGTAGACGGAGAAGGACCTTTCCACGTCGACGCCGACGATGGGGCAGTACCTCAAGAGGGGGATGTCAGCAAGCTTGACTCCAGCCGGCACACCAACCTCAGATCCGTGCTGATCTCCATCCAGGATCAAAGCCACTGTCCTCAGCACACCAATGTCGGGATTGCGCTGCAGCACCGCCTTGAACTTGGTGAGCAGGATCTCCTTACGGCAGCCTCGGATCTTTTCGAGCTCCTCCTTGGCCTGATCAAGGAGCTGGAAGGCCTTGGCCAGCTCCATGCCGGCCTCCTCCAGCTGCTTAAGGATCTTCGGGATGAACGACACGTGGGCATTTAAGAAGACCAAACTGAGCTTGATGTCCGCCTTTCCGAACAGGTCCTTGGCACTCCGGATTGCCATCGCGTCGTCATCGTTCAGCTGGTCCACAATGTCCTTGATGGCCTCGAAGTGCTCGGCGTAAAACACCGCGGCGTCGATCCACGTCCCCCACCGAGTCAGAATGGGCTCCAGGGGGAGAGAAAGATTGGGCTGGTGCTCCTTCCAAAAGACAACACGCGACGGGGCTTTGACGAACACCTTCTTCGTCGTGGCAATCAGGTCGTTGACGTCCTTGAACATTTCTCGGACTCTCTCACAGACACGGTGGAGCACGTGGGCAACGCAAGTCACATGCAGCAAGTCCGGGAAGAGTTCCTTCAGGGCATGGCCGGCCTTGATCATATAGGCCGCGGCGTCGCTGACGAGGACCTTGAGGCACTCCGGCTTGAAATCAGGCCAAAGATAGCGCAGCGTGTCATTGACTGCACGCACGATCTCCCCGGAGTTGGTCTTCTCCAGAAACATGCACTGGACGAGGTGGGGACGAAAGTACCCCTCCTTGGACAAGCGTCCCGCGATGATGTTGGCCACATATCGACCTGCCGAATCGGTCGTCTCGTCGACGGACAGCCAGATGGGCTGCTGTCCGAGGTCGGCACGGATCCCCGCCAAGGCCTCGTCGTAGCACTTGGCGAGGTAGTGCTTTCGAATCCAGCTTTCATCGGGGATCTGGAGAGTGATGTGCTTCTCCAGGAACGACCGGAGGGCAGGGTTTTCCAATTTCGACCATGGGATGCCAGCGGCCAGCATGGCCTGGCACAGCTCCTGAGCCACGACGTCGCACTTGTGCCTCTTTCCGCCACCAAAGTCCTCCATGGTGGCTTGCGTGACCGTCCTCTTCTTCTTCAAGGCCAAATTGCTCTTGTGGCGGTCTCCTTGGACATGTTGGGCCAGCTCAGACTTCTGCTTCGCCCGGAAAGTCTTTTCACAAGCTCGACAGAAAGCCGTGTCACTCGACACGTACTTGAAGGTGGCCCCATCGCCGCCAGCGTTGAATTCCTTCAGCCACTTGTCACGAAGAGCAGCACTCATCTTGATAGGAGACTTGTTCACACTTTGTGTACACTCTCTCACTGTAGTACACCGCCTCACTGCTGTACACGCTGGGGGACGCAACGCACGCAAGTGGACGCAACGTTTTGTTTTTGAGATCGATCGCAGTTAAAAATTTCGATCGCAGTTAAAAATTTCGATCGCAGTTTAAAATTTCGAAAAGTTCCCTAATTTTTTTTAGCGTTGCCAGACATTTTCGACCAAAAAGGGCATTTTATTTTATTTTTCCCGAAAAAGGGCGAAATTCTTTTTTTCTCCGAAAATAGCAAAATAATTTTTTTGCGCACAAAAAAGCCGTTTTATGTGAAAAAATATTTTTTATTTTTTCACATAAAAATCCGATGTGCAGTAATCACACATTACATTACATTATGCGTTAAGTTACACAAATTATAAAGAACCAACGGCTTTGTTTGGATAAAGTGTTATTCACGATGTGGGACCCTGAAAAATGTAATCATATGTCGAATAATAAATAGTAATGTTTAATCAAGCCTATTGGAACACACGGAAGGTCAGAAAGCACGTTGAGGTGTTGAGTTTGTCTATTAACAGCACATTAAATGCGTGTTTCCCAATCAGCCTGTTACCGGAATTTGTTGCAGGTTATGACCACAGTGCGATCATTCTTGGAAATGTTAAAAAAATAACCAAATGTATTTCTATCGCTTTCATTCCAGAATAATAAAAACCCTTTGCACCTTTTATCAAAATCTGGAAAGGATCAACATGTCCGAACATACAGTAGCTTGCAAACAAAGCAATAAACATTGTTTAACCCTGACAAATAATAACACGCATATTTTTTATCGTATTCTGCGAAGATCGATCCACATAATAAATATTGGCCATACAGGCCAAATAAGAAGACCAATTCCCATCTTTGTGTAGCCTGTGGGACCAATCATTAGTCCCCGTCAGAGATAATTATATTGGTTCAGCCCCTTTTGGCTTTATAAGCTACCTGTGCAGGCATATCGGGAGACTACTATTGCTCGGGTCCTCTGCAATAGTACTTCCTGGAGTCCCTGTATAGAGAGAGTTACGACAACCCGGAATTAGAAGCCATTTTGTTGCCATTGTTTGCGCCACGCACTAGTGCACTGCCCGCTGGTGTGTATACATTGTGCGTAACCTAGTACAAAATTTGAGTGCCTACATTGTGTAATTTGTGATTTGCACCGTGCCCCTCGCTTTTGATATGATTTTCTCTTAGTCCAAGATAAGAATCGGATTTTGTTTATGGCAATAATCTTTGTTCAGAAATGTAGTTTTATGTGGGGAGGAGAGGAAGGAGAGGGGGAAAAGGAATAAAAGGGAAAGAGGGGACAGGAAGTGCCTATCATTTTCTGGACTACCTTGCTCTCTTGCGTCTTACTTTCTTGACTAGCATGCATGCACACAAAGCCGACAATGTGAACATTTTTTTCAAATCTCTGTTAAAGACTCATTTATTTGAAAATGCCTACATCTGATTATATCTTAGGTTTTCTTCTTGTATAATTTGTATTTGTATATTCATCTCGTTGGCTTTCTTCTCTTTTCTAAGCGCTTAGAGGCTCCTGCAATTTACGCGATATAAATTCCTATTATTATAACAAGATTGCCTTAAAACCATCTTGACAAATGACAAAAATGTCGATTTTAAATATGACAATTAAAAAGTAATTCTAACTTTTCATGTAGGCGCACCGGGAGAAATACATATGCACAATTAAATTGTAATTATATGAAAGGCCCAGAAATTGTAATCCAGACTTACAATGGAAGAGTATGCATGTAAAACATACCCGTTTTTCATAGCAATGTACAATTCGTTGTATGGTGTACATCTAAACTATTCCAAATTACATACATTTACATAATAATAATAACAATAATAACAGTATTTATATAGCGCCTTAGCATGAAATGAACAAAGCGCTTCACAACATATCTTGAAGACTACAATTTACATTACACAATCTTCGAAGAATACGACTTAAAGCTACTTTTCAAAAAATACAATTAAGTTACTCTGGAAATAAATGTGTTTTGAGTTTTGATTTGAAAGTTTTTATGTTGTGTGAGGTCCGAATAGTTATAGGTAGTTTGTTCCAGAGGGCAGGCACTGAGTTGCAAAAGGCTTTGTCCCCGTATGGCATATGAGTTCTATTACAGACAAGGAGAGTCTTATCAGCGTGTGATCTTAAGTATTTGGTGTCATTAGAATGAGTGTGAGTATTAAAGACAATACTCACATTATGAAGTATTATTAAAGACAACAAACAAAGCCAGACAATAAAATAGAACGTTCCTCGTATGTATTCAATTCAAGGCGAGAAACACGCGAAGATCGGACAGGAAACAACATGGCGTCCACAGACCACGTGACCAATTTTTTTCGGACTCTTCATGTCGCAACTCTCCCTATACAGGGACTCTAGTACTTCCTGGTTGTCCTAGCTAGGGTGCTTGGTTGCATCTGCTCAAGAAGTGTATTTCCGAGTTTTTGTACTCTCCAGTGAATTCCTGGCTGTCCAGTGGGTGTGTGCATGTAACCGGCAGATGAAGGCTTGCATTGAGTATGCGACGCCATTTTGTTATTTTTATGTATAAATGAATTACGGACGCTGTTGTTGTTCAATGGTAACCGCATTATGTGTTCACTGTCTCGGCAGAGGTCCAGTGGAGTGTTTCCACCGTGTTCTGGGTAACCCCTGATCTCTTGTGAAAAGGGTATGTGATTTTGTTTTATGTCGTGTAAACAATTAGCGTTTTGTGTATAGATGATTTGTATATTTATATTGGTGGGTAGTTGGGCTAAGTTAAACCTTTTTGGGGATGCTTTTAATTATGAGAAAGGTAATTTTATGTTTTCTTTACAGATATTTGTTCAGTGCTGTCAGCTGCTGTTCTTTTGATAGTTTTATTACTTGGCTGCTATTCGTCTTTTTGGATATTCTCAAGTTTAATAAAGTATTGTATTGTGCTCTCCTACCAAACTTTCAAATAAATTATATTAATTTGAAATCTCTGTTTGTTCAGTTAATTGAACACATACCTTTGGGGAATTGCCTTCAAATTACTTATTTAGGGTCTCCCACCCCATATTGGGGGAGTGGTGTAGTCTGTAAACAAACTACCAGGAGCCCTGGACTCCCCAGGGGGCAACATTTGTAACAGACATTATGCACGAAGTGTTGAGCCACCATATTGTCTTAATCTGGAAAACCTCCAACTTGCCTGTTCCAGATCTTGATGGCAAACATTCCCGAGATCCATTTTTGACCTCACGGATATTACTGGCACTATGTACACACGGCTGCAGACTCGGGACAAAACGTTCCATTATCAGGAAAATAAATCAAAAGTTAGTGTAAAAAGTGTTTTTCGGCCATTGAAGTTAACTTTTTTTTTTTTTTTTCAAAAAGGACTTTAAATTGCGGTCCGTGGTTCATTAGTGTAACATTCTCACGCCTCGCTGATTCTCGGCCGAGTGTCAGTTTGCAATTCGATACAAACTGAAAATCATTTTCAATTATTCACGTGAAGCCAAAATAATTCTTTCGACGTTTCTTTCCAATAAATGCATTTTAAAATGGAATTGCGCTTGTTCATCTGTGTGTATTTTATTCATAGATTTTTGTTCAATACCCCAACCCCCATCAACTCCAAAACTCCGCTATGCACCAAAAACGATCTCAGAACTACCGTTGTTCTGACTTTACTACCGTTGGTGCAGCATTTTTTAACACTACCTTTAAAAAAAAAAATTACATTACCTATTCGTGCCTGTTTGTTTTCTTTATGACGTGATATGGAACCATACTTTTCCTCTTTGGAATGATTTTCAATTTTGTTCAATTTCCAGACAGGCAGACAAAAAGTTATCTCGCTCATCGTTGCGCATGTAAGATCGGGGCAAATTCAGAGCCAAAATACTGCTAAACTGCAGGTTTGCTTTCCAATTCACATTCTGATTCCTTACCAAAAGCTAGCATTCAATTCAAATTAAGTCGTTCCTCGATCATAAACTGACGTTTGTAGACAGACAAACAGACAAAGCCAACCAATTGCATACTTCCTCTTTTTGCTTCACATGTGCACGGGTAAAAGCAACCACAAGAAAGAGCAATCAGTGATTGCAGACCCTTGCCAGGATGTATTTTCAGTGGTTTTTAAGGCTTGTGTTAAAAACAAATATCGCGGCCGAACCACGTGACCGATGACGTCATCTTTTTTTTTTTCATCTACCAATTTATCCCGAGATGACGCTCAATAAATTTCATCTTGATCGGATTAAGTTTTGTACTTGTCGAATTATGATGTCATAATGGAGGCACCTATGACATCATCATTAACATTTTATTCCCCGTGGAGAGTTCTTTACAATGAGCTATGTCTCAATTTTTTCTATGCAGCACTTTCAGATATAGAGGTGCAAAGTTTTTCCCTTTTTTTCCAAGATGGCGGCCGAGCCACGTGACCTATGATGTCACAAAAGAAATTCTCCACCAATTTATCCCGAGATGACGCTCAAGAAATTTCATCCTGATCGGATGAAGTTTTGCACTTGTCGAATTATGACGTCATAATGGAGGCACCGATGACATCATCATTAACATTTTATTCCACATGGAGAGTTCTTTACGATGAGCCATGTCTCAATTTTTTCTATGAGGCGCTTTCGGAAATATAGAGGTGCAAAGTTTTTCGTTTTTTCCAAGATGGCGCCCATAATACGTGACATATGACGTCATAATTATCATTAAATAATTATACAGGTGGAGTTGCACCTATGGTGGAAATTTCCTGTGAATCGGACCAACGCTTGCCGAGAAAATCATATTTATTCTGTGTGGACAAACAGACAAACGGACAGACAAACGGACCCAAATGCAAAAACCTCTCCTCCTGCGAGGGTATTAATAAAATACAAAACTATAAGTGTTTGATCGGTGTAATCTCCTTCGGATGACCATTCACCAAGAAGAAATTAACCAGATTTTCAACATTTCACCAACTTGAACTGGCCTCATCTGTACAGGCAGGAAGGATGGCTTGTCAAGCCTCTATTGCCAGTATAATCACTGAACAACACCAAAGTCCACCTACTTCTCTACGCAAAGCCATCTTGGGTTCGCAAATGTGGACACGTTTTCTTTTTTTAAAGTTTTCAAGTACAGAACAAGTGAAGAACCCATAATCATTCAAAACAACCTCCAATAAACAAGGAAAGAGTAGAGCAAGAGATAACCCGAATTAGTGGACTACCATTCATGTGCGGACCAGAATAGGTTGGACAGGCAGATTGTTCCCACCATTAGGGTCATTAATGAGCCAGCTGGGATTTCTCCAGCAATACAATAGTGAGGTGGCAGTTCACCTCCAAAATAACTAGACCCATTGAAAAATCCAAAAGCATTCCAGCTAGATTTGCATTTGAACTTCAGGTGGATGCCAGGCCAATGTCCTCACAAACATGCCACCACTGAACTTGAAGGCCAAATTCACAGGTTGTGAACACAGCAGGGATAAAAATATAACAAGCTGAGTAACCACAAGGTGAATCATAAACAAGGGGAGCCCAAAACAACCATGCAGAGAGTCTGTTGAATTATTCATGTGCCTTTAATAAAACTGAGATGAAGATATCAGTATAGGTCTGTGGAGGCAATTTTCACACCAAGTGTGGATTTCAGTAAGAGCCCACTCGGGGGAGAGTTACAGCTAATTGGTGAAACTCTGCTCGATGTTGGGAAAGCAAGGAGGGGGAAAAGATAAAAGCTTACCTTAACCTCAGCAGAAACGTCACAGGATCCATTCAACGAGGGACAAGAGGCATTGAGAGCTGGCAGGGTAACAACCAGGAGATTGCTTTTCACAAATTGATATTCATTTTGGGTCTGGTCGTAGGAACTGAGTAGAAAATGAAAAACGGCATTAAGGGAACGTTCCGTGGAAGGCACGAACAGAGCCTTTTGAAATTATGCTTGATTATTCCATGTGGGAAACTTGCACAAATCATTCTCCAATAAGAGCAAGAAAAACTCTATATCCCAATATCATCATCATCGTTTTATAGCCATTTCCATGCTTGCTTGTGCAAGCCATGATTCACCTATAATGGCCGCTTCACCAAAAGGCATATTTGGGGCATGTTTTTTTGTGGTGGGATGCCCTTCCTGATGCCACCATATAATCAGATGTGTAGGCAATCCACCGAGGAGAAGGAAACTTTGATTGCAAATCCCCCTGCTGCCTTGCAGTGTATGTCCTTTTAGACAAAGGCTAGGCCTTTAGACAAAGATAAGGTCTCCGCAGAGTTTCCTTCTCCGAGGTGGATTGCCTACCAACAATAAAGAGCTCCACCCACCCTGGTTGGATTGGTGAGTGTCACATCAAGTCCTCACAATGGAGGGACATGCACACTACACCTCTAGGGTACGAACGTACTCCGAGATCCTCCAGACATTTAGCCAGTGCCCTCAAGAGCACTGTTACCATGGTTCACCACTAGGAGGTAGTCTGAAAGTCTTGGCAATGGTGGAGGCTATGCACTGGAAGGAAGGGTTTACACACTTGGCCTTCTTTTCGCTCGCAGAGCTATCCTGCGGTTGTTGCTGAAAGCAACGAGTGGTAAACCACATCGCACCCTACAACAGCACTAGACACGTACACCTGCCCTGTGAAAAAAGAAAACACAAGCACCAATGTACAATATAATAACAAAATGAATGGAGCAAACAGAGTACCATCATGAGGCCATCCAGCTCTTCCCAGATATTAATGGAGCTAAAAGAGCATCGTGAAGGGGAAAAGCTTTTCCAAAAATGAATGCACGGAAGAAGAACCTTATGAGGCTGAATGGCTCTTCCCCAAAATGAATCGAGTCAAGTTGAGGAGTCTTGTCAGGACAAGAAGATATTGCACAAATTGATTGGAGCAAACAAGATGTATATAACAAAATAAAACATAAACATATGTCACCCACAGGGTGAACCGTATCTTGCCAAGTGACCTTGACCTTTGACCTTGACCTTCATAATTTTGTGTGCTAAAGGGTATCTCTAAAAGACTCTGATATGCGAACTTACAAGAGTTTCCAAAGGGAACTGTGCTCTACAGAGTGACCTAAACAATGCGAACTAAAGCAATACAATATACATGAAAAGTGCAGTTTTTTCGTCATAACGCCGTCAAATGACGTCACATTGTCAAACTAGTTATATGATTGGAAAGCACTCAACAAGGGCTTCAATTTGAGGTACTACTCGATATGGTAACTGAAACTTGAAAATTTTACCTTTTGGTCAAAATTGAATGACCTTCAAAATGACCTTGAAGGTCAAGGCCGATCGACACCAAAAACTAATCAGCTGAGCGCCGGACCATATACTAGATTCCCATGAAGTTTGGAGACGATCCGATCAAAGTTACTCAAAAAATAAGGGTTTCGTAATTTGACCTTGGGGTCAATAATTTTCGACCTCCAGCGCTAACCATGAAGGTCAAGGCCGATCGCCACCAAAAACTAATCAGCTGAGCGCCGGACCATATACTAGATTCCCATGAAGTTTGGAGACGATCCGATCAAAGTTACTCAAAAAATAAGGGTTTCGTTGACCTCCATGATTGACCGCAAAGTGACCTTGACCTTTGACCTTGACCTTCAAAATTTTGTGTGCTGAAGGGTATCTCTATAGGACTCTGATATGCGAAGTTACATGCGAAGATATGCGAAGATATGGTACCTACGATTTCAACATTTGACCTTGGGGTCAATAATTTTCGACCTCCAGCGCTAACCATGAAGGTCAAGGCCGATCGCCACCAAAAACTAATCAGCTGAGCGCCGGACCATATACTAGATTCCCATGAAGTTTGGAGACGATCCGATCAAAGTTACTCAAAAAATAAGGGTTTCAACATTTGACCTTGGGGTCAATAATTTTCGACCTCCAGCGCTAACCATGAAGGTCAAGGCCGATCGCCACCAAAAACTAATCAGCTGAGCGCCGGACCATATACTAGATTCCCATGAAGTTTGGAGACGATCCGATCAAAGTTACTCAAAAAATAAGGGTTTCGTCGACCTCCATGATTGACCACAAAGTGACCTTGACCTTTGACCTTGACCTTCAAAATTTTGTGTGCTGAAGGGTATCTCTATAGGACTCTGATATGCGAAGTTACAGGAGTTTCCAATAATAACTGTGGTCTACAGAGTGATCTAAACGTGAAAAAAAATGATTAACCACAAACAAAAAAACAAAAAAACAAACAAAAAAACAAACATACAAGCTGACTAATACATCTTGCAAAAACTTCGTTTTGGCAAGATAAAAAACCAACATTCTATTGTTACTCATTCATAAACTCATCAGCCCAAACAAATATATTTAAAAGAAACAAAATGTGAAAAGCGGGGGGGAAAAATAAATAAATGAACTCACCCAAACATATCTACATTAACAAAGATTATTTGGCTGATGTCATCCCCAACAGCTCTCTCCGCCGACTCCATTACGTCTCGAGTCCTGCTCAAATCTCCGCAGTATATCACGACTGCAAGCCAGAGAGATTGCAACATAACTTGCAAGATCACGTGACATAATGAGAAAAATGAGAATTCTGTTCAGATATCAGCAAAAGTTATGGCGATTGATGTCAGAAACGTCCCCGAATTGGTGCAGAGCTCTATCAAATGAAATGCCGGTGAAGCAGCTGAAGTTAGAAGTGAAACGGAGGGATTAACAGAAAGAACTAGAGCAATGCGACTGTGTCGCCAATATGCCTCCGCATAGTCCCCGTCCGTCCGTGAGAATGGGTAGATGCCCTCGTCCACTGTCCTAAAAATAAACAAGTTTGGTTTAAATCCCTTCAACTGTTTTCAAGTTTCACATTTTTACCACAGGACAGGTTTCACATCGATCGGTGAAGCGTTTTTGGAGAAGGGATTTTTTTTAAATATCGGCTTTCAAGCTAATATGGCTGCCAAACAACGTGACATATGACTTCAAAAATGTACACTCTGCATATATATTGGAAGGGGACCACGTTTGTGAAGTTTTGTGTTGATTGGATAAGGTTCGTTTTTCTATCCAAGATGGCTGCCAAACCATGTGACCTACGACGTCATCATTTTCAAACTATAAGCAACAATGGTGTTCGATGGCATTTGTAAAATTTCGCATCGATAGGGTAAACGGTTTCTGAGATATAATTATTTCAAATTTCCCTTCAATCCAATATGGCTGCCAAACCATGTGACCTATGATGTCATAAATTTCATATTTCAATACAAATGGGTCATTGATCATGTGCATGCAATTTCAAGAATTTTAGGATAAGGCATTCGATTAAAACTTTTATGGCTGGTATGCCACTTCACCGATGTCATCATTATGATGCTTTTGTTCCCCGTTGGGAGTGCTTAACAATGTGCCAAGTTTCAAATTTTTCCAATAAGTGGTTTCAGATTTAAAAAAAATTAATTATTAGAGTTTAATCAAAGATGGCTGCCATACCACGTGACCTATGACATCACAATCTTTATTATGATAGAGCAAATGTATATGGTTATGTATGTCGTTATGTATGTCTTTATGTTTACATGCGACGAAAACGTCTTCTTCGTCTTCAAATAAAATAACCACCCTCTTAATTGCGTTAAGACTGCTGAGACCCCTCAGACCTTTGACGACCCTTTAATACCCCCAAGACCCTTCAGACTACCAAGACCCCAAAGACCCAAAACACCCCAAATACGCAAAATACGCAAAATACCCTACAAAGCCCTGAGGCTCAAAAAGACCCTGAATACCCAAAAACCCAAAAAGACCCGAAGACCCAAAACACCCCGAAGACCCAAAACACCCCGAAGACCCAAAACACCCCGAAGACCCAAAACACCCCGAAGACCCAAAACACCCCGAAGACCCAAAACACCCCGAAGACCCAAAACACCCCGACCCCAAAACACCCCGAAGACCCAAAACACCCTGAAGACCCAAAACATCCTGAAGACCCAAATGACCCCAAATACTCTTGAAGACCCAGAGGAAACAAAAGACCCAAAACACCTCAAAGACCCAAAATACCCTTAAAGGCCCAGAGGATCCAAAAGACCCTGAAGACCCAAATGGCCCTGAAGACCTAAAACACCATGAAAACCCAAAAGACACCGAAATGGTCAAAGATGCCTACCCCTCTGAAACGACGTGGGGTGAGGCGCGCGGAGCGCACCGAGTCACGCTAGTTATCATAAAAACATACATGGGTGTCGATCCTACACTCAAAGTTTAGTCTCAATCAGACATGTGGTTGCTGAGAAAAATTAGGTTTAGCCTGTAGGGACGGACGGACAACCCGAAAACGTAATGCCTCCGCCCCCGAAAATTCGACATTCATCTTGCTTTTTGAGTGTGATTGGCTAATAGTGACCCTGAGAAACTGCAGAGCGTTCACTGAAGATTCCCAGACAGTTTGAGAGGAAAATCCATGGAGATCGTTTGGATTTGTAACAATTCCGAATATGACAGATACCTGTCACTCGGCTGGATTTGAAGACCACAAACTTCAGGAAAAGTTTGAAAGTTGCCTGTTGACAGTTAGCAACATGGCTACACAACGAAACATGGTGGGGACCAGTTGTCTTACATCTGCAGCTTGGATTTATATAGATTGAAGCCAATCAAGTGCAACTAGCTCATTTTCGACAACTCACTGTCCTGGATTGAAGGGCACGTAGACAACAAGGCTTCCAGCCTATGGCACAGAGGTCGTGCACTTCCTTCAGGTGAAAATGGGAATAGTCGACGATTAGGTTTCACAATATGATTCCAATCGTCGACTTGGAGAAGAACATCTTATAGATAACTAGAACAATGCGACTGTGTCGCCAATATGCCTCTGCATAGTCCCACAACGGGTAGATGCCATCACTCAGCATATGTATGGGTAGGCCGCAGGGGATCACGTTTGTGAAGTTTAGTGTTGATCGGATAAGGTTCGTTTTTCTATCCAAGATGGCTGCCAAACCACGTGACCTATGACATCATAATTTTTAAACTATATGCAACAGTGCAGTTAGGTGATATTTGTAAAATTTTGCATCGATAGGGTGAGCGGTTTCTTAGATGATGTTGCTCGGGTATCCTTGTGGGTGTATCCGCCATATAATTTAGCCTTGTAATGTGAAGAAGCAATTCTCATCTCCGGTACACAAACACGACTTTGTATTCCTCCATGTTGGCCATTGTCACCTCTACCCATCCCCTCCATTTCATTTCCTCTTTTTCTCCCTTCTATTTGTACTGAAGTGCTGACTTGATCAGCGCAACTCGGTGTTTTCACGAAGTTTAAAACAACAAACACTTTGATAAGTCACCGAGCACAGCCACCGCTCAGCAGGAAAACCAGAGAACAAAAGTAGATCAATCGGCAACGACAGGAAAAACATTCTCGTACATGTTTGGGTCTCATTTTAAGCCTCACTTTGCATCGCAGTGTGATCGAGTTATCGCATCGGTTTGAAGGTTTCCGCTTCACACTGCGAAGAGAGCTCAATTAATCCTTAATGTGAGTACTCTTTACGACTAAATTACCTGAGAAGTTAAAAATCTTTGGTTGAATCCTCACCCCTGCTGTCGCAAAGATAGGACATGAAAATTTGAAGTATGAATGTGTGAACGTAATTTGCCTTTTATCGCCTTCGTATAACTCAAATTTCATTCTTTCTCTGCTCTTCTAAGCACTAGTGTGGCGATGATGTAAAGAACTGGTTACATAAGCAAAAAACTGGCTGGATTTGGGAAGGTCCAAATTCAAAACTTAAGGCACCACCAACTGATGCATCTACCTAGCACGCAAGGCTCAGCTCAGGATCCTTCAACTGCTGCTGCATAGGGCGATACTTTGAGGCATGGGGCGATACTTTGAGGCATGGGGCGATACTTTGAGGCAAGGGGCGATACTTTGAGGCATGGGGCGATACTTTGAGGCATGGGGCGATACTTTGAGGCATGGGGCGATACTTTGAGGCATGGGGCGATACTTTGAGGCATGGGGCGATACTTTGAGGCATGGGGCGATACTTTGAGGCATGGGGCGATACTTTGAGGCATGGGGCGATACTTTGAGGCATGGGGCGATACTTTGAGGCATGGGGCGATACCTTGAGGCATGGGGCGATACCTTGAGGCATGGGGCGATACCTTGAGGCATGGGGCGATACCTTGAGGCATGGGGCGATACCTTGAGGCATGGGGCGATACCTTGAGGCATGGGGCGATACCTTGAGGCATGGGGCGATACCTTGAGGCATGGGGCGATACCTTGAGGCATGGGGCGATACCTTGAGGCATGGGGCGATACCTTGAGGCATGGGGCGATACCTTGAGGCATGGGGCGATACCTTGAGGCATGGGGCGACACCTTGAGGCATGGGGCGACACCTTGAGGCATGGGGCGACACCTTGAGGCATGGGGCGACACCTTGAGGCATGGGGCGACACCTTGAGGCATGGGGCGATACCTTGAGGCATGGGGCGATACCTTGAGGCATGGGGCGATACCTTGAGGCATGGGGCGATACCTTGAGGCACGGGGCGACACCTTGAGGCACGGGGCGACACCTTGAGGCACGGGGCGACACCTTGAGGCACGGGGCGACACCTTGAGGCACGGGGCGACACCTTGAGGCACGGGGCGACACCTTGAGGCACGGGGCGACACCTTGAGGCACGGGGCGACACCTTGAGGCACGGGGCGACACCTTGAGGCACGGGGCGACACCTTGAGGCACGGGGCGACACCTTGAGGCACGGGGCGACACCTTGAGGCACGGGGCGACACCTTGAGGCACGGGGCGACACCTTGAGGCACGGGGCGACACCTTGAGGCACGGGGCGACACCTTGAGGCATGGGGCGACACCTTGAGGCATGGGGCGACACCTTGAGGCATGGGGCGACACCTTGAGGCATGGGGCGACACCTTGAGGCATGGGGCGATACTTTGAGGCATGGGCGATACTTTGAGGCATGGGCGATACTTTGAGGCATGGGCGATACTTTGAGGCATGGGGCGATACTTTGAGGCATGGGGCGATACTTTGAGGCATGGGGCGATAATTTGAGGCATGGGGCGATACTTTGAGGCATGGGGCGATACTTTGAGGCATGGGACGATACTTTGAGGCATGGGGCGATACTGTGAGGCTTGGGGTGATACTGTGAGGCATGGGGCAATACTTTGAGGCATGGGGCGATACTTTGAGGCATGGGGCGATACTTTGAGGCATGGGGCGATACTTTGAGGCATGGGGCGATACTTTGAGGCATGGGATGATACTTTGAGGCATGGGGTGATACTTTGAGGCATGGAGCAATACTTTGAGGCATGTGGCAATACTTTGAGGCATGGAGCGATACTTTGAGGCATGTGGAAATACTTTGAGGCATGGAGCGATACTTTGAGGGATCTTTACAAATCACTCGCTGTAATGTTTGACTTGGTCTACACTGAAGTTGCTTTTGCTTTGCTAGTTAACAAGTAAGAAATTTTATTTGGGGTTATGCCCAAGTTGAAGAATGGGAATGAAGTGGGAGATATGTATTCTTAAATGCACCTGCCAATATATTTGTCGACTTTAGTACTTATAGATTGTTTTTGTTGCAAATTGTGTCGTGAATAATTCAAATGTATTTAAAAATAACCGCAACATGGCCATGCATCACTTTTAAAGAGGTACTATATGCTATGCATACTACCACTTGACCTCGCACCCTATCCCCTTCAGGGACAAAATTGTTGAGGTCTACTCGACTTGTATTTACATTTTCAGAGGTCACTCGAAGTGCCTCTGAGGTCACACCACAATTTATTTATTTTTTTCCAGAGGTCGCTCCACACAAAATTAAAACAAATGTGGTGAAAAACAGATCTTTCAAAATGAAATCACATCATCTGTGCTCTGCAGGCAAAGGTAATCATGTGATCCACACACCGTGCAGCGGGATAGTGCGCTGTCTGCAGGGTTACAGTGCCTATAGAAAGTGCACACCCCGTTTAAAAATGTTCACCTGTTGTTGCCTTTATAGCCTGGAGTTAAACTGTATTAAATCAGACTTTTTACACCTGCATTTACACATCATAAACCACAACTTACAAGTGAAAAACAAATTCTACAAATATCAGAAAATTAATAAAAAAATACAAAACTATAATATCTTGGTTGGATAAAGGGAAAAAAAAAAGTGAAAAAAAAATTCTACAAATATCAGAAAATTAATAAAAAATACAAAACTATAATATCTTGGTTGGTAAGTGTCCACGCACCTTATAATAGCAATTTTAATTAGCTCAGGTGTAACCAATCACCTTGAAAATCACACAAGATAATTGGCCTCCACCTGTGTTAAATTTTTAGTGATTCTGATTAATATTTCAGGATAAAATCAGCTGTTCCTGTAGATTTGCTCTGCTGGGTTGTGCATTTCACAGCAAAGATTGAACCATGAGCACCAAGGAGCTTTCAAAAGAATTCCGGATAAAGTTATGGAAAGGCACAGATCAGAGGATGGGTATAAAATATTTCAAAGGCCCTGAATATCCCTTGGAGTACAGTCAAGACAATCGTTAAGAGGTGGAAGGCGTGTGGTACCACCAAGACCCTGCCTAGATCAGGCCATCACTCCAAACTGGATGACCAAGCAAGGAGATTGGATCAGAGAGGCCACCAAGAGGCCAATGGCAACTTTGAAAGAGCTACAGGCCTTTATGGCAAAGACTGGTCACTGTGTGCATGTGACAACAATATCCCAAGCATTCCACAAGTCTGGTTTGTACGATAGGATGGCAGGAACGAAGCCATTAATCAAAAAAACCCACCTTGTGTCCCGTTTGGGATTTGCAAAAAAACTACTCCAGAGATTCTGAAGCCATTTGACAAAATGTTTTGTGGTCTGACAAAACCAAGATGGAATTTTTTGGCCTAAATGTAAAACGTTATGTTTGGCACAAACTCAACACAGCACATCACCCAAAGAACACCATCCCTACTGTGATGCATGCTCGTCGCAGCATAATGTTATGGGGATGTTTCTCATCAGCAGGGACTGTGGCACTTGCCAGGATAGAAGGGAAAATGGATGGGGAAAAATAGAGGAAAATCCTCGAGGAAAACCTGTTGCTCTCTTCAAGAAAGCTGAAGTTGGGACAGACGTTCACCTTTCAGCATGACAACGACCCAAAGCACACAGCCAAAGCTACACTGGAGTTTTTTTTCCCTGGCTGACCTGACCTTTATCTAATGCTAACTACACTGGTGGTTTCTTTCCTATTTTATTTTTTCTTTGTATGCAAAGTCAAGGCTCATGTAAGAGCTAACACATTAAACACAGAAACATAAACAGACACATAAAACATATAATAAAGGGAGCGGGAGGAAAACATACAAGCACAATAACAGTAGAGAACAGGGACATCGGTAGATCTCTGGAAGGGCGAGGGTTGGGGGAGGAGGGAGGGGTACACGGTATAAAACAAGTGGATCCTACTAGGAATTTCAGGAAAGAAGTCAGAGATTGAAAGAGGTGGATTTGGGGTGTATTAATGGGGGGAGGGTGGGGGTAGAAAAGATCAAGGTTCTGGATGGGGGAAGATAAAAGATGGTGGTGACCAGCTGTCTTGAAGACCTGGAGGATGAAGTTGGATTGAAGAGAGTGTGGAGAGAGTTTGTTCTAGTTTGAAGAGAGAGTTTGTTCTAGAGGTGGGAAAAAGAGGAATGAAAGAGTGAAGGTGAGCAGAGAGTCTTGATTTTGGCAGTTTCACCAGAAGAGGGATGCTGACAGATCATGTGCGTCCTGAAGGAATATTTTGGGGACAGAGCACAGACAGAGCAGGGGGAGCTAGGCCGGAGAGGAGTCGGTAAAATACAGAAAAACCACCAACCTGCCTGCGGTGTGAGTGAGTGAAAGGCCCTCAGAATCAGCTTCATCGTGGAGATACAAATGATTCTGAAAGCTTTGGTTCCAACAGTGTGAAGCCGAGCTAGGCGTGAGGCAGGAGCACCGGCCTATAGGGGAGAACAGTATTCCATTGAGCTGCAGATGAAAGCCTTGTATGTGGTGAGGAGCTCAGATGTGCCAAGGAAGGACTTCGCACGACGGAGGATGCCCAGTCGGCGACTGGCTTTGGAGGCCAACTTGGAAATGTGGTTTTCCCCAAGAAAGATAATGGCAGATAGTGAGACCGAGATTGTTGAGAAAGTATATGGGAGGATTTTCCAGACGGTCTTTTCGGAGAGACATAGTAAGAGTGTGAGATTTGTCAGGATTGAAAGACATTTTCCCCTTGTTTGACCAGTTTGTGATATTGTCCAGGTCAACAGAGAGTGAGGAATCTGCAGATTGCCGATCTGAGGGATGAGGTGTGGAGCGGCAGAGAGTGGAGCCATCAGCTGTCACCAGCAGTCAGTCTTTTTCAAGATATTCCAAATTGTTTTATTCGATATGCCAGATTGTTTTGCTATGGTTCTCATTGAATTATTCTCTTCTTTCAGCTTCCCAATTGCTTGCTTTCCTTTCATAGACAGTTATGTGGTCTTCATGTTGGTTTATGCCTACTGACTCCAAAGGCAAAAACAAAGGCTAAAACTAAGACGAGACGTTCACAGCTCTTTTATGTTTGAACAATCAATGCAACAAAAATACCTTAGTCACAAGAAACACCTGTCAGTCATTTGTTCCAATACTTATGCTTACCTAAATGGGGGGGACTGAACATAAAAAGTCTTATTGGTCTACAATATATATGCATATAAATACCAATAAATAAAAGCTGACCTTCTGTACTTTTGTCTCATATTCACCTTTTGATCTCAAATCCAAATTTGTTGAGTATGAAGCAATAATAAAAATTTAGACTTCACTGTTCCAATACTTGTTTAGGGTTACGGTATATCCCAAGGTTCACTACAGGTCTACAAGGTGAGAGGAAAAACTTTTTGACTCCCCCTCACATGCATGACAGCAATATTCTTACCATTACAATATCGACTTTCCATTTCTTTCTGAAATTCTTGCAGCGAGGGAAACGTCTCAACCTTACGGTCAAGCCTCTTTGAGAAGGAGTTGAAGTGACCAAAGTCCTGCATCAAGGCCTGCAGATACCTGCGTGGAAAACATCAATATCATGTGAAATCAAGTTGATGGCACCGAACAATTAAGTCATCACGGTCTTTAATTATACATTGTTCAAATATCACATATACAACATATTGCTGTGGGTTGCATCATTTTTCCAGGCCCTGCAGCCGTGGTGCTTTGTACATCAAGGAAGGAATTTAAAATTGTGCATTGGCCAATGGCCAGATATTTTTATACAGGTGCTCACAAGTGAATTCCAGCAGACAGGATAGCCAGGTGAAGATGCCCTCTGAATGACGGCAGACTCATTGATGAAACACCCCGCAGTGTGCCTGAGGTCTATAGTTAGTTAGGTTCGGAATTTAACCCCGATACCCCATACAGTGTTCAAGCATATAATTTAAATAAAAATAATGATTTTAAAGGTCACATAAAAATTCTGCGTGTTTGCCACCGTTCATGCTGTGTCTTATACACCACCTTATTTAACATGTCTTGGTACTGCACTGCAAAACTGGATATTTTAAAATTATTTGATATTATTTAAAATAAATAATATTAAAATATTATTTCAAAAATAATAAATATTAATAAATTAATATTAATAACAATTAATATAAAAAATAATATATAATAATATAATAATATAAAAAAAGAAATAATATAAAATATAAAAAATTAATTCCAGAAGTATACCGCCATTGACACAGTCTCTTTTACACCACCTTATTTAACGCGTTATATTAGTTATTCGCACTTGTTGTTCGTGTCCTTTATGACATCATTAAAAACTACAATTTTGTTTGACTGCCAGACAGGCAGACAGAGAAGAGAAATTATCTCACTCCTTTCTGTGCATGTGCGACCAGGTTAAATTTAGAGCCAAAGTAGTGTTAAACTGCAGGTTCGTTTTCCGATTCATGTTCCGATTTGTGTTCAAAATATAACATTCAATTGAAATTAAGTTGTTTCTCGATCATAAACTGACATCTGCAGACAGAAGGACATACAGACAGAAGTAAACCAATTGCTGAACCCTGCTTTTCCCTTCCATGTGTGGGGTAATTATTATCACCCCAACATTATATTCCGAGACGTTGAATAAGTGCCGAAAATGAATGCTGCGAAAAGACATTGAAGTCATGAAGCACTTCCATTTAGCCCCAGGCCATCTGGTTGCACTCTCAACCACAAATACCACTTAAAGTGGTTCCACTAAGTTACAAAAGGTTCAAAACTCTGCCGCTCGTCTTGTCTGTAAGGCAAAGAAGTCTGACCATGTTACTCCGCTTCTTGAATCTTCACACTGGCTGCCTGTCTCTGCTCGTGTGCAATACAAAATTTGCACACTATGTTATAAATTATTGTGTGGAACGGGACCTCACTATCTCTCCGATTTGCTCACTCTCTATGAACCTCGGTGACGGCTTCGTTCAAGCGACGACTCTATGACCTTAGAGAGCCGCCGCGCACCAGCACCAAGTCTTTTGGCGAGAAATCCTTTTCCTTTGCTGCACCTCTGCTCTGGAATGACTTGCCTTCCTCTGTTCGACATGTTGACTCTCTTCCTGCCTTTAAAACCTCCCTCAAAACCTATCTGTTTCACAAGTCTTTCAAAGTCTAAGTCATGTTTTCCCTTTCGTTTGAGGTGGGACAGAGATCGAGAGTATGTCTGTGTACATGTGCGGGGGAGGGAGGGGAGGAGGAGCGGGAGTACACATCTGTGGGTTTTGAATGGGGAGGGAGAGGAATAGGGCAAGAGTGAAGGTGTGTCTGTGTGTGTGTATTTTGTGTGTGTGTGTGTGCGGTGTGTGTGCGTTTGCATGATAATGTAAAGTGCCATGAGGGTAGTTTACTCTGCTTGATGGGGCGATATGAGACTCTATTATTATTATTAAAGCTGACTAGCCACAAACACACCTGAGAGTCATGTAAAGTGGTCATGCATTGGTAAGTTTATCTTGGTGTGAATAACTAAGCCATTGGCTCAAATTCATCCCTAATTCAACATCCATATTTATGTTTGGTCCATTATCTTTAGTCTACAAGGGTTAAGACAACCTACAGTGCCTTCAGAAAGTATTCGCACCCCTTGACTTTTTCACATTTTGTTGTGCTACAGCCTGAATATAAAATGCATTAAATGAATTTTTTTTTGTCACTGGTCTACACAAAATACCCCATAATGATAGTGAAAACATGTTTTGAGAAAAATTTGAAGTTTATTGAAAATAAAGTACAGAAATATCTAATTTACATAAGTATTCAGCCCGCTGAGTCAATACTTCGGAGAAGTGCCTTTTGCAGCGATTACAGCTTTGAGTATTCTTGGGTATGTCTGTACCAGCCTTGCACATCTGTATTTGGGGAGTTTCTCCCATTCTTCCTTGCAGATTTGCTCAAGCTCTGTCAAGTTGGATGGGGAGTGTCAGTGAACAGCAATCTTCAAGTCTTTTCACAGATTCTCAATGGGATTCAAGTATAGGCTTTGGCTGGCCCACTCAAGGACTCACGTTCTTGTTCTGAAGCCATGCCAGTGTTGCTTTGGCTGTATGCTTAGGGTCATTGTCCTGTTGGAACATAAATATTCGCTGCAGTCTAAGGTCTTTTGCACTCTGAAACAGGTTCTCCTCAAGGATTTGCCTGTATTTGGCTCCATTCATTGTTCGCTCTATCCTTACAAGTCTCCCAGTCGCTGCCGCTGAAAAGCATTCCCATAGCATGGTGCTGTGTCAGCACCATGCTTCACGGTATAAATGGTGTTACATGTGTGATGAGCTGTGCTCGGTTTCAGCCAGATGTAGCGTTTTGCATCACGTTTTGTCTTCCACTTCCGGTTCCTTGGGCTTGGGCGTCTGTCCTTTGGCTGTCCGGTAGCATCAAAGATAGGTTTCTCCTGATCGTTTTTGTGTTGACTTTCTACTGTTTCTTTTGCTGTGTACATATGTGTTTACTGTGTGCTTGTACTTCGATTTTGTTTTAAAATTCGGTCAAATTTGTGAATAGTAGCCTGATTTTCTGTATCGCGTTCTTTGAGGCTTAGTCAGTCAGGTCAAAGAGTTCAATTTTAATCTCACCAGACCACAGAATCTTTTGCCTCATGCTTTCAGAAACTTTCACTTGCCCTTTTGCAAACTCCAGGTGTGCTGTCATGTGCCTTTTTCTCGGGAGTGGCTTCCATCTATCCTTTCTCCTGTAAAGCCTTGATTTGTGAAGCGCTGCAGAGACTGTTGTCCTTCCAGCAGGTTTTTCCATCTCAGCCAAGGAACTCTGTAGTTCTGTCAGATGGACATTTGGTTCTTCGTCACTGTCCTGACAAAGGTCCTCCTTACCAGGTTGCTATGTTTGGTCAGACAGCCATCTTTAGGAAGAGTCTGGGTAGTTCCACATTCTTTTCCATTTCCTAATTATGGAGCTCACTGTGCTCTTGGGAATTTTCAACACTCCAGAAATTGTTTTATACCCTTCCCCAGATCTATTCCTCCTCACAATTCTATCTCGAAGTTCTACAGACAGTTCCTTGGACTTCATGGTAGAGTTTCTGCTCTCACATGCACTGTCAACTTTGGGACCTTGTATAGAAAGGTGTGTTTCATTCTAAATCATGTCCAATCAAATGAATTGGCCACAGGTGGACTCCAATCAGGTTTTAGAGGCATCTCAAGGATGATCAAAGGAAATTGGATGCATCTGAGCTCAATCCAGAGTGTAATACCAAAGGGGTTGAATACGTATTGATTTTCGCTTTTCATTTTTAATTAATTTCTAAAAATTTCTAAAAAATTTAAAAATTCTACTTTGACATTATAGGGTAGATCGACAAAAAAAATCTAAATTTAATCCATTTTAAATTCAGGTTGTAACACAACAAAATGTGGAAAAGTCAAGGAGTGTGAATACTTTCTTAAAGCACTGTATTCCACATATATAATAATATCTTTTAAAATCCAAACAGATGGTCAGAGGAAACATGCGCATTGACATTGATTGCAAATATTAATGAACGCATCACAAAGGAATAGTTGGCAGAGGGGAAAAAAATGAAGGGTAGAGGGGTGGGGTGGCAGTGAGAATTGGGGTGTATGTGCGTTGGGTGCATGTCCTGCGTGTGCGGTGGGCGCGTGTGTGGTGGCTGCATCCTCAGTACACGAGAACACAGAATGTGATGGTAGATGGTATTCTTGAAACGAGAGGGAAAAGCACGTTTATTTTATTCCCATTTCAGCCAATTTGTCTGCGGATGGAAAATCCTATTTTCCTTCCTCACTGTGTGCCATAACTCTCGGGAGTTTGTGGCCTCTCAGCATCCTTCAATATAGGAGTGCAGAGACTCATCTCAGGAATCCAACAATCCCACCCCCAGCCCCCGCTTGTTTGGCATAGACATGTTCATATAAATTTTACACTCAATTCCCCCATGAGCTCCACTTTACACTTTGACTTGCTGTTCTGCTTCTGCCTTCCTTCCCATTTCCGATGATTAACCCCTCCCTCTACCCCCCAACAACTCCCAACCCACAGAATTGTAACCTACAATAGCAGAGAGGCAGTCAGGCCATCACTTTACCAACTAGAGAAGAGATCAATCAAAACCGGCACAACTGTCACCCGTGTCCCATCGTGCACCTACCATAAGCAAATGTCACTGTTGAACTTGCTTCCAGAGATCAGGTAGGCCGTTGACCAGGCGGGTTTGTGCTCGTTCTGCAATTTCCAAAACACCGAAAGCAAATCGGAAACCTTCATCCCATTGATGACCGTTCTCACCAACGAAGGCATATAGCTGGTGGATAGGCCGTAGCTTCCCGCTGAGATGATTGGGCGATTTATATCCTTATATGCCCTGTGGGTGTTAGACAACCGGGGATATCACAGGGCACTGATCTTAGACAAATGCAATCACAGACAAAGCTTTTAACAAGAAAGATGTCATGCAGAGCACAATACTTACAAAATCCACCCCTCACCAAAAAGTTGCCATGGATACATCAAATTGTTCATTTCATCAAGATTAAAATTGACAATCTTAACCAAAGCTCAGGGCAATAGGATTAAAACTGATGATTTTTCAGATAAAAATTGATATTAGAAGTTTGACCTAGAGTTGAACTTTGACCTTTTTGACCCCAAAAATAGATGGTTTCTCAATTTAGTGACAATATGCAAATTCTGTTCAATTTTCAAGTTCATCAAATAAAAAAATGACAATTTTAGAAATTTACCCTTAAGATGACGTTTTTTTTTTGTTTTGTTTTTGTGTACAGGATCGAGGCTCGTGAAAGAGCTACCATTTATAACACAAAAAAAATGAAACAGACACACAAAACATATAATAAGGGTAGCGGTAGACAAGATGGGGAGAGAAGGGGAAGCACAAACACAACATTTGAGAGCAGGGACATCGGGAGATCTGTGGGAGGGAGAGGGCTTGGGGGGAGGAGGCATGGGAAGGGGGCCGGGGGGCGGGAGAAGTATAAAACACAAGGACACTGCAAGGACTTCCAGGAAATAAGTTGGTATTTCAAAAAAGTGGATCTGGGGTTAAATTAGCAGGGGTAGAAAAGATGAAGGTTTTGGATGGGGGAAGATAAGAGATGGTGGTGAACAGCTGTTTAAAGGTCTGGAGGGAGGAGTGGGATTGAAGAGAGTGAGGGAGTTTGTTCCAGAGGTGGGAGAAAAGAGGAATGAAGGAGTGAAGGTGAGCAGAGAGTCTTGATTTTGGCAGTTTAACCATAAGAGGGTTGCAGGCAGATCTTGTGCGACCTGTAGGAATGAGAGAGCTGGGGGAGCTCGGGCCTCAAAATGACCTTGACAAAATGACTGACATTTGACCTCAAAATCAATAGGCTTCTTCCTTATGACTACCTCTACCATTTGGTGAACTTTCATGAAGATCGGTTTAAAATTGCGACCTGTAGGCGATTGACAGAGAGACAAATACACAGACAGACAGAATAACGCACAAGACCAACCAATATACTTGAAAAATCTTCGATTTTGCAAGTAAAAATACACAATTCGTGCATAACCGCCCCACAACTTGTACTGGAAGTACACATTTGTGGAATATTCTTCACGCTTGTGGTCGAGTAAGATTTGGGCTCAAGCAAATAGACAAACCATGATATTAACTTCATTTTATACAATTGTAAGGATATAGAATCCCTGTGGTGAGTCGTTCAAACCCTGCAATAGATGGAAACACAAAAAAAATCCTAGTTTGAGCCAAGCCCAGTTAAAATATTCCAGCAATTATGGAATTTCCAACAAAGAAGGGATTTGGACAGAAGAGTGTATTTGGCCCACTACACTTATATTGTACTCTTACGAAGATACAGAGGGAGAGTTTTTCATCCACACGATCAAATATTTGACAAAAGTAATATAAAAAGAAGGGAAGAGGAAAGGATGTAAGAGAGACAATATTGTATGGGGAGTTGGAGAGATTGGGGAAAGAAAAAGAAAATGGGGTTGTCAGAGAGTTGGAGATTTTGAGAAAGAAAATGAAAATGGGGTTGGTGGGGAGTTGGACAGATGGGAGAAAGAGAAGGAATATGGGGTTATGGGGTTATCGGAGAGTTGGAGAGATTGGAGAATGAAAAAGAAAATGGGGTTATCGGGTAGTTGGAGCGATTGGAGAATGAAAAGAAAATGGGGTTATCGGGTAGTTGGAGCGATTGGAGAATGAAAAGAAAAATGGGGTTGTCAGGGAGTTGGAGAGATTGCAGAAAGAAAAGGAAAATGGGGTTGTCTGGTCGTTGGATAGATTGGAGAAAGAAAAGGAAAATGGGGTTGTCGGGTCGTTGGATAGATTGGAGAAAGAAAAGGAAAATGGAGTCGTCAGGGAGTTGGATAGATTGGAGAAAGAAAAGAAAAATGGGGTTGTTGGGTCGTTGGATAGATTGGAGAAAGAAAAGGAAAATGGGGTTGTCGGTCGTTGGATATATTGGAGAAAGAAAAGGAAAATGGAGTTGTCGGGTTGTTGGATAGATTGAAGAAAAAAAAGGAAAATGGGGTTGTCGGGTCGTTGGATAGATTGGAGAAAGAAAAGGAAAATGGGGTTGTCGGGTCGTTGGATAGATTGGAGAAAGAAAAGGAAAATGGGGTTGTCGGGTCGTTGGATAGATTGGAGAATGAAAAAGAAAATGGGGTTGTCGGGTTGTTGGATAGATTGGAGAAAGAAAAGGAAAATGGGGTTGTCGGGGAGTTGGAGAGATTGGAGAAAGAAAAGAAAAATGGGGTTGTCAGGGAGTTGGATAGATTGGAGAAAGAAAAGGAAAATGGGGTTGTCGGGTTGTTGGATAGATTGGAGAAAGAAAAGGAAAATGGGGTTGTCAGGGAGTTGGATAGATTGGAGAAAGAAAAGGAAAATCGGGTTGTCAGGTTGTTGGATAGATTGGAGAAAGAAAAGGAAAATGGGGTTATCAAGTCGTTGGAGAAATTGGAGAAAGAAAAGGAAAATGCGGTTGTCAGGTCGTTGGAGAGATTGGAGAAAGAAAAGGAAAATGGGGTTGTCGGGTTGTTGGATAGATTGGAGAAAGAAAAGGAAAATGGGGTTGTCAGGGAGTTGGATAGATTGGAGAAAGAAAAGGAAAATCGGGTTGTCGGGTTGTTGGATAGATTGGAGAAAGAAAAGAAAAATGGGGTTGTCGGGGAGTTGGAGAGATTGGAGAAAGAAAAGGAAAATGGGGTTGTCAGGGAGTTGGATAGATTGGAGAAAGAAAAGGAAAATCGGGTTGTCGGGTTGTTGGATAGATTGGAGAAAGAAAAGAAAAATGGGGTTGTCGGGGAGTTGGAGAGATTGGAGAAAGAAAAGGAAAATGGGGTTATCAAGTCGTTGGAGAGATTGGAGAAAGAAAAGGAAAATGGGGTTGTCGGGCCGTTGGATAGATTGGAGAAAGAAAAGAAAAATGGGGTTGTCAGGGAGTTGGATAGAATGGAGAAAGAAAAGGAAAATAGGGTTGTCGGGGAGTTGGAGAGATTGGAGAAAGAAAAGGAAAATGGGGTCGTCGGGGAGTTGGAGAGATTGGAGAAAGAAAAGAAAATGGGGTTGTCAGGGAGTTGGAGAGATTGGAGAAAGAAAAGAAAAATGGGGTTGTCAGGGAGTTGGATAGATTGGAGAAAGAAAAGAAAAATGGGGTTGTCGGGGAGTTGGATAGATTGGAGAAAGAAAAGAAAAATGGGGTTGTCAGGGAGTTGGATAGATTGGAGAAAGAAAAGAAAAATGGGGTTGTCGGGGAGTTGGAGAGTTTGGAGAAAGAAAAGAAAAATGGGGTTGTCAGGGAGTTGGATAGATTGGAGAAAGAAAAGAAAAATGGGGTTGTCGGGGAGTTGGAGAGTTTGGAGAAAGAAAAGAAAAATGGGGTTGTCAGGGAGTTGGATAGATTGGAGAAAGAAAAGAAAAATGGGGTTGTCAGGGAGTTGGAGAGATTGGAGAAAGAAAAGAAAAATGGGGTTGTCAGGGAGTTGGATAGATTGGAGAAAGAAAAGAAAAATGGGGTTGTCGGGGAGTTGGATAGATTGGAGAAAGAAAAGAAAAATGGGGTTGTCAGGGAGTTGGATAGATTGGAGAAAGAAAAGAAAAATGGAGTTGTCGGGGAGTTGGACAGATTTTTTTTTTTTTTTTTTTTTTTTGTATACTGAATCGAGGCTCGTGAAAGAGCTGACATTTACTTCACAAACAAATCAACCAGACAAACAAAATATATAAAAAGAGGGAGCAGAAGACAAGAGAAGGGGAAGCACACAAACACTTGAGAGCACACAACATTTAAGAGCAGGGAGATGTGTGGGAGGGAGAGGGCTTGGGGGGGGGGGGGGAAGAATGCGGTTGTCAGGTCGTTGGAGACATTGGAGAAAGAAAAGGAAAATGGGGTTGTCGGGGAGTTGGATAGATTGGAGAAAGAAAAGGAAAATGGGGTTGTCGGGGAGTTGGAGAGATTGGAGAAAGAAAATAAAAATGGGGTTGTCGGGGAGTTGGATAGATTGGAGAAAGAAAAGGAAAATGCGGTTGTCAGGTCGTTGGAGAGATTGGAGAAAGAAAAGGAAAATGGGGTTGTCGGGTCGTTGGATAGATTGGAGAAAGAAACGAAAAATGGGGTTGTCAGGGAGTTGGATAGATTGGAGAAAGAAAAAGAAAATGGGGTTGTCGGGTCGTTGGATAGATTGGAGAAAGAAACGAAAAATGGGGTTGTCAGGGAGTTGGATAGATTGGAGAAAGAAAAAGAAAATGGGGTTGTCGGGGAGTTGGAGAAAGAAAAGGAAAATGGGGTTGTCGGGGAGTTGGATAGATTGGAGAAAGAAAAGGAAAATGGGGTTGTCGGGTTGTTGGATAGATTGGAGAAAGAAAAGAAAAATGGAGTTGTCGGGGAGTTGGATAGATTGGAGAAAGAAAATAAAAATGGGGTTGTCAGGGAGTTGGATAGATTGGAGAAAGAAAAGGAAAATGGGGTTGTCAGGGAGTTGGATAGATTGGAGAAAGAAAAGAAAATGGGGTTGTCAGGGAGTTGGATAGATTCGAGAAAGAAAAGAAAAATGGGGTTGTCAGTGAGTTGGATAGATTGGAGAAAGAAAAGAAAAATGGAGTCGTCGGGGAGTTGGAGAGATTGGAGAAAGAAAAGAAAAATGCGGTTGTCAGGGAGTTGGATAGATTGGAGAAAGAAAAGGAAAATGGGGTTGTCGGGTTGTTGGAGAGATTGGAGAAAGAAAAGAAAAATGGGGTTGTCAGGGAGTTGGATAGATTGGAGAAAGAAAAGGAAAATGGAGTTGTCAGGGAGTTGGATAGATTGGAAAAAGAAAAGAAAAATGGGGTCGTCAGGGAGTTGGATAGATTGGAGAAAGAAAAGAAAAATGGGGTTGTCAGGGAGTTGGATAGATTGGAGAAAGAAAAGAAAAATGGGGTTGTCGGGGAGTTGGATAGATTGGAGAAAGAAAAGAAAAATGGGGTTGTCGGGGAGTTGGATAGATTGGAGAAAGAAAAGAAAAATGGGGTTGTCGGGGAGTTGGATAGATTGGAGAAAGAAAAGGAAAATGCGGTTGTCGGGGAGTTGGAGAGATTGGAGAAAGAAAAGGAAAATGGGGTTGTCAGGTTGTTGGATAGATTGGAGAAAGAAAAGAAAAATGGGGTTGTCAGGGAGTTGGATAGATTGGAGAAAGAAAAGAAAAATGGGGTTGTCGGGTTGTTGGATAGATTGGCGAAAGAAAAGAAAAATGGGGTTGTCGGGGAGTTGGAGAGATTGGAGAAAGAAAAGGAAAATGGGGTTGTCAGGTTGTTGGATAGATTGGAGAAAGAAAAGAAAAATGGGGTTGTCAGGGAGTTGGATAGATTGGAGAAAGAAAAGAAAAATGGGGTTGTCAGGGAGTCGGATAGATTGGAGAAAGAAAAGAAAATGGGGTTGTCGGGGACATTGGAGAAAGAAAAGGAAAATGGGGTTGTCGGGTCGTTGGATAGATTGGAGAAAGAAAAGAAAAATGGGGTTGTCGGGGAGTTGGATAGATTGGAGAAAGAAAAGGAAAATGCGCTTGTCAGGTCGTTGGAGAGATTGGAGAAAGAAAAGGAAAATGGGGTTGTCGGAGTGTTGGAGAGATTGGAGAAAGAAAAGGAAAATGGGGTTGTCAGGTTGTTGGATAGATTGGAGAAAGAAAAGAAAAATGGGGTTGTCGGGGAGTTGGAGAGATTGGAGAAAGAAAAGGAAAATGCGGTTGTCAGGGAGTTGGATAGATTGGAGAAAGAAAAGGAAAATGGGGTTGTCGGGTTGTTGGATCGATTGGAGAAAGAAAAGGAAAATGGGGTTGTCGGGGAGTTGGAGAGATTGGAGAAAGAAAAGGAAAATGCAGTTGTCAGGGAGTTGGAGAGATTGGAGAAAGAAAAGGAAAATGGGGTTGTCGGGTTGTTGGAGAGATTGGAGAAAGAAAAGAAAAATGGGGTTGTCAGGGAGTTGGATAGATTGGAGAAAGAAAAGAAAAATGGGGTTGTCGGGGAGTTGGATAGATTGGAGAAAGAAAAGAAAAATGGGGTTGTCACGGAGTTGGATAGATTGGAGAAAGAAAAGGAAAATGCGGTTGTCAGGTCGTTGGAGAGATTGGAGAAAGAAAAGAAAAATGGGGTTGTCAGGGAGTTGGATAGATTGGAGAAAGAAAAGAAAAATGGGGTTGTCGGGGAATTGGATAGATTGGAGAAAGAAAAGCAAAATGGGGTTGTCGGGGAGTTGGATAGATTGGAGAAAGAAAAGGAAAATACGGTTGTCAGGTCGTTGGAGAGATTGGAGAAAGAAAAGGAAAATGGGGTTGTCAGGTTGTTGGAGAGATTGGAGAAAGAAAAGGAAAATGGAGTTGTCGGGTTGTTGGATAGATTGGAGAAATAAAAGAAAATGGGGTTGTCAGGGAGTTGGAGAGATTGGAGAAAGAAAAGGAAAATGCGGTTGTCAGGGAGTTGGAGAGATTGGAGAAAGAAAAGAAAAATGCGGTTGTCAGGGAGTTGGACAGATTGGAGAAAGAAAAGGAAAATGTGGTTGTCGGGTAGTTGGATAGATGGGAGAATAAAAAAGAAAATGGCATTGTCGGGGATTTGGAGATTGGAGAAAGGAAAGGAAAAATGGGGTTGGCGGGGAGTTGGAGAAAGAAAAGGGAAAATGGGTTGTCGGGTCATTGGATTGGAGAAAGAAAAGGAAAATGGGGTTGTCGGGGAGTTGGAGAATTGGAGAAAGAAAAGGAAAATGGGGTTGGCGGGGAGTTGGAGAGTTGGAGAAGGAAAAGGAAAAATGAGGTTGTCGAGGAGTTGGCGAATTGGAGAAGGAAAAGGAAAAATGGGGTTGTCGGGGAGTTGGAGAATTGGAAAAAAGAAAAGGAAAAATGGGGTTGCCGGGGAGTTGGGGAATTGGAGAAAGAGGGAAAAGGGGGTTGTCGGGGAGTTTGAGAATTGGAGAAAGAAAAGGAACATGCGGTTGTCAGGGAATTGGAGGAATTGGAGAATGAAAAAGAAAATGGGGTTGTCCGGGGAGTTGGAGAATTGGAGAAAGAAAAGGATAAATGGGGGAGTTTACTGGAAGATGAGGAAGCCATAAGTTCGACCATTTTGCATATGTAATTGGAGATTTCCCCTTCGGATATGAGCGGAGAATTTACATACAGCAATAAATCATAAAACCAACTCAATTTGATTTTTGTTCACAATCAGAAAGCCATTGCTTTCCAAGAAAGAGCAAAGCATCATGGGTGAGGTACCTGACAAGGCCGTAAGAGGCATACTGGCAAGAGGGTCCGAGTATAGCACATCCGAGATTACGGTCATTCTGAAAAATAAATACATCACAAAGTATAAAGTTATCTCACAACCGGCAACAAACAACGTTTATGCTTAAAATGCATTGAAGATTTACATAACTCAGCCTGGCCAATAAGATGGCCTTTTTAAAGGTAAGAAATATAATTTCGATATTCAGAGGCATAAGATGTTGGACCCTGCAAAACTGGTCGAATAAACTTTGTTTTAACTCTGGTGTCACCAAGAGCACTTTAAAAAGATATAATCAGACTCATCATTTCTGGGAGAAAATTAATGTATAAAATTACAATTAGCTTTGACCTTAATGATTTCCAATTACAGTTTTAATTAACGACATAGATTAATTATCATTAATGATTGCTGACTTTGGGATGCTTGTGCATCAATGATGGCAAACAAGCAGTCATTTATAATTCTGACAAATATTCCTATCCTCCTGCCCCCAAACCTCTTTTCCCCAAACTTGTTTTGGCCCACTTCGCCCTCTTTTCACCAGATTTGCTTTGCCACCATTTCCCCCTGAATTGCCCCCCATTTCACAGACTTGCCTCCCCACCCTCGAGACTTGCTTCCCCCTTCTCTTATCTTTTCACCAGATTTGTTTTGCCACCACTTCCCTCTGAATTGCCCCCAATTTCCCAGACTTTCTTTGCCCCCCCACTAAACTTGCCTCCCCCCTCCCTTCTCTTTTCACCAAATTTACTTTGCCACTCCTTTCCCCTGAATTCTCCCCACATTTCCGAGACTTGCTATGCCACCCCCTATACTTGCTTTTCCCCCACCCTTCTCTTTTCACCAGATTTACTTTGCCACCCCTTCCCCCTGAATTGCCCCCCATTTCCCAGACTTGCTCCTCCCTTCTCTTTTTACCAGATTTACTTTGTCACCCCTTACCCCTGAATTGCCCCCCATTTCCCAGACTTGCCTCTCCACCCCCCTCCTGCCCCCCCAGACTTGCTTCCCCCCTCTCTCCTCTTTTCACCCGAATTGTTTTGCCACACTCCCTCACCCTCCCCACCCCATCTCCCCCACCTCTTTTCAGCAGACGTGCTTTGCCTTCAAGCCTTACTAAAACATGTGGGGCCTCTTTGAGAAGCAATCTGTATCCGTTGTCGATTTTCATGACAGATGTAATGTGCTTTACTGTATTCCCTTTATACAATAACAATCCATCTTGCAGTGCACCCCTCCATCCTCCCCTCCTCCCCCCCCCCCCCCCTCTTAATTCCCTTCGGGTTTAGATTTTTAATGCCTTAAGGATTGGGATTAAAGCAAGGACTGGGTATTAGATGATCTCTAGATACAGTAAAGGAGATCAGACGCCCTTGATAACAGAGTCTGTGAACGGAAACCCACAACCCCCACAAGTGTTATTACCTTCACCACCAAGGGGTTATGTTTTCACCTCTATCTCTTTGTCTGGTGGAGGTATGCACTCTACCGAGTCCCGTTCTAGTTCACCTCCAGTCTCCTCTCGATTGACCTCAATCTTGATTGTTTGAGGCAGAGTCAATTTAATCACTTAATATGAGAATGTAACGTCTTCTCTGGCCAATTATCAATCCACGTGGGGTGAGCTGTGGCAGAAACAAGAATCTCCAGCGATGGGACATATGTGTCATGCTGAAGCAGCTCAGCGCAAAATTAGAAACGAGGGTCTTGACAGTCCCTCGACTCAATATCTTGCACTTTTGACACCTTTTCACAGCAAAAGGTCCTTGAAATTTCAACTTGCATTTTAAATAATATAACCACAAACAGCTGACGTCAGGGTAGTTGTTGAGCAACAGAAATCGGAATACAACAGCCAGAAGTCACAACAAGACTGGTGTTCCCAGTCTAAAATTTCTTATTCATATGTCCAAGGCTGCACTGGAAAAGACCTTCCTGCTAATATAAACCAGCATTGAGATGACAAGATAAATGCATTGAGAAGCTCCATAAATGAGGCTCACAGGGATGAGAAAACATCTTCTGCAGCGCAGAATATAAGGCCACCACCATAAGGTCAAACATTTGCTTTTGAGGAATGAATTATTTATTTATTTTGGATAATTTACTCAACATTTGTGATCAGTCATCAGTAATGTGGACCCTCACCTTTAGTTTATTGACTAATTCCCTGGCCAAACAGTCCGTGTCTTGACAATGTGATTGCCGACTGCATGACCGATTGACTGGTGTGAAGCTGTGGTACGACAAGCTGATACTCTCATTCAAACCTGAAAGAAAGTACAACAGGAAAACAAATGCAGTTGATGACAGAAAAAATCATCACAGCTGTGAAGAAAAACCTTAAAACAACTGTCAGTGACATCAACAACAACCTCATGAATGCAGGGGTGAAAGTATCACAATCTACCATTCGCAGAATACCTCGACAGCAGAATTACAAGGGCTACAGCGCAAGATGCAAACCTCTCATCAGCACCAAAAATAGAAATGCCAGATTAGAATTTGACAAGTACAACGGTGATTCAGTAGAGTTCTTGAACAAAGTTTTATGGACAGATAAGACCAAGATCAACCTTTACAAAAGCGATGGAAAGGCGGAAGTGTGGAGAAAGGAAGGAACTGCATATGATCCAAAGCATACTACCTCATTTGTGAAGCATGATGGAGTTAGTATCATGGCCTGGCCTTGCATGGCTGCACCTGGAACTGCATCCTTATTACCTCTGCCACCGAAGGTGGATGGAGGTTATGGCTTTACCCCTGTCTGTTTGTTTGTCTGTTTGTTTGTCTGTTTGTCTGTCTGTCTGTTTGTCTGTCTGTTTGTCTGTCTGTTTGTCTGTCTGTGACCAAGATATCTCAAAAAGTGTGGACAGACTTGGATGAAACTCAGAGGAGAGGTTGGGTGTGTGACAAGGAAGAATTGCTTCAATTTTGGTGAAGATCTGGTCTAGATAGAAAAATTTAAGTGGTTCTTCACCATTGAAAGATTGGGCGAAAAATGATATATAGCACGATAGCAGGATGTCTGAAAAAGTTACGGTTGAGTTCTGACATGGCTTGTTTTGTCAGAACTCGTCCTTGGTGCATAAATTATGACAAAACTAGGTGCATAAATTAGTTAGGTGACAAGAACAAGCTGAGATTTTGGTTCAGGTCTGGATCCAGATACGACCCATCAGTGGGATCAAAACTGTTCACCTTGCGGAGCTATGCTCTCGACTGAGTGCCGTTCTAGCTGATGATGAAATGAATGATGTCAGCAGCGGAATGAATTTGGAAGTGGAAAGAAACATTTTGTCTGCCGATGTACAAAAAAATGTCTCCAAACTCATTGGGCAACGTTTTACCAAGCAGCAAGACGAGGACCCAAAACACTGCAAACACAACCAAGGCCTTCATCAGGGGAAAAAGTGGAAGGTTTCAGACTGGCCAAGTCAATCTCCAGATTTAAATCCAATGGAGCATGTATTTCACTTGCTGAAGAGGAGACTAAAGTCAGAAACCACCAAAACAAACAACTGCAAATATCTGCAGTAAAGGCTTGGAAACGCTTCTCAAAGGGAGAAACCAAGAGTTTAGTGATGTCAATGGGTCACAGACTCGATGCAGTTATTACATGCAAGGAATATGCAAACAAATACTAACTAGTATACTACTTTAACTGATAGTAGTATACTGACTAGTATACTACTGCTTGTATACTACTGACTAGTATACTACTATAGTTAATCTGTTTGAATACCTATGCTTATGTAAAATGGGGGGACTGAACATAAAAAGTGCTATTGTTCTACAATGGGAAAACGTATATGCATAAAAATACCAAACAATAAAAGCTGATCTTCTGTACTCCTGTCTCATATTCATTTTTAAAATCTCAAATCCAGGCTTCTTGAGCATATAGCAAAAACAAATTTGACTTCACTGGACCAATACTAATGAAGAGCACGATATATACAGTCGTGGTCAAATATATTGGCACCCTTGCACTTTTTTCAAATAATGCACCATTTCTTCCAGAAAATATTTGAAATCAAAAAATATTTTGGTATCCACATATGTATTTCTTTAGTTTGCAGTGGAACAAAACAATAAAAGCTGAAACAAAATACGAAATCTTAGCTTATTCCACACATAAATCCCAACATGGCCCGGACAATATTATTGGCACCTTTTAGAAGTTATTAGAAATAATTAGATTTCAAGCAGGTGATTCTCCTTTACTTTGGAATTGAACTCATCTGTGGTGAGTTTCAGGTGGCTGCAATATAAAAAGCACTCATTCAACCAGTTTGAATAGAGATAAGGAGTCATTCTGCTGTTTTGTGTAACTGTGTGTATCGCAATGAGAATGGAGAAAAGAAAGAAAACCAGAGAATTGTCCGAGGTCAGACACAATATTGTAGCCAAGCATGGACAATCTCAAGGCTACAAGTCCATCTCCAGAGACCTTGATGTTCCTGTGTCCACCATACACAATGTTATCAAGAAGTTTAAGGCCCATGGCAATGTAGACAACCTCCCTGGACGTGGCGTCAAAGGAAAACTTGATCGAAGATTACAGCGGAGGATTGTTCGAATGGTGGAGAAAGCACCTCGATCAACTGCCAAACAGATTCAAGCTGACCTTCAGACACAAGGTACGACAGTTTTAACTCGCACGATCCATCACCAACTCAATGAAAGGGGGTTCTATGGCAGGAGACCAAAAACGCTGGACTGTTCTGAAGTGGCCAGCAATGAGTCCAGATCTAAATCCCATTGAACACCTGTGGGGAGATCTGAAAACAGCAGTTGGGAGAAGGCACCTTTCAAATCTGGGAGAGCTGGAGCAGTTTGCACAAGAAGAGTGGGACAAACTGCCGTAGAGGTGTAGGAAGCTTATTCATGGCTATAGGAAGCGCTTGACTGCAGTTATTTTGTCCAAAGTCTGTGCTACCAAATATTACGTCTCGGGTGTGAATAATTTTGTCGATGCCATTTCTTTTTATTTGCTGATTTAAAATGATATATTAAGTTCTAAATCAAAAACAAAGATTCTGTAATATTAACAGTGAAATAAAGAATTGTGGAGACCAAATACTTTTGTTAATTTCAACGTATTTTTCGATAAAATTTTGAGTTATTTGAAAAAGTGCAAGGGTGCCAATATTTTTGGCCACGACTGTATATATATATAGATATATATACAGGATGATCCAGAAACCCTGGGCACATTTTAAAGAACTATTCCGGCAACAAAAAACTAAGTTTATTATTGTTCTTTGGTGCAAAACAAAAAATGATTACTCGTAAATGGATGTGACCGCTTCAACACGCACAAGCATCACGTGATACGCAACAGGGTGAGGTGCATCACGTGATACTGATCGGGGTGAGCTTCACTCACTGTCCTGCACGCGTTTGTCTTTGCATAAGTTCAGTTCTTTGTGAATTAGATGCCCTAATATGATGGAGGATATCGTGAAACAGAAAATCCGTGCTGTACTCTTGTATTATTGTATCTGGAAATTCGGCTGACGTTCACAGACAACTTGTCAAAGAATGTGGCACCAACGCAATTGACAGAAGAACCATCGGCAGAATGAACAAGCAGTTTGATGAAACCGGCAGGATTCTTCCAAAACAGTCACCAGGTTGGTCTCGTACTGTTCGAAATGAGGAAAGCAGAGCGGTCATTCAACAACAACTCAACAGTAACACACCATTATCAACTCTTCGTTTATCAAACGTCACCAAAAAAAGCCGATCATCTATTCGAAGAACACAAAAAGACCTTAATGCGAAACCATACATACCCAAATTAATTCACCAACTATCTGAGGATGATTTTGTCAGGCGCGTTGAGGCATGCGAGACATTTCTTGGGTTAATGGATATGGACAATGATTTGCAGAACAGGATCTTGTGGTCAGATGAATCCAAGTTTACTTTATCTGGTTGTGTGAATCGACATAGCGTGATATGGGCAGTAGACAACCCACAATTTACTATTGAGCACAACGTCCAATATCAAGCTTGTGTGTCCGTCTGGGCAGGCATTTCTTCTGGAGGCCTTGTTGGACCAATATTTTTCGAAGACAATGTGAATGCTGCAAATTACCTTCTAATGTTGGGCAGCATGTATTTCCAATCAATGATGACCAAATGTGGTTCCATACATGATGGTGCGCCTGCTCATTATGCTGCTAGTGTATGCCAGGCCTTGATTTGAACTTTACAAACAAATGGATTGGCCGTCATGGTCTGGTTGAATGGCTGCCGTGGTCTTGTGATTTAACACCCTGTGATTTCTTCCTTTGGGGTTTCCTCAAACACAAAATGTATGCGAGGAATCCTACGACCCTTAGAGACTTGAAACAATTCATCCGTAATGAGACTGCTGCCTTAACGACTGAAACTTGCAGAACTGCATCTCAGAATGTGTCAGAGTGGAGTTTGAACATTTGAACTGATCCGTTTCATGTATATTAGACCGATTCGACTGTTTAACGAGTAATCATGTTTTGTTTTGCACCAAAGAACAATAATAAACTTAGTTGTTAGTTGCAGGTATTGTTCTTCAAAATGTGCCCAGGGTTTCTGGATCACTCTGTGTGTGTGTGTGTGTATATATATATATATATATATATATATATATATATATATATATATATATATATATATATATATATATATATATACAGTGGAACCTTGACTTACGAGTTTAATTCGTTCCGTGACCGAGCTCGTAACTCAAATTGCTCGTATCTCAAATCAAATTTCCCCATTAAAATGCATTGAAATGCTATTAATCCGTTCCAGCCCGCCAAAAACCACACCAATTTTTTTTTTAATATACAGTATATATAAAAATATCTCGCGCTTTATATTTCACCTGTATGCAGCATACAAGTTGGCAGGATGGCCTGGACTGGAGGTACGCACACTTGACTCTAAAGTCTAAACTGTCCAGCCTGGGTTTGAATCCCGACCCAGCTATAACCTGTCATGGGTGAATCACAGGCAGGGTGATTCATCAATGTGTGTACCGCTAAACTGGGCGCCCCGTTTGCGTCCCATTAGTTGTTGGATGTTAAGGATCTCACCGTGTTTTCCACAAAGAGAAGGCGAGCTATCGCCGGCACTCTGAACAAGTTGTGGCCTGGCATGGCATGAACATGAAAACATGAACATGAACATGAAATGTTCGACATGAACATGAAATTTTCCGAAATAACCAAAATGCGAAAACTAAAATGCATCGCTATACGACAGAGATACGTACTGTACTTGAACGGCAAGATAACCACGTGACCAGAACCTACCTGGCGGCGTAAACTCGAAATAACCAAAATGCGAAAACAAAAACGCAGCGCTATACGACAGAGATACGTACTGTACTTGAACGGCAAGATAACCACGTGACCGGGTGGCGAAAGCTCGTAACTCGGATCTCGGCTCGCATCTCAAAGCAATAAACTGCCGGAGCGACGGCTCGTATCTCGAAAAACTCGTAAGTTGGGGCACTCGTAAGTCAAGGTTCCACTGTATATGTGTGTGCGTGTGCGTGTGCGTGTGGGCAGGGGAGGGATGCCATGCAAAGAGAACAGGGTGGGGGTGGAGGGTGGTGGGGAAACCAGAGAACGAAAGAACAAGAAGGAAAATCCCACCAATATTCATGGTCTCTGTAAGATATTGTTTTAAGTTAATTGTGTTAAATTGCTTTATTGTGATATTTGAAGTTTTAAAAATATACATCCAGATCCGGAAGGGCAGAGCTTAGCGAGCGCGTCTTGCCGGCAATGGAGATGTTTGCTGTGATTAATTGATACCTCCTGAATGACTGGTTTTCGCTGACAATAAACCTTTGTTGAATAACTTCAAAGAGTGATACTGGATCCTGGGGACATTACATTCTCCATTGTAATATTCCCTGTGTGTCTTTTCCGCTTTGCCAGGTCCCTCACCCGCTCCAGAGATGGCATTGCCGTGTATGTCAAGAACTCTGCTCATTGTCCATTACCCACATTATCCCCTCTGGAATACCTCTTGTTGTATCTACCCTATTCAGTCTGTCCTTCTTCTTTGTCTGCCTCCCCTCTGTATGGACGACAGCAAGCATCATTCCCATCCACAATAAAGGTTCAAAAACAGGTCTTATCAATGACATACCAAAAAGCTTACTTTCAATTACAAGGAAAATCATGGAAACCATCATTGCTGCTGATGTCAAGACTTTCCTGTTTTCAAACAGTCAGCTCTGGTTTTTTTTGGAGGGGTTTTTTTTTTTGTATACAGGATCGAGGCTCATGAAAGAGCTAACATTTATCACACAAAATAATCAAACAGACACACAAAACATATAATAAGGGTAGACGTAGACAAGATGGGGAGAGAAAGGGATGCATACAAACACAACATTTGAGAGCAGGGACATCGGGAGATGTGTGGGGGGGCTTGGGGGGAAGGAGGCGTGGGAAGGGAGGAGGGGTGGGAGAAGTAGAGTCCCTGTATAGAGAGAGTTACGACAACCCGGAATTAGAAGCCATTTTGTTTCCATTATTTGCGCCACGCACTAGTGCACTGCCCGCTGGTGTGTATCCATTGTGCATAACCTAGTACAAAATTTGAGTGCCTACATTGTGTAATTTGTGATTTGCACCGTGCCCCTCGCTTTTGATATGACTTTCTCTTAGCCCAAGATAAGAATCGGATTTTGTTTATTGCAATAATCTTTGTTCAGAAGTTTGTTCAGAAGTTGTAGTTTTATGTGGGGAGGAGAGGGAGGAGAGGGGAAAAGGAATAAAAGGGAAAGATGTGACAGGAAGTGCCTATCATTTTCTGGACTACCTTGCTCTCTTGCGTCTTACTTTCTTGACTAGTATGCATGCACACAAAACTGACAATGTGAACATTTTCAAATCTCTGTTAAAGACTCATTGATTTGAAAATGCCTACATCTGATTTTATCTTAGGTTTTCTTCTTGTTTAATTTGTATTTGTATATTCATCTCGTTGGCTTTCTTCTCTTTTCAAAGCGCTTCGAGGCCCCTGCAATTTATGCGATATAAATTCCTATTATTATAACAAGATTGCCTTAAAACCATCTTGACAAATGACAGAAATGTTGATTTTAAATATGACAATTAAAAAGTAATTAAACTTTTCATGTAGGCGCACCGGGAGAAATACATATGCACAATTAAATTGTAATTATATAAAAGGCCCAGAAATTGTAATCCAGACATGCAATGGAAGAGTATGCATGTAAAACATACCCGTTTTTCATAGCAATGTACAATTAGTTGTTTGGTGTACATCTAAACTATTCCAAATTACATACATGTACATCTATCTATAATTCCAGCAATCTCTGTGTATGTTTGTATGTTTGTATGTTTGTATGTTTGTATGTTTGTATGTATGTTTGTCTGTGACCGCTGTTTCTCGACAACTACCGGTCCGATATACTTGAAACTTGCCAGGTATATTGCTGGGGACCCGAGGATGTGCCTTTTCAAGGTTTGAAATTAATCGGACAAGCAGTTACCGAGCTATGTCCAAAAAACGATTCAACCAATCAGAGAGCAGCGAGCTATCACGTGTGCCGAACGTGGCGAACAGACTCTGCCTCGGACGGCACATTTGAGAGCGTATTCATTTATTTCACGTTTGCAAACTATGTTGGCGCTATGTTGGCGTTAAACTATGTTTTAAAACTAATAAAAACTAATTTGCGATTCATCGTAACTGCGATATACGACCTTCCGGAGCTCCCGTGAGAGCGTGCGCCATTACGGATAGTAATTCAATTAAAAACATAAAAACATTGTCCCAATTCAGTCAGAGCGAAGGGCGTTGTTTTAAGCGAAGAGCGTTTTATTTTTCCCCTTAAATTCAGTCGCCGGACGGTGAAAGCTTTTTTTGGGGGGCAGCTACTGGCAGCGACGTACGGCCAATCACAGGACACGTTGTTGTGTCGACGTGCCGTGTTGTTTTCCCTCGCGGTTTGGAATGTTTTTCCTTTTCATTTCTTTTCTCTTCCTTACGGAAGTACGGGCATTTCCTTAAATTTGCGATTCTTTCGCTTTCCTGCGCGTTTGGGCACGCTATGGCGATTTCTTTACCAAACTCCGAAGCCGTTCGCTTTGGACCAAACCATTTCATGTAAATAGAGGGGGGGGATTGTCACCGTACTCGCAAGCCGTTCGCTTTGGACCAAACCATTTCATGTAAATAGAGGGGGGGGATATAATTTTAGATATAGATATAGTACGGGCATGCCCTAGTAATAATAATAACAATAATAACAGTATTTATATAGCGCCTTAGCATGAAATGAACAAAGCGCTTCACAACATATCTTGAAGACTACAACTTACATTACACAATCTTCGAAGAATACGACTTAAAGCTACTTTTCAAAAAATACAATTAAGTTACTTTGGAACTAAATGTGTTTTGAGTTTTGATTTGAAAGTTTTTATGTTGTGTGAGGTCCGAATAGTTATAGGTAGTTTGTTCCAGAGGGCAGGCACTGAGTTGCAAAAGGCTTTGTCCCCGTATGGCATATGAGTTCTATTACAGACAAGGAGAGTCTTATCAGCGTGTGATCTTAAGTATTTGGTGTCATTAGAATGAGTGTGAGTATTAAAGACAATACTCACATTATTAAGTATTATTAAAGACAACAAACAAAGCCAGACAATAAAAGAGCGTTCCTCCTATCTCGTGTGTATTCAATGCAAGGCCAGAAACACGGGAAGATCAGACAGGAAACAACATGGCGTCCACAGACCACGCGACGAGTTTTTTTCGGACTCTTCATGTCGCAACTCTCTCTATACAGGGACTCTAGGGAGAAGTATAAAACACAAGGACACTGCAAGGACTTCCAGGAAGGAAGTTGGTATTTCAAAAAAGTGAATCTGGGGTGACATTAGCGGGGGTAGAAAAGATCAAGGTTTTGGATGGGGGAAGCTAAGAGATGGTGGTGAACAGCTGTTTTAAAGACCTGGAGGGAGGAGTGAGATTGAAGAGAGTGAGGGAGTTTCTTCCAGAGGCGGGAGAAAAGAGGAATGAAGGAGTGAAGGTGAGCAGAGAGTCTTGATTTTGCCAGTTTATCTATAAGAGGGTTGCAGGCAGATCTTGTGCGACCTGCAGGCAGTGCCGGCGCGAGACTATTTTGCGCCCTAGGCAAGGCCAGCTACTTGCATTCCCTTCCCTCCCCCCACCCCCCCCCCCCCCAAAAAAAATTGCCGACTTCGATTAATAAAAAAACATGTTTTGCAGAAAAAATAAAAAGCAGAAAACTTGAAACTGCTAAATTTATTTTAAATTGCAAGAATAAATACCGCAAGATGCCAACACAGTGACATTGTGACATTACCTGGTCTGCGGTTGGGTAGTCTGCGGGCAATGTCACTGTACTTTTTCAGAGGGAATTAATTTTGATTTTATAGGGGTGGGAAACCCATGGTCCGTTTTGTTTTCAGTTGTCTGTTCGTCCATTCAAAACTTATTCCGAGGCAAGTTATTTTTTTGGTTTAAAATCTTTAGCCTAATCGGCAATCATAAAAGCAATTTTAGGGGGGGACCTGCTCAATTTTTTTGCGGGTTGTGCAGCCATCCATACGTCCAAAATTTGACGAGTTATTGTTTGCTTTGTACAGTGCTCATACGTCTTGTGGCATATTTGCTCAAATATTTCCCACCCCGGGATTTATGGCCAAATTGTAGTGATGGAAGATTTTGCACATTGGACAATCCCTATATATTTAACCTGGTGACAGCTATCGTTCCCAAAACATACAATATTTCTAGGTGATTAATGCAGTAAAACAGGTGTATTTGTGTACCCACATTTAAAACTGGCTCAACTTTCAAAAGCTGTTATCCCTGTTTGATATCAATATACATGTGGTCGATAGAGCTAGCGATTTGTCTGGCCATCTTCTGGAAGATTGTCCATGTGATTTTCTGTTGTGGAAGTACTAGTACATGACAGCTCATTAAAATTAAACTGTGTTGTGTTAGAATAAAATTTTCAATAAATAAATACATCAAGGACACTCATTGTATGATTGCAGGAACATTTCGATGTGAATCAGTTTGAGAGGGGGCGAGCTGATGACAAAAAGAGGTTGAAGTGCTCTGCAGGTCCAACAATATTTAGCTACCGGAAACCCGTGAAGCTGCGCAACTCCCCCAAGAAGCGTGGACCGTCCAGAACTGAGAGACTACATCTACCAAACTTGTCCGACCACACCTACTCCACTCATGAACCTCAATGTAAGAATTGTTTTATTTATTACAAAATCATGGCAGGACATGTTCAATCAATGACATATTTTAAATGATTACAAAATGACAGGCATGTGCTTGTCTATATTTGTATAGCTCTTTGAACTATAAATTGTACGTTCAGATTATGATGACTATCTTCCTGTTGCCATTTTCTTTTTACATTATTCTAAATATTTTGCAAAATTAAATTGTAAAAAAATTGTGTTATATTTAACGTTAAGTATAAAATTATCTTTCCCGATTACAACATTTATCTACAGAATACTGAGCAATTGTACATACCAATTTTCCAGTTGGCCATTAATTGTATATGTGCTCTTTTGTAGCTGAGAGTGAACCTATGGACACTGATACACAAGAGGGCCAAGATACTAGTGATTCTATTGAAGAACGGCTGCTGAGATTGGAGGAGAAAAATAAAAAACTGAACGATCAATTGAGGAAGACAAAAAGAACAGCAAGATCAATATGCAAAGCAAAGTTGAAACAGGAAGCTCGAATATCAAAATTATTCGCACGGGATCAACTGGAGGCACTCTCTAGAGGATCAATGCGAGGGAAGGAATGGAGCTCCGTGACAATCAAGAAGGCCCTTCAGTTGCGATTCTCCTGTGGTGCATCTGGGTACAACATGCTGATAAAGCAGCACTATCCTTTGCCTGCTAACCGGACTCTACAACGAAGAATGAGTCATGTGCCTTTCCAGCCCGGGGTTCTCGTGCAAGTCTTCGATTATCTCAAATTGAAAGTGGAAGGCCTCCGGCCAGAAGAAAGACTGTGCGCTCTCACTCTCGATGAAATGAGTCTCATTCCAAGCATCGACTTCGATGCCAGTTCTGGGTCCCTGATAGGAAATGTCACATTACCAGGACATAGTGGAACGGCAACCCATGCCCTTGTGTTCATGCTTGCAGGTATCACAACCCGATGGAAACAAACTGTTGCTTACCATTTCACAGGTAATTCTACAGACGGATCTGTGATGAAAGACATTGTGGACGACATCATTCAACGTGCGACAGCTATCAAATTGCATGTGGTGTCTGTGACCACCGACATGGGTAGTGTGAATCGCGCTATGTGGAAAAAGTTCGGCATTGCGTGTGGGAAATATTCTCGCACTGTCAACAAGATCCCACATCCCCAAGATACAAGCAAGTTCCTCTACTTCCTAGCTGATGTGCCACATCTCTTGAAAAACATTAAATCTGCCCTCGTCAATGGACAGTCATTTGTCTTACCTGTGGAAACAGTACAAGAGAACACTTTGTCATCTTCTAAAGCAGGTGGTGAGCCTATTCGCGACCTTGCTGAATTCCAGAATGATCAAGATCTGAAACTGGCGCCAAAGCTTAAGATGTCACACCTAACCCCAACACACTTCGACAAAATGAAAGTGTGCAATGCCACACGTGTCATCAGCCATGATGTGAGCAGCGCGATAAGGTATCTGGTCGATAATGAAGGGAGAAGTCAAGACAATGTGACAACTGCGTGGCTGATAGAGACTCTGCATCACTGGTTTGAGATCATGTCCAGTCGAAATCCAGTTATGGCCCTCAGCAAGCTGAACATAGCAAAATATGAAGAAGCCATCGCATCCCTGCATTCCACCATCAAGCTATTCCAGACCATCAAGATCGGTGTCAGAGGCAATTGGAAGCCAATTCAAACTGGGCTGATTCTATCCACATCATCCGTGATAGACATAGCCTCTGATCTTGTGGACGCTGGCCACAAATTCTTGCTTACATCGCAACTTGCACAGGACTGCCTGGAAAATCTCTTCTCGGTTGTTCGAATTCGAAAACCAGTGCCAACGCCATTAGAGTTCAAGTACGCCCTGAAAACCATCAGTTGCGCCCAGTTTCTGAAAGTCGCTCGATCAGGCAGCTACGAAGCCGATGACTCGGCATTCTTGGCTGAATTTCTGAACCAACCAATAGCAATTCCAATGGAGATGAAAGATATGCCAAACATCAATCTTTCCCATGCACAGAACATGACAGAGCTATCATCTGCTGATCTTGCTAGCCTTTATCACCTGGCTGGTTACTGTCTGCACAGTATTGAAAAGAGTCAGAAACACTGTGCTGTGTGCTTCACGGAAGCGGTTAAAGGAGCCGGAGAACATGACCACCAGTCATCCAAGCTCACACTGTTGAAAGAGTTTCGAGAAGGCGCCCTGGTCCAGGTCTCGAACAAAGTGTTTGACATGATACTGTGTGCAGAGTTTTTGTTTCGCCAAGTTGAAGCGTCTTTGATCACAGGTACCAACATCAAGAAGGAAATACTGACGAGGGTAGAACTGCGCACAAAGGACGTCGACCTGCCCGACTGCCACGGCCTGAAGCAGAAGATACTAGCAAAGTATATCAATGTACGACTTCGCATCTACTGCCAGAAAATTAACGATGAAAGTAAAAAGAAATATGCAAGAACAAGGACTGGCGGTGAATTGGGCAGCAAGAGCATGGGAATGAGGAAACTGGTAGATAATTTAAAGTAAACCCTGTTCATGCAGTTCCAGTCTGACAATATTGTGACACTTGTGCCATTGACAGTACTTCTGATTGAGCTGATCGCATGCTGGTTTACTCTTCACTGCTATGACAAGATTGCACGCAAGATCCCATGTTACCACATCACTTGCAGCAATTAATGTGAATCTGAATTAACTTAAGTATATTTAGGGTTCTCTAAAGCCTTCGATCATATTCAACGAGACATGTTGTGGAACAAACTTCAAATCTTGGCCGACATGGCAATATTATGAAATTTCTCATTTCTGTGTATGATAATGTAAAATGCTGTGTAAGAATTAATGGTTTTTTAACAGACGGGTTTCCGATAGATGTTGAGTCAAACAAGGCTGGAATTTAAGTCCGCTCTTATTCTCTATGTATATTTGTTATATAGTGGGAAATAGACTGGTTTGTCGCCTGTGTGAGCTTCCTTGTGTTGGGCATTCGAGTGGGGGAAATGGTGTCGTGTGCAGTCAGGCGCAGAGAGCGCTTGTGAGTTGACAGAGGACATTGAGCTCAAGTTGTGTGATGTTGGTCATGTGACCAGAGTGGCAACCTGTAATTGGTTGAGGCTGCAATATAGGTGCAAGAGATAGGAAATACTGTCTTTTCTACACGTGTTGTCTAGGAAAGCAGGCTGTGTGTGTGGTGTGAAAGAAGTGAAATGGTCATGTGAACTCCCGGGGTCTCTTCTCTTCGTACGGGGTCTCTTCTCATCCACGTGGCTGTCGTGAGGTCTCTTGCACTCATCGCAGAAGACAGATGAGGTCTCTTCTCGCCGTATCGTGAGCAGTCTCTCCGTCTGTAGTCATATTCAAGTCTTCACTTGTCGGAGTAGTGATGAGTTTCACTTGTGAGGAGTGAACGGAGTAGTGATGAGTCTCACTTGTGAGGAATGAACGGAGCAGTGATGAGTCACTTGTGAGGAGTGAACGGAGTAGTGATGGTGTCTCACTTGTGAGGAGTGAACAGAGTAGTGATGAGTCTCACTTGTGATGAGTGAACGGAGTAGTGATGAGTCTCACTTGTGAGGAGTGAACGGAGTAGTGATGAGTTTCACTTGTGAGGAGTGAACGTAGTGGGATGAAGTGTTGGTCTGGTCAGAGTGTTGTATTACGGGCAGAGTTTTCTTACGGTCTGAATGTATGAATCATGTTCTGTACTGAATGTATGAACCAAGTTTTGTACTGAATGTTTACTGTGTTGGCCTCATCGTGTTCCTGGTGAAATTAAACAAGTTATGGTGAATACGACGTCGTATCTGTGCTTTTCCATATCTGTTCGACTAGAGCACTAGACGAACCGTGCACACTGCAGGTATTTTTTAAAGTTTTTTCTCTGTTTAATTACGGCTTGGCGCAGTCGAAAATTAAGTGTTAATTAAGTCGCCAGCTATGAAACATATTAATCGATCAGGCAATATCCATCAGAGTTCTGGGCAAGGGTGTAGTAATAAATGAACGTTTCAATCTTACTAGATGCCGATGACGTTTTCCTTATGTCAGAGACAGAAGCTGACTTGCAGCTTGTTAAATCATTACAATGGAAATTGAATATAAATGTCGATAAAACTAAAGTTGTACACTATAGAAATATGGCAATACCACGTACAGAATTTGTTTTAAGTGTGTTAGACTATATGTTGGCTGGAAGTCCTACACCGGAATTGCTCTTGGCACCCTTTTAAAAATATTGGATATGCCCACACTCCTTTCTAAAAGTTATTAAAATTCAGAGAACGACAGCATTGGTTTGTCTTACTTATAATGTTAGCTCTTATATGCAGTGTTGGCTTGTAATATGCATTGCCATACCACTTTTAATATCACCACACAGCTCTTTTTCACGGCAATAGCTGAGTTTTTGACAAAACAAATATCACCTGTATGTAATAATAAGACTAAATATGTGTAGTAAAAAATTTTTTCGCAGGTTTAGAATATATCACCCCATATCGCGAATGTACATGTATATCTAATCCGACACACTTAGACACAAAATGGCGTCCAAATTTGAGTTGACACAACTCTCTATATACAGGGACTCTAGTCAAAACCAAGTCTCGAAGAGAAGATGCTCCGTTGCCTGAGATCAGGGTCAGGAAATTGACAGATTGTGTCAGTCCCAGTGAGTCGCAGAAGTCCTTTGCTGAGGAGCCATGGCGGGTGAGAGAGGTACCCACACCCAGCCAACTGGCATGGTGACAATTCAAATCACCACATATGAGGAAGAGAGAGTTGGGATGAGTAGATAGAAGTTGGTCCATATTATCAGACAGGGAGATGTAGATGGAGTCATCACTGTTTGGTGGACGGTACAACACACATATGAACAAAAAGTGGGAGCGAAGGGGAAGCCGTAGCCAGAGGTACTCTCCTGGGGTGAGGTGGCGAGAGGGCAGTGCAGGGCGAGTGAGGAAGAGAGTTTTTGATTGATAGCAACCCCACCTCCAGGACGAGACTCAGGTTTATCATACCGGAGGAGGGAGTAACCCGGGAGAGATATTAAGGAAGGAGAGACATCATGAAGGAGGAAAGTTTCTGTTAAGCAGATAAAGTCTGGTTTGTCAGAAGCAACCTGCATGGAGAGATCAGTCAAATTTGAGCGAAGGCCCCGGATGTTTGAGGTCCATACCGTTAATGAAGAGGAAGGGGGAGCATCGGATCCAGAACAGGGGGGGGGGGGGAGGGGTAGGGTAAGATGTGGAAGAGGAAGAAGAGGTAGGGAGAGCTGTTGAAAGTGTGTCAGAGATTTCAGAATAGCTCGGAAAAAGGGGAGGATGGGGCAGACAAAAGGTTTGATGGTGATTGGGTGAGGCACAGTGAGGGGTTATTTGAGGAGGGGGCAGAGCGAGGCAGAAGGTTGGGGGAGATGGAGGTGAGAGTTGGAAGGGGGGAAGAAGCGGGGAGGACGCTTTGAGGAGGAGGGGTGAGAGGGGGGAAATGGAGAAAAAATGAGGGTGGGGAGATTTGAAGGGGAGGAGCGAGGGGGGAGTTTATGAGGGTAGGAGTTAGGGGGGAGCTTAGGAGGGAAGGGGCAAGGGGGGGGGGTTTGAAAGGGATGGGAGATGGGGGAGATTAGGAGGAGAGGGGTGAGAGGGGAGCTTAGGAGGGGAGGGGTGAGGGGGAGTCTCGGAGGGGAGGGTGCGGGGGGAGTTTAGGAGGGAAGGGGCGAGGGGGGAGATTTGAACGGGATGGGTGATGGGGAAGATTTGGAGGTGAGGGGCAAGGGGGGAGATTTGAAAGGGATGGGTGATGGGGAAGATTTGGAGGGGAGGGGTGAGATTGGAATTTAGAAAGTGTACGATTAATGGTAAAACGAACATTTATTGCAAAATGAGTTTCTTGTGACCTTCGAGTCAAAGATACGTTTAAGGACGCTGGAAGGGGGATGCAGGAGAGTTTTGGGAATGTAGAAAAGAGGAACTGTAAGAAATGGAATTTTTTTTTGGAATGAATAGATTTGGTGAGCAAGTCGAAAACACCCTTTTAAAGAAGAAGAAGAAAAAGGTGTTGTAATATATGACAGAATACAGTACTTCAGGGGAAAGTTTAAACATTTTTAAATTGAACAGTGAAAACTATCTGGGGAAATGGTGGTGAAACATGTGGTCGAAGAACGAACAAACAAGAACAACGAATAAACAAATAAGAACAACGAATAAGAACAAATAAGGAAATGTTTGGTTTTTTTTGTTAAGATTTTAAACAAACCCCCCTTCCCATGCCTCCTTCCCCCAAGCCCTCTCCCTCCCACACATCTCCCTGCTCTTAAATGTTGTGTGCTCTCAAGTGTTTGTGTGCTTCCCCTTCTCTTGTCTTCCGCTCCCTCTTTTTAAATATTTTGTTTGTCTGGTTGATTTTTTGTGAAGTAAATGTTCGCTCTTTCACGAGCCTCGATTCAGTATACAAACAAAAAAAAAAAAAAAGGAAGTATGGGGTGAAAAGACTGGGGAAAAACTGAGAACGAAAGTAAATGGACCACAATCGACCGCTGAGAGAAAAAAAACCTCAAGGTAGGAAACAAAGTACTCGGTCGCAAAAAAACGCGGCACGAAATAACCCACGATTTTTTATACAGGTAGGAAAGATTAACACCAAGAATCTTCCGAGGACACCCTATCGGTAACACACACCGAAAGATAAATACAGTTTCGACAAAAATACAATTGTGAACAATTACTTAACTTCGAAAGCGTGAGAGCGTGGACAGCTTCGAAAAACCGTGCCGCCGCCGACAAAGATCTCGCGAGATCTCAAATCTGAGACCATCAGTTTCGCGAGATCAGTTTCGCGAGCAAACAACCGCGAGATCTGTGACCATCAGTTTGGATTCTGTCGCAGTTACTCAACTCTGAACATGCTTCTATTCCTCTTTCAGCAATGTTTGAATGCCCTAAATCGCAATCGGTATCGGTGAGGACAATCTCCTCGGACATATGGGGGATATTCGACACAGGCTAGCTTTTTAAACTCTCATTCCTAGATAATGTTACCGTCTAACCCTTTGACACCGGGCGGATTGTCAAATTAATCCAACTGTAGGAGTTGCGGACAACGAGAGGGTAAAAACTTCTTGACTTGTTCAAGGCTCCTTTATTTCCACAGACTGAAACCCGACCGGAACTCATGTCTTTCCATATCCCACATGACTTCCGCCCGCTCCTCTTAAAGGGGCGTGGCTCCAACACCCGAGTACGCCACGCCCATACCGTCAATGGATCACGGACGTGTATAATTTATTTACGTCCGTGCAATAGACCCATTGGTCTCGTGCTGGAGAATTATGCCTCCATGGGGTATCCCCCACACAACTATATATTACCTACTGTTCTCTGTTATTGCTCCCTATGCTCTCTCAATCCTCCAACCCTTCCCAACTACTCCATTATGTGCACGCTCTTCCAATAACTCCTTCCTCGTTAAAGTTCGAAAAGTAACACTGACTGAACACCTCAACTCTTTTGTCGTCTATTGCAGCGCTTTCCAGATGCCGTTTTTTCCGCTCTCCTCTCCAGGGCTATGCCTGTCCTTGGGCCTCCACGTGCCCTAATCAAAGCCACTTACTCTGCATCCCTCTAAATATAGTGTACCATGGACCCTGGTGGTACCACCTACTCCTCCCCCCTTTGGAAAAAATTACACCAAATGACTGAGTCAGATCCAAGACCAACACTTTATAAGAATTACAAGTTTGTCAAAAATGTCCTTTAGACCATTATCCTCTGTCACTAAAAAGCATGTGCTTCACATGAATCACATGATTAGACAGATAGATGTCATTACCAACGGATGATGATCTCATGCGCATGCTTGGATACATAGATGTCATGTGGACGCCCGATGGTCCAGTGCACATGATTAGATACATAGATGTCATGCGAACGCATGATGGTCTCATGAATGAGTTGGTTCACATTATTCGATACATGTCATATGAACGTATGACCGTCTAATGCACATGCTTAGATACATACATGTCATGCGAATGCATGATTGTCTCGTGAATCACAGGATTGCATACATATCTGTCATGTGAATGCATGATGGTCTTGTGAATCACATGATTAGATACATAGATGTCATGCGAATGCATGATGGTCTAGTGCACATGATTAGATACATATAGTCATTCGAATGCATAATGGTCGAGTGCAAATGATTATATACATACATGTCATGGGAACATATGATCGTCTTGTGAATCACATGATTAGATACATAGATGTCATGCGAATGCATGATGGTCTAGTGCACATTAGATACATATACGTCATTCGAACGCATAATGGTCGAGTGCAAATGATTATATACATACATGTCATGGGAACGTATGATCGTCTTGTGAATCACATGATCACATAGATGTCATGCGAACGCATGATGGTCTAATGCACATGATTAGATACATAGATGTCATGCGAAAACATGATGGTCTCATGAATGAGTTGGTTCACATTATTCGATACATATATGTCATATGAACGTATGATCGTCTAATGCACATGCTTAGATACAGAGATGTCATGCGAACGCATCATGATGCAGTGCACATGATTACCTACATGCATGTCATGCAAACGCATGATTGTCTCGTGAATCACAGGATTGCATACATATCTGTCATGCGAACGCATGATGGTCTAATGCACATGATTAGATACATAGATGTCATGCGAACACATGATGGTCTCATGAATGAGTTGGTTCACATTATTAGACACATATATGTCGTATGAACGCATGATGGTCTAATGCACATGATTAGATACATAGATGTCATGCGAAAGCATGATGGTCTCATGAATCACATGATTACATTCATAGATGTAATGCGAACACATGATGGTCTAGTGCACATGATTAGATACATAGATGTCATGCGAACACATGATGGTCTCATGAATGAGTTGGTTCACATTATTAGACACATATATGTCGTGTGAACGCATGATGGTCTAATGCACATGCTTGGATACATAGATGTCATGTGAACATATGATGGTCTAATGCACATGCTTGGATACATAGATGTCATGTGAACGCATGATGGTCTAATGCACATGCTTGGATACATAGATGTAATGTGAACGCATGATGGTCTCGTGCACATTATTGGATACCTAGATGTCATGCGAACGCATGATTGTCTCGTGCACATGATTAGATACATTGATGTCATGCGAACGCATGATGGTCTTGTTAATCACATGATTAGATACATACATGTCATGCGAACACATGATTGTCTCGTGAACGAGTCGGTTGATTTTAAAGCGCGAAGTGCGTCGTCGAAGCCTCACCGGCGGCATGCAGTCTCCGGTTTGCCTGTTCGATTCCCATGTCGATGTAAGGCTGCATCACATGGAGGTTCCAGCAGGGCATGCTGCAATTGTGATCCTGTATAAGAACCACGCTCAGGACATGGTTTGTTTGGTTTTGCGCCATTATTCCCACCAAAGTCACGGCTATCACGACGAGGATACCTGTTCGCTCCATGGTCGTGCACCCTCAGGACATCTCTCTGTTCCCGCTACACACAGTCTGCCCGGCCTCGCCCCATCGGTTAATCATTAAAGGTACCAGGTAGGCCTACGTGCTTTACATCATTCAGGTACGAGGCTTTGACAAGGGACAAAGGTCGAGCCATTCGGAGGTGCACGATCTCTTTCAATATTTGCTCCTAAGACCTGATGAAAATCGGACCACATGGGAACTATTTCCTACATACACGAGTTTGGTGAAAATTTCAACCTAAACCCCCTCTTCTGTCCAACACTTTTCCGCCCCTTACTCCACCCCCAACCTTCTCCCCTGTTCTCCTTTTTTTTTTTCTTCAAACATCCTCCCTTCTCTTTCTGTTTAAATTCTCCCATTTTCACGCGCACTCTCCCCGCCCCCCACCCCCCACCCCAAGTACATAATATGTAGATGTGAGTATATGTCAGGTAAAGGTCCGTTTGCATCGTTGCTGCAGGCTGTCAGTCTTTACCATCGCAACACCATTTGTGATCTGCGATCTCCAATAACACTTGCTTTTGCACCTGTCTCGAGAGCAGTGGTTCCCAACCGTTTTTCTGTCGTTTCCCCCTTCAACCGTCCGGATTTTCCCCTACCCTTCCCCCCCCCCCCCCTTATTTATATATATATATATATATATATATATATATATATATAATTTATTTATTTATATATATATATATATATATATATATATATATATATATATATATATATATATACACAAGAAAAAAAGTAGCTAACACAAAATTTATTCGCCTAATAACATAAATAACATAATAAGTAGGTGATAAATGTTGCTTCTGGGACACCTCCGTTTAACATGGGAAATCCCTATCTAATGTCATTTACCCCTTGTCTTTTTCAAAAATCATAAACACCTCTATTTCTCCCTCTATGAACCTATAATCCTTCTCACCTTATGAACCTATGATCCTTCTCGCCTTATGAACCTATGATTTTCTTCCTTTATGAACCTATAATCCTTCTAGCCTTATGAACCTATGATCCTTCTCACTTCCATGTAATTTTTACCCTATTCCCCCCACTAGCCCCTTAATGTAGTTCCTTAGACCACTCTACTAATGAGCCTATAAATATATTATCTCTTTCTAACTTTTTAAAGAGTTCCATTCTCCTATAGAACTCATCCCCATCTAGTATATTTATAAAGTATACAGGTTCCTTAACCTTTTGTTGTGAAAGTATAAAGTGGTATGTTTCACGGAGGGTTCTTGTTTGACCTCCACCTCTCCCACATACCATTTTAAAATTATAATATTTATTATCCGATTGATAACCATTAATGTTCTCACTCCACTCTAATATATTTTTCTTCCCGCCCTCCATTACCCCACTTAACAAATGAATACGTTTATCCGTCTTGAGAACCTTCTGACCAGTGATTCGCTCAACCTCTTGAATCTGATATTTTTCACATTCGTTATGTTTTCCATTTATATACCAAGGTTGATTACACCTCCACTCTTTAGTCTGGTTGATACTTGGTTCTATCATTTATATAATAGTAAAAAAGGCAGCGGTAGCCCATTAAAATCCCTAACCCCCCTTTTTAACTTATCACTTATATATATATCTTATCACTTATATATCTTATCACTTATATATCTTATCACTTATATCATATCACTTATATATCTTATCACTTATATACTTATATAACCATAAGGGAGACTATCAATTCCATTTTCTAAAATAAACCTCTTATCATCAAAAGCCCCCAATGCTTTCTTATTCACCTCTTCTGAATATAATTGATGTTTATAACTTCTTATTCCATTAATCTTTCTAAACTCTTCTTTCTTTGTTGTTAAACAGTTATAATAATCCTTAAAGTTTATTGTTTCTTTAATGACATTTTTCTTTACACCTTTTAACTTCTTATCAGTCTTTTCAACGTTATTCACAATGTATTTATAAGCATAAGCCTTCGACCTCAATCCCACAAATTCACTCATAACATTTCCCCCCAATTCATCCTTGAACTTTCCAATCACCTTTTTATTTTTAGAAGAGAACAACTCACTCTCTGGACTGTAATTACTTGTATCATAGATATTAATGTCCTTTTTCATGTCTGAATAAACATCATCAGTATTAATTTTCAAAATAAAACTATCAGTATCCATATACAACAATGACACATTATCCTTATACTTTGATTTTAGATTAATATAAAAGTAATCATACATTAATGACTTTGACAAGTCAAGAATTGATGTTCCAATGTAAATAGGTTTGTCCATTTCAATACTCTCTTTAACCAAATGGATCGCACAAAAGTTCTCAGTAAAGACCTCAGCTCTAGTAAAACTCGGTCTATTAATTAATTTTGATGCTTGTTCCCAAGATGTTGCTGGTTTGATATTTTGTCTTTTCCTCACATTCTCCATGGTCTTACCAAAGACCGCATTATTCATCAATTTATAAAAGTCTTTCTCAAAATCTGTTTTTGACTCTGTTCTTCTTTGTGTATTAAAATCAATGTACCCCTTTAACCAATGACTTTGATTGAACTTTAGAACCCTGTGGATCTTCTCTACTCTTAGACCTTTTGATAAATATTGTCGCAAATTTCTTTGGTGTAGTACATAATTTTTCTTGTTATATAATGTAGTAAGTAATTTTTCTGTTGATTCACCTATATCAAACGATCGTTGATTAATCACTCAACCATTCTTTCTTTGGACTTTCTTTCTCACAAGCAAATGGAAGATCTTTATGTTTGATATGAAGTTCTTCAGGATATTTTAAATCAACCTCAAAATAATAACCAACCTTTGAATCATCCAATTCTTTTTGTGTAGAGATACATACATCTTGTAAAACCTTTGTGTAGTCTTTTTCCTTTACCCATCTTAGTTTCCCATAAGGAAGAGCTTGAGACATTGCCCAGCCATACAAGTTGTTTGCGTCATAGTACATCAAGTAAGAACTCTCTTTCGTTGAATCATAATTTGGAAGATATTTGTTATTTGCTTTTGCGTATCTGCTCGAGCATACTTGTGAAATTCCACCTCTTTTTGCCTTTTCAATCATCAAAAGCATATCGACATCGGTTATCAAATCCAAATCTTGTTTTGTCATTTTCAACATCGCGCTCCAAGCCAATCCAGGTGCTGTGTAGTAGTGAGCAGGATCCAATCCATATCCAGTGCGACAAACAGATCTAAAGGCTTCAAATACATCAGCCAATAAAAGCACATCAGTTTTGAGATACAAATCGTGATACTCACCAAGATTCTTGATGTTATATTTTTCCCAAACATTTTGTGCGTGTACATAATCTTTATCAGATATATGACTGTTGTTTAATTTGTTATCGAAATTTTCTTTTAAAGGAAGTTGTGTTTCATTGAATCTCTCAAATGAGTCCATATAGTCATAGGGGTAAATTCCCTTTTGTGTTAGAAAATCTTTATCTGAAAAATACTCTGAAAGACATGGAAACTCTTTTAGATTTTGAACCAAGTTAGCCAATGGACTTGCCATGAATTTAAATGTATCAAGAAATCTGATATGAGTAATAGGAGATGTGTGAATTGTTTTTGTGAATGAAATGTATTTCTGATCTGTGTTAGGAATTGCTGAAATGTGTCCAGATGTCTTTGAAAGTTCATTAATAAATAGATGCGTATCATAATGAGCGTTGTTATGAAGAAAGACAGGAATGAAAGAGGGGAGTTGATAATTAATATTACAACTTTGATGAGCTGGACCTCTATATTTACCAGTGAGATGACAATGATCTCTAACCTTTAGACCTTCACCAATTTTTTCCTCACAAATATGACAAACATTGTTTTTTCTAAATTCCCTTTTCTGTTCACTCGTCAAGGACATTGGTTTATTAGTTTCTCTCATTATCTTGGTTAATCGGACACAGTCTTTTTCTAGTCGTTTCACAAACTCCTCTGGGGTATTTGAGCCTCTATACTCCTCTAACTTGTTATATTTATCACCAACGGATGATTTGATATAATAACAAAAACCGCAAGGAGTATGTTTTTGATATTTATTTGTGTATGAATCTTTTGGATCTGGAGAAGCAGTATCTATTTTTTCTAGAATACTTTCAAAATCAGCATATATAACAAATGGATGTTTGATCTTTTTATTTTCATCTTTGAATGTGATATTTGAGCCTTCTTTAGGCATATTGATTACCGTTGATTTATGTTCACCACAATAATTTGAATGTTTATCTAATCTTTCTTGTGTATGGAAGAAGTTAAGACAACGCAAACAAATATATATTTTATTTGTTCTTTTACATACTTGTGGTTTTATTAATTTAGCAATATCTTTAATGTATGTATAATGTGAATTTTCCTCTGAATTAAAATATAGAAGATTAATATGAGTTTGTTTACAATTGTCAGAAAGCTTTAAAACCTGAATGCTGTTTGTTTCTGTTAGACCATAAACATTAACTGATAAATTATTTATCTTTTCAAATTTAGGAATATCATTTAAAGCCATCGGAAACTTTAGATCTTTCGTATTTAATGTATTCTCATATTTTTTATAATGAGATACTCTTTCATCATGAAAATGTGGAGGATGTAAGTGTGCTAGAATAGACCAGAGAAAACATTTATTGTCTTTATTTTTGATATTGATAACTGCTTTTCTATTTTTGATAACACTGGGTAAATCAATGTAGGAAGAAGCTTTTAGAGGATCTGATTTAAGAATATGAATGTCTATGTAAATAATTTTTCCTATATTGAAGCCACTTCCTACGATTGAATTATCCACATCTTGCTCCTGTTTTATAAGTTCATCATAGACTCCTGATGTTTTAAAATCTTGATATGAAGATATAAAGTGTGGCTCAGTTCTCATGTATGGTGTATCTATAACTCCTTCGTCCTTTGTCATTTCTAATTTTACTCCCATATAAAATTTAAGTGGTTTCATTTCTTTTAGTGTTTTTTCAATCAACGTTTGAACAGCAGGTTTAACTATTTCTACAGCATCAACTATAGACTCTGGTTCAGGAGGTTTGAAGTTAAAGACTCTTATTTTAATATGTCCTTTGAATGCGCCATCAGAGTTTTTAGTTGTGATAAAATTTGATAAATGTAGAATTGTTTTAAGATGTATTTCGAAGCCTTTCTTGAGGATATTTTTATGACATGCAGAACAGTGTTTTGTTTCCTTCTGAATAGGAGATAGTAGGTGAAGTAGATTAAATGTGTGTTTGTTAGTTTTAAGGTGTCTTTTGTATTGTTTATATTCTTGTTCACAAACGTCGCAATACGTTGCTTTGATCATATTTATTTATATAGTAAAATTATACTTAAAACAAAGTGCCTTTTTTAGAGGCTTTTTTAAAGATGAAACTGTGCTTAAAGTAAAACATCTTTGAGCTTTTCAACTCGTTTTATGTATATAACTTTACTTAAAGTAAAACATCTTTGAGCTTTTCAACTCGTTTTATGTATATAACTTTACTTAAAGTAAAACCACCTTTGAGCTTTTCAACTCGTTTTATGTATATAACTTTACTTAAAGTAAAACACCTTTGAGCTTTTCAACTCGTTTTATGTATATAACTTTACTTAAAGTAAAGCGTCTTTGTATTAGCCAGAAAGTTTAGATACTCTAGTTCATCAATTTCAATTTCACTATCTGAGTCATCAATAAAGCTACTCTCATAACTATCATTTGAACACAAACTATTAGTATCATAACTATCTTCAGATCCTAGACTCTCAGTATAATAACTCTCAGAGTATTGACTGTTAATATCACTCATTTACATACCATTAAACTTCCATCAATATCTATATATTTTCTTTCATTAGAACTAATAACCACAATATTTTTTACATTAAATGTTATTTTCAAATAATCTCTAATAATCAGAGTACGGAATGATAGTTCACCACTAATATTCATATTATTAATTTCACCCACATCTTTGGGTCTATTAAAGAATATACAAATGTTTCCTCTAGAATCGTTGATGGTCTTATCATTCATTTTCAAAGCTTCTTTATCAATGACCTTTTCAAGCTTTGAGTAAATTGTTAGTAGTAGTGGAGAAACTTTTGTCAAATTTACTTTAATAGAGTTATTAATTAACATAGCTTGTCCCGTAAATTTAATAAAAGGACACATGTTATTCTCCATTATGGGTTTAATCCAAAAATTTCCATATTTATCTTTGTTCAATTTAACATCTTTGACATATTTTTCTATATCTTCCACCGAAGTAGAGATTGATTGAAATTTGTCTTTTGTGTTTTGAAACATTGTATTTATTAGCTAATAAATTTGCGTTTAGTTTAAGTAAAGTTATATACATAAAACGAGTTGAAAAGCTCAAAGGTGTTTTACTTTAAGCACAGTTTCATCTTTAAAAAAGCCTCTAAAAAAGGCACTTTGTTTTAAGTATAATTTTACTTTATAAATATGATAAATTCTGAAGGATATTTAGAATTTCCAGACTCTCCATATGATAAATTAGAGAATTGTCCGGCTTGTGGTAGAGTGGGGCTTAATACAGAATCAGAAGCATATAAACAATGTATTTTCTGTGATTATCTTCTAATTAATGATAATAAAAAATATAGAAAAATATATAACTCTTTTAAATTAGAACCAAAAATGAATTACTTTACAAGATTAATAAGAGAGATGAATGTTAAGTATTATGGTGATAATACACCATTTCTTACAAGGGAAGAGACTATTTGTATTGAGGAAATGTATAAGGGTTTAATGATATTTATTATTCAAAATAATTTTAATGGAAATGTTAATACAAGATACTATATAAACAAAATAATGGATTATTTTGAAATTAAACCTGAACTCAGGATAAAATATAGAGTTTCTCAAAAAACTCAAAAAAAGTTAGATGACTTGTTTTCCAAATATATAAATGAATGATTTTTTACCTGTTTGGGAAAATAAGATAAAATTTAATAACCATAAAAATCTTCCAAATTCATTGAGATGTCTAATAGTCGGTTCAAGCGGATGTGGAAAAACCTGTTTACTTTTAAAGATGCTCCTTAGTCCTAATTTTTTAGATTATGATAATTTAATAATTTTTACAAAGTCAAGTTTTCAACCTGAGTATCAACTACTCTCACAGGGTTTTAATGCGGGTCTTAAAAAGGAAGACATTATCGGTTTATTTAAACTTCAAAACAAACTAAATGATTATAATATTGATGATATAATACAATTATTTTGTGATACACAGAAATCAAAATCAAAACCAAAACCCATAACTTGTATTCTCAGTGATAATACGGATGATATACCTTCACCTCAAGATTTAGATAAATCAAAAAAGAACCTCGTTATCTTTGATGATTGTGTTAATGAGAGAAACCAAACAGTAATGGATAGCTACTATACAAGAGGGAGACATTCTTCTTGTAATTGTATTTATCTTAGTCAGTCATATTTTCAACTCCCTCGGCGCTCAATAAGAAACAATGCTAATACTTTTATTTTATTTAAGTTAAATTCAATAGATACAAATAATTTTTGGAGAGATAATTGTTCTACATTACGTAGTAAGAAGGAATTTGAAAATAATATGAAACACACGATTGGAAAATATAAATATATTGTTGTGAAACAAGATGAGATACTAAATGATATTTTTCAATAAATAAATACAGAAAATGAATACCGAAGAAAGAGTAAGAAAGTTTAAAGAACATCAAGAGTTGGTTTCAAAAGTTGTAAAGCAACTAGTCTAGTAGGAAGACTAGGTCCCCCTGCACCCCCCGGAGATATACTTCTAATCAGTGTTTCTAGATTGTAAAAAATGTGTAGAAAATGACTAGCTATGGCCCCAAGCTGAAAAAATGTCCCACATACCATTTTTATGCAAATTACTGCTGCCATTATCAAAAAAACGATTTTTGACATATCTCAGCCAATATTGCAGATAATTGAAAAATGAAGGTGTCTAGACCCATGTTTTGAAGGGCATAGATCATGATAGAACTATTCATAACATGATTACATGTGTCTATGGTATACTAGTATGCTAATTAGTGCTTTATTTACAAAATAATCACAGTTTTACGAAATAATAGACTCATATTAAGGTCCGTCTACACAGACGTTAACACAAAGTTTTATTTTTCTAAATATTACAACTGTCAAAATAGTCCTAGCACTCAATGTGACCACTCTTCTCTTGCTTGTTTTAGATAAACATCATTAGCATTAGTGATTCTACACTGAGTCAGTCATCATCATTTTCATCGAAATCGTCAGAGTCAAACTCTTCTTCTCCTTCCTCTTCCTCCTCCTCTTCGTGCTCTCCTGTGTTCAGAAGATCCACCAGTGAGGTTGGTAGGATGGGACCACTGGACCACATTGGTTTCAACAGTCCTTCATCAGTCCTTATCCATCCTTGCTCCTCATAAGGTTTTGGCTTTTCGATGATAGGTTGATCGGCTCTTTTGTACAATGCTACGCGGTGGTTCACACGCTGGATGTGCGGCTTCAGGGCAGACTGGCATGGAGGAAGGCGAGCCAGATCAACCTTGGACTTGGATGTGAGGGTCTTGTCCTCTCCCACCATTTTTCGTAGCAGCTTGGCACGGACAATGTCCACTGATGACTCGCGACTCTGGCCGTACATCACACAGGTGAATTTTTCTAACTGCCTCTCCACCTCAGGGTTGGCATCCCAGTTGTCACCCAGTTCACCGAATGCCCTGTGAAACCTGGGATTCTTCTCCAGCTTTTTCAAGGGCCCGACTTTTCCCTTCCCTTTGAAGGCACTGGTGCAGGGAAATACTGGAGACATTTATTGGAATAGCTCCTCTCATAATACATGAACCCAAGTATCAATTAAAATCTACTCAGTGATGGTTATACATTTTACCATGTATGCTACACAAACCTGGAGTAGTTGTGTCCGTCAAAGGCGAAAAAGATATCTGCCATCTCTCCGTTACACTTGTGAAACAGCTGGAGGTTGTTGGTCTTCACAGAGTGGAGGAGCATGAAGACAAGATGGCAGTGGGTAATGAACGACATCCAGAAGGCAGCTGTCTTCCCCAGGTGGCCCTTGCGCACCTTTTCCTCAAAGGCATGGTACTTTTTGATGAGGAGTAGAGTTGAGGGGTCTTTGAGGGCTTCATCGAGGTGCTCTCGGTTGCAAGACTGGGTCATTCTGAGAAGCACAGCAGGGTCAGAGATCATGATGTTCTCCTCCTCAGTGAATCTCTCCATCAACAGCCTCTCCATTGCCTCACACACTGTTTTGAGGCAAAAGAGGGACTTTGCGTAGGCCTTTCCACTGAGAACACCTTTGAGAGATCCACTTGTTACTAGTTGTGCCTCAAAGAGAATCTCTGCATATCCAGAACCACGCATCTTGTGTCCAGTGAGCATCCCGATGTAGTTCATGGATGTGTGGAAGGGTCCAATCGTTACTACATGACTAGCAAATTCATTTGGCCAGCGCCAGATGATGGGAAGGGCTTTCATGCAGACACCCAGATCAAATGTATTCAGGACCCATCTCTGACCCACCTCAGCAGTTGCTGCCTCGGAACGCTTCAGTAGCTCACGAACAACTGCGTTGTCTGTGATCGGTTGGTGGATAGGCGTGCAGTAGTCGACTGTTGATTTGCTGGGTGGGGGAGAACCAGTTGCAGAGGTGAAACCCCCTAGCCCAGGCACAGGCTGCAGGCCACAGCTTCCGATGTATCTGATGAAGAGCCAGATGTAGTACTCTTGCATCGTAGTGGCATAGACTGTGTCATTCTCTGCTGGCGGTGTGAATGATGAGCCTTCAGGGAACTTCGGGCCAACGCGAGTAAAGTGCAAGGGTGGGAGAGTTTTTGGTGTGTCGACCTTCAGGCTACGCTGTTGTGACCTATTGATGGTAGGTAGCATTCGGTCCTTGCTGCTCTCGAACCCGGGCTTGACCTCCTGCACCATGATTCCTCCAGCACTGTTTACAATGTTGCTGCCGTGCACACTGGTAGTGGTTTTATTCAAGTTGTCCCACTCACAGTGGAATACAAGGTTGCCCTCTCCTGTCACAATTTGTGGTGTACGATAAGTTGAGACTTCATCCAGGACCTTGGCGAGAGCAGTTTCCAACTCCAAGGCGAAATCGTAGCTCTCAGAGTGTCCAAGCCTGTGTAGTATTGTGGTGAGCTGTTTGCTTCGGAACAGGTGCCTTACAGTCACACAGAGGAGAATGTGCTTTGGTAACTTCCATTTTCCATCTGACACTGCACGGCACAGATCTTGTCCAATGGAGAAGACCAGACGCTTCACCTTTTCTGTCTCGATGCCCTCCTTGCCAGTCATTAGCACGCTGAGAAAGCGGACAAGGTCTGGAGGTAGGATGTCTTCAGGATTGAGCTCCATGTCTTCAGCTGTTGGTGGCCATGGTTGGTCTTTACACTCTCTGAAAGCCTGTAGAATACCCTGGCGAAGTTGGAGGGCAACATTTTGGTTCTTGTTTGTGCTTCCGAGTGTGAATGCTCGTGCGAGAGCATTGGAAACTGTTATGTTTGAGCTGTGCACAAGCCAGAAAGAAATGACATCACATTTGTCATGATCAACCTTCGTGAAGTGGATATGCTCCTTGATTGGGTCATTCTGTAGGCGTTTCAGTAGTTTCTCTGACCGATAATTTGAGTTCTCATATCCATTCAGTTTCAGTTCCTCGACATAGAGCAAGCGCAAGGAAGAAAGCTGTAGAACTTTATTCTGCTGGATGACCTGGGTTTGAATGTGTTCCAGTACTGAGTTGAATGCCTTTTCATGGGCGGCTGACATGCAAGCCTGCTCCTTTGGTGCTTCGGCTCTGTGAATCGCACGCTCATAGTTGTAGAATGCTGTGCGGAAAGCTTTAAAACATGACGGATGGTGTTTGGCCTCACATGCAAAGAGGTCTTTGTTTTTCACCTTTCGATGGAGTCGATAGAGACCCATTTTCTCAGCCCGTGTTTCGATTTGCTCCCATGCATTTTCTTTGTTTTTAAAGGATGGGAAGGTTGTAGGCCTCTCAGTATTGCGATGAGCATCTTTGGTCTCAACTTTCTCACAAAATATACACTCTGGCGGGAAGATGGGTTCAGCAGAACCTCCTGGTTTACGAGGAGAGTGATGCCATGATGAGGTTGATGGCCCTGGTTCTGTATCATCTCCCAGACGATGAAAGTGGCGGACAAAGTGCTTATAACACTTGCTGTGATATCCTACTCTTTCTAGGTCATCAGGAAGAGTTGCCGGGATCTGATCACATACTGATTGCATACGACATGGGGAGTCATGCGGTTGGTTGAGACGTCTATCCCGGATCTTTTGAAGCAGTTGCAGTTTTTCTGAAGCAGATCCTTTAATTTTACGGAGGGGCGTGAAATCCCCATGATCAGACATGGATGGTACATGAAGGATGCATGTAGGAGGAGAGCTTTGGGCTGCAGGTTCTACACTCCGTTTTCTTTTGGGCATGCTTGCTGTCGATGTCTACCATCACTGTTAAATGACAAATAAGAAATCACGAATGATGTTAAAAGTGCCTGTGAAAGGAGGCTCTGAGTTTTCAGTGAGGTAACAGAGGTTCTGAGTCATGTTCTACACTAGGGTACTTTTTAGCTGACTAAACCATGTTTAGTGGCATCAAAAGTGCTAATAGCTAAAACATCTAAATTCTTCCACACTAACGTTAGCTATCTAGGCCAATGAAACATTGTGCTAAGTTACTGTAGCTAGCTCAGCTGTCGTGCCTCTTTCTGGTTCAATTCATATACAGAAGTCAACAGATATGTCTCATGTTTGGCATTAACAAAAGTTTAAGTTACACCGACATTAGGAACATACTGTACATAGATGAGGCTAGCTTTAACGTTAGCTAACATGGTGCTAGCTGGCTCAGCTGTTATTCTGCCTGTTTATGATTTCATGCAGAAACTGAAGTCAAGAGTGTGAGTAACATTATAGTTAGCATCTTACCTGGCTAGATTGGAGGATGAATACCAAGAACAACACACAGATGGAATGGAAGACTGAACTTTCAACTGAGGTATTCAATAACATCAACGTTACCAATTGATACGAGCGCGCGACATTACCAATTGATACGAGCGCGCGAGCGCGCATGTTACATGGATGGAAATGTAAAATGGCAGCTATAGCAGCACTAATTTGGATCTCTAGTCTGTCATTTCTGCACTGTGATTGGATAACATAAAAAAATATGTTTGGGAGTTAACAGCAGGAGTTGGTAGATTTTACGTGGGCTGGGTGAGAAACCTTTAAATAAGCAAGTGAAAATCTCTCGCAATACAAAGTCAATGGTGGGAAGAAAAGTTGAGTGGTACCAATGTTACTGCCAATGTCCCGCCCCTATGCAAGACTCAGGAGCATCTTGTTGACATTTAACCTTGAAAATACCTGGGTTTAGACCCCTTATGTACCATGTTAAGTTATCTGCAGTATTAACGTATCCTTATCATTTGTAAAACTGATTATTTTGTAATTACAGCATTAATATGCATACTAGTATACCATAGACACATGTAATCATGTTATGAATAGTTCTATCATGATCTATGCCCTTCAAAACATGGGTCTAGACACCTTCATTTTTCAATTATCTGCAATATTGGCTGAGATATGTCAAAAATCGTTTTTTTGATAATGGCAGCAGTAATTTGCATAAAAATGGTATGTGGGACATTTTTTCAGCTTGGGGCCATAGCTAGTCATTTTCTACACATTTTTTCCAATCTAGAAACACTGATTAGAAGTATATCTCCGGGGGGTGCAGGGGGACCTAGTCTTCCTACTAGACTAAACAGGAAGACATAAAGAAGAAAAGGAGACAGAAACTAACTGGTGAAGAAGCCTTTGAAAGAAAACAAGAGAAATTTTTTAAACCACTTTTAAAAACTCAACAAACGATTTCACCTACAGTTCCCACGGTAGAATTTACTCCAAAAAAATTTCAAATGCTCAAAGATTTTAGTCAAATGACAGAGCAAGAACTTGGAGAATTAGAATATGATGATGAAGGATTATTTCGGCATCTTGAGAAGGTAAATAAACTTTCCAATTATATTGTAGAAGCTCTTCAAAACAATGAATATTTGAAGGGTTCAAAAACCAGAGCAGGTCTCATTCCAACAGAAGAACCAGCACAGTTCCATCTTGTGAAAGAAAAGTTATTGATATTTAATGATAAATTGGTGTTCTTAAGTTCTGACCAACCAAATGTTGAATTAACCCCAAGATTAATGTTTCTTCTAACAAAAGATGGACATTCTAATTCACCTTATTTTGATGAACCGCTTGATATGGAAAGAGAGGAAGATAGAGAGTATATTGAGTTGCTAAACGCACTTGATTATGGAGTTTCTGTTGCTGGTAAAAGTAAGAAGAATGAGAAGGAGAAACATATTATTGATGCTTTAAGTAAGCTTGGTTCGGGTGTTAGTTTTCTTCCAAATGACCCATCACAATTAGTTAATAGGTTATTATTGTTGTTAGGTAGTAAGAAGGCTGGAAACAACAATTGTTTTAATGAAGCATCCGCCATTTTAGATCAGTTGATGAATATGAAAATAATTAATAAATGTCAATACAAAGATATTTTATTAGATATTAAATAAGATGAGAAGCACAATTCTTAGTTTTAATTTCACAACGAGTGATTACACAGCTTCATTCCCTTACCCACTACAACTTGACCCCAAAAAAGAATATGAGGCTTCTTTGTTGTCAATGGAGACTTACAATACCCTTTTTAATATCACAGAGAAAAACAACAAGTTTAGTTATAATCCAGGAAGTGGATATAAAACTATAACCGTTTCACCCGGTGCTTACGAGATTTCTCAAATATCTTCAGAAGTCTCTCGCCTTATGAAAGAAAAAGGTGATGAACCAAAAAATATTGTAATAGATATTCAAAAACACACTTCAAAATCAACTATTAAACTTAAAAATAATTATAAAGTTGATTTCACGATTGAAAATTCGTTCAGAGAGCTATTGGGGTTCTCTTCTAAAAAGATTGAAACTAACGGGACGTCTTACAGTGATAATGTCATTCAAATATCCTCCGGTATAAATTCAGTATTAATTCATTGTGATTTGATTGATGGTGCTTATAACGATGGAATAAGAACAAATACAATATTTTCATTCAGCGCATACTCAACCCCGATTGGTTATAAATTTAATATGGAACCAAAAAATCTTGTCTATTTACCTGTGTCAGGAAAAACCATATACAGAGTAAATTTTAGGATAACCGACCAAGATAATCGTATGATATCCTTTAATGATGAAATTATATCCATCAGAATTCACCTACGTGAAGTTTTTCAATAAATAAATAATGGTTATTGTGAGAAAACACGAGTTGGGAAAATATAAAATAATTACAGGGGATGGGATGTTCCTTTCACCATACTATAAGGGTGAAGGTATGTTTCTTGGGAGAGGATACTATAAACCAAAGAGACAACGGGGTGTGGGACATCAATTTAGAAATAAAGGAGATGGGATAATTGATACTCTAATGGGTATTGGTTCAACCATCCTTAAACATAAAGACCTAATTGGTTCAACTGCTTCAGCCGTGGGCTCAGTTGCGGGTGCTATAAAGAGTATAAAAGATGCTCAAAAGGAGTCTCATAAATTACAAGCAATCAAAGAAATTAAAAAAGGTAAAACTCAACTATCTTCACAAGAACGACAAAAAATCATTAAAATACTTGGGTCAGGGTTTCAACGATTTTAATGCTATATAAATACAAGTATGGAAGCGATTGATAGTATCTATGATTTGGATGATACGATTATCATTTCAAACTCTACTAAAAAGGAAGACTATTTTAAGGTAAATGCTATAACAGGAACAGACTGGAATTCAAACGGAACAAAAAGTTTTGAAATAAATAATCAACAAACTTACTTGAATATAGCTGATAGTTTCTTGCTGTGTAAATTTAAATTCACTAAGGCTGCGAATAATACTAATGCTACACTCGTAAATGATTTCTTCTGGAAAATGTTTGATAGTGTCCGCCTGTATATTGGAACACAAGAGGTTGAAGCGGTTGATTATGTCTCTGCTATATCTGAAATGATGAAATTTACACTATATTCGTTTAGTGATAGAATGGGTAAGGGAGCTGTTGAAGGTTTTATTCCTGATATGTCAACGGGAACAAATGCTGACCCTGGTTATAGTCAAAGGAAGTCAATGTATAATGATGATACAAAAGCAGAGAATAGTTTTACGGTAGCAGTACCTCTGAAAGGTATATTTGGATTTTGTGATTATGATAAAGTTTTGTATGGGCTTAAAATTAGATTTCAACTACAAAGGAATGATAATGTAAATAGGTTGCTTTTTGGGGATGAAAATGCTTTTGGAGAAAATAATAAATTTGTTATTAATGATTTGTGTTGGTATATCAGTGAATATACTCCTAATCTTAAAACGGAAGAGATGTTAAATAGAAGACTTAACTCAAAGAAACCGCTAAATGTATCATACCTTAAAAGAAGATGTCAACACGTTAAACTGGAACACACTACCTACACTTGGAATTTGGGTGTTCTTGAAGGAAAGCCACGATACCTCTGGCTCATTTTTTAAAAACCAGATGGAGAGGAGGGTACTAATAAGAATAATGCGCTGAGTGATAATGCTAAGGTGAAACAACTTCGGGTTTCTCTTGATGGAACATTTTATCCGCGAGATAGATTGGAAATTGATTGGGAAAAAAATGATTATGCGGAAGCCTACAAGTCCTACCAAAAGGTGTGTGAAAGTAATGGTAATAATGAACCTATTTTGGATATGGTTGCGTTTCAAAAACTTTATACAATCTACGCAATTGACCTGAGTTCTCAAAAGGAAACTATAAAGTCTAATAGAGTGGATACTTCTCTATACATTGAAAGAGGAGAGAATGAAGAAGTTGATGCTTATTGTTTGCTTTTGGAGGAAACAGAATTACAGATTAATACAGATAATGGTGTTATGATTAATATCACATAGGTTTTTTCTCATAAATAAATGGTAGGGGTATATGTTAATCAAATCAATCTTGATAAATTAACATCTTGTATTCAAAATCAAAAGCCTTGTATTATTAATGTTAATACATTTCAAAGAAAAGGAGCAGTAAGAATTGATGTTTTACTCACAAGAGAGCAGGTGAAAACACTAAATGATGCTGGATCACTTAAAATTAAAATGACAAAACCTATGTTAAAGAAATATTCAATAGACGAGTCAAGAGGAGGATTTCTCCCATTTCTAATTCCTTTATTTGCTGGTTTAAGTGCGGCGGGAGCATTGACTGGTGGTATTTCAGCAGCGATAAAAACTGCTAACGAAAGGAAGGCACAACTAAAAGCTCAAAAAGAATTGGAAAGACATAACAAGGAGTTGGAGAAACAAATTAGTGGAAGTGGTGTAATTGTAGATTTTGCTCAAAAACTTGAAAGTCTACCTGATAAAGCTAGATTGTTAGTTGGAGATATGCTTTCCTCTATCGCTCAAGCGGGTGTTAAACTAACTAAACGGGGTAATGGATTGTATCTTTCTCATAAATAAATGGATAAATGGTTTAAACAATTTGGAAAGAATACAACGTCAAATATAGAACTAGCTAAGTATTGTAAAACACTAAAAATTGATAATGTGGTTATTTGTATGAGAGATGAATTAATACATATAAATAAGAATACAAAGAATATTATTATGAATTTAGACACACAGAATGGTTCTCATTGGGTTTGTATTCATAATAGTCAGGATAAATATTATTTTGATAGTTATGGTATGCCACCACCTGTTGAAGTAATACAATTCTTACAGAATGGTGTTTATCAAACATTTCAAGTTCAAGAAATTAATTCTAAATGTTGTGGTCAATTATGTTTATATGTATTATTTCAACTCAACAATAATGAAAATTTTTATGATATCATTTTTAATCTAATATAAATGACTTCTGTTGGAAAAGATGGTTCTATCTTTGGAAAATCCTCTCAGGATATTGATTTATCAAATTATTATACAAAGGCACAGGCTGAACGACAAAAATATAGTGTAAGTAAAAATATTAATATGAAGAATACTTATAAATTAATCAATTATCCAAACCCTACAGATGCGAATGACTTCATTAGATTAAGTGATTTATCACAATATATATTTTTAAAGAAAACAGCACGTTTTGTTAAACAAGTAAAATTTACAACCACAACACCTGGTTATACTGACCATACACCTTTCCTCATTGAATTTAACTACCTGCTTACAATTGAATTTTATAAAGAAGGACATTTAGTTAATATGCGAATTAATAAATGGGGGTATGATATGCCTGATTTAGGGTATAATTGGTCTTTTTCAATAAACATAGAAGACCTACATGATTTAAATCAGTCTCGTAAAGAAGAATATTATCCACTTGGTGAAGATAAGGATTTATGTGGAAGTACAATTAGTAAACAACAAATACGTGATTTTAAGAAAAGAAAAATATATGATAGTATAGCGATGGTTCGCATGACAAAGAAGGAAGGTAATGAGATAAGGATAGAAAGCCGAGGAATACAAACCGATTTGGTAGTGGGAAGATGGGGTGGTATTACCTGTCATAATATTAATCTCACATATATTTCTGATACATAAATGGCAGGAAGAAGACTACAAGAGAATTATAATTTTTGTATTCAAGGATACCTACAAGAAAAGGGTGCATACCTTATGATTTGGAGCATATACATGGGAATTTTGTCATTAAAAACTGGCCTTATACTGATATTGTTAAACCCACAAATAGAGACTTGTTTAAAATATTAAATAAAAATGAACTTCTCAAAGTTATGAAATATAAAACTCTTAGAAATCGTCAACAAATCTTATTGGTATCCTATTATGAGAAAAATAATTATAGATACAAGAATATCTCAAAATCCAGATGAGTATATGTATAATATTCTTTGGGGTTCAAACTCAAGGGTAGCAAGGGATGAGGAAGGAGTTGAAGAAGAGAAGGAGGAAAGAGAGAAAAAGGAGAAGGAGGAAAGGGAGAAAAAGGAGACGGAGGAAAGGGAGAAAAAGGAGAAGGAGGAGAGGGAGAAAAAGGAGAAGGATGAAAGGGAGAAAAAGGAGGAGGAGAAGGAGAAGGAGGAGAGGGAAGAAAGAGAGAGGGTGGAAAAATATAAAAATATGACCATTCCTGAGATTAATGAAAGATTGAAGGTATTACGGCAAATAAATAAATCTCAACGCACTGAAGAGGAAAATAAAGAATTAATGACTCTTACGAACATATTGGTTTTTAAATTTGCTATAATGAATTCAGAGCGCAGATATACAACATATAGTTGATGATGTTGGTGTTATTGACTTTAGTTAGTTTTATTTGTAAATAAATGGAGGAGAGAGTGAAGCCATTTCTAAGGATTCTTTATGTTTTAAAAATCAAGATAGAAATGTATATGTTGAAAACCAAAAAGGTTTTGGCACTATGTAGGACTTTTTCTCATAAATAAATATGAGTTATTGTCTCAAATGTAAAAAGAAAACTAAATCTAAAAATATCTCTTATGTTAAAGCTAAAAATAATAGAGTTTATCAAAAAGGAATATGTCAAGTGTGTGGCTCTAAAAAGTGTCAATTCATCTCTCCTAAAAGTGGAGGAGACATACAAAAGTTTTTGTCAGGTAGCAAATTTACAACAACTGGAATTCCAGGGGAATTACACCTTCCAGGGTATTCTTTCTGTGGCCCAGGAACAAACTTGGATAAAAGATTAGATGAGGCTGACAATCCTAAACCTTGGTCTAAACCTACAAATAGGGTTGATGAAGTGTGTATGAAGCATGATATTGCTTATGGGAAAACCACTACGTTGACTGAAAAACATAAAGCCGACAGAGAAATGTTGTATAATTTGTCTTTGATACAAAATCCAACGTTGAGAGAGAAAGTTGATAGGTTTATTGTGAGAAATTTGATAAATGCTAAATTGAAACTTGGCCTTGGTTATTCACCCTCAAAAAACTATTAGGCTCTCATGATGTCATCAAGACTGAGGAGCTTTTGGCTGATGAATTACATAAACCTATAATCACAAAGTTTAAAAGAAGGAAAGTTTATTCTAAATACACCGACCACATATGGTCCGCTGATTTAATTGAACTAAAAAATGATAAGGGATACAAGTATGCTTTAACCGTTATTGATTGAGGAGTAGATTTGCTTGGGTTGTTCCTTTGAAAAACAAGAGAGGTTATACTCTGATGTTAGCCTTCCAACAGATATTTAATAAAAGTAAAAGAAAACCAAAGAAACTGTGGACCGATGAGGGAACAGAGTTCTATAACAAAATATTTATGAAATTTCTTAAGGGGGAGGGTATTAAATTATACAGCACCTTTAATGAAGGAAAAGCAGTTGTTATTGAGCGTTTTAATCGTACTTTGAAAGAGAGGCTATATAAAAAATTCACACAACTCGGTTCTCAAAAATGGGTGTATTTAATTCAGGGTATTGTAGATAATTACAATAATACCGTTCATTCATCAACAAAATCAAAACCATCAGAATCATTTACAAAATTAGAATATGAAAAGGAGATTAATTTGAGAAAACCGAAGTTCAAAGTTGGTGATATTGTAAGAATATACAGATGGAAAAGCCATTTTGAGAAAGGTTATACAAAAAAATGGACTAATGAATTATTTAAAATCGTTGATGTAATGGATACAGTCCCTTGGACCTACAAATTATATGATTTAAATGGAGAAGAAATCTTAGGGTCATTTTATTCACAGGAATTACAAAAAACAAAGCTGATAACCCTTGAAAATAATAAATAAATAAAAAAATGTAATGGGGATACGTTTTTAAATCTGTGAACCCCAAACACAGAATCCCACAACTTTTTAGTTGGGGCTTAACTTTTGTGTGTATAACGGGGATACGTTTTTAAATCTGTGAACCCCAAACACAGAATCCCACAACTTTTTAGTTGGGGCTTAACTTTTGTGTGTATCATGGGGATACGTTTTTAAATCTGTGAACCCCAAACACAGAATCCCACAACTTTTTAGTTGGGGCTTAACTTTTGTGTGTGTGTGAGTGGGTCATAATAATGTACAAACCCTAACCCAACCCCCACATTAAAACACCATATTTGTTAGTCAAAACAACTGAATCCATTACATCAACCATTAAAAAAAGTTCTTAACTCCATCTCTTTGTATGACCTTCCAATTCTATTTATCTTTTCCCAACTTTTTTAAAACAATTCAATGATAATATAAGATAAATGAGTCTGTGAGGTTTGACATTCATTCAAAAATTCACCTCACATCCAGAACGCTAACCCAACCCAATCCCTAACCCATCCCCATCCCTTACCCAACCCATCCCTAACCCTCACATTCAAAATCCCAACCCTAACCCAACCCATCCCTAACCCATTAACCCAACCCCATCCCTAACCCTCACATTCAAAATCCCAACCCTAACCCTAGCATAATCTTTTTT
>NC_136265.1:140999774-141157274 GCF_964187855.1 Myxine glutinosa | reverse complement strand
TCCTACACATACATACAAACCTACACACACACACAGACACACATACACACTCACACATATAAATTTGATTTAAAAAATTTATTGTATATAAATTTTTATTTACCGACGATGTTATAAATGATTATGTTAAGTAAAAAGTCGAAGAACAAAATAATTAAAGATTTGAGATTTATTCACGAAAGCACAATATTACACGAATGCTAATATTGTATTTCCCTTGGAATAAGTTTCCCCCTGGAATCCTAAAATTTCCCCACAGGGGGAAACTTCCCCCAGGTTGGGAAATGCTGCTCTCGAGTCAGGTAGGGCAGCCAGGATGGCAGAAGACATCTGCACAGGTCAGTTCACCGCCCAAGAAAACAGCAGCAGAGCGAGTCCCAGAGCAGAGCGAGTCCCAGAGCAGAGCGAGTCCCAGAGCAGAGCGAGTCCCAGAGCAGAGCGAGTCCCAGAGCAGAGCGAGTCCCAGAGCAGAGCGAGTCCCAGAGCAGAGCGAGTCCCAGAGCAGAGCGAGTCCCAGAGCAGAGCGAGTCCCAGAGTAGTGCGAGTCCCAGAGCAGGGCGAGTCCCAGAGAAGGGCGAGTCCCAGAGCAGAGCGAATCACAGAGCAGGGCGAGTCCCAGAGCAGAGCGAGTCCCAGAGCAGAGCGAGTCCCAGAGCAGAGCGAGTCCCAGAGAAGGGCGAGTCCCAGAGCAGAGCGAGTCTCAGAGCAAGGCGAGTCCCAGAGCAGGGCGAGTCTCAGAGCAAGGCGAGTCCCAGAGCAGAGCGAGTCTCAGAGCAAGGCCAGTCCCAGAGCAGGGCGAGTCACAAAGCAGAGTGAGTCCCAAAGTAGCGTGAGTCCCAGAGCAGGGAGAGTCCCAGAGCAGAGCGAGTCCCAGGGCAGAGCGAGTCCCAGGGCAGAGCGAGTCCCAGGGCAGAGCGAGTCCCAGGGCAGAGCGAGTCCCAGGGCAGAGCGAGTCCCAGGGCAGAGCGAGTCCCAGGGCAGAGCGAGTCCCAAAAGCATAGCGAGTCCCAAAAGCATAGCGAGTCTCAAAGCAGAGCGAGTCCCAACGCAGAGCGAGTCTCAAAGCAGAGTGTGTCCCAGAGCAGAGCGAGTCCCAGAGCAGAGCGAGTCCCAGAGCAGAGCGAGTCCCAGAGCAGAGCGAGTCCCAGAGTGAAACAGTTCACTGAGCTGTGAGATTTCCCATTGGTTGCCCTTGCATGGTAACAGCGGGCCGACAGCCTTGATTGGCTACCTGCAGCCCCCACCCGTTTGTCTCTTTCGGTGGTCCTATGTAATAGTGTAGGTCGTACAGGAAAAAATTGTGCACTTCAAAGTAAAAAATATGCCCTTTGGCACATAGGTACATTGAAGCTTACTCTTCATTATATGATCAGGAAACAACCTGCTGGCCTGTTGTCTGTCTGTCTGTCTGTCTGGTGCTTTGTGACTGTCTGTCTGTCTCTGTGCGAACATTTTCGTTTCCAGGCGAGAACTATAAACCATTTAATGTATCCTCAGGAAACTTCGCAGACACTTCATCCTATTTGTACAGAAATGCCTTGTACTATTTTGGACTTTCTGGCATCTTTATTATCCCATCCCCTGCAAAGCAGGAGACAGGTGTGTGTGTGTGTGCGTGTGCGTGTGCGTGTGCGTGTGTGTGTGTGTGTGTGTGTGTGTGTGTGTGTGTGTGTGTGTGTACCGTAACTTTTTTACCATTTGAGTTTTGTCATCAAATTTTCGCCAAAACTTTATTATGATAATATGGAAAAGGCAAATTAATTACTTTGTCAAAAGGTCAAAGGTCAGTGTCAACTAAAATCATCCATTTTTATCCAATTGACCTGAAAATTCAATTTACCATTTGAGTTCTGTCATCAAAATTTCAACAAAGGTTTATTATGACAATACGGAGAAGTCAAATAAATAATTTGGTCAAAAGGTCAAAGGGTCTCGCAAGATCTGGAGACGACGTCACGGATTTTCAAAGCTCCACACGGCCTCCACGTTTTCAAAGTCAACTCTGTTCACAATTGTATTTTGTCGAAACTGTATTTTATCTTTCGGTGTGTGAACCTATAGTGTGTCCCTTGGAAGTTTATCGGTGTTTATCTTTCATAAATTATTCGTTTCTGTTTGCCTTGCGGCGTGTGAGGCCTTGCAGCCTCAGGCTTCCCCCGTCGAAGTTTGTTTCTTCCTGCGCTGGTTTTGCTAGGTTTTTTGATTTTCCCTTCTCCCCCAAACTTCACCAAACATCTACTCTTTGTCTAACGTTGTAACCCCCCCCCCCCCCCACCCCCCCAAAAAAAAAACTGATTTCCTTTTCTCCTCGTGTGCTTTTGTCCCATCGTGTGCGTCCACGTGCGCTGTCCCACCCCGCCCCCATTATCGCCCTGCCTTCCACCTTTTGCCCTGTTCAAGTGACTTGTGGTTGTCCCTCGAGGCTCCCTCTCCCCATTGCTATTTTTGTGAATAGAAGATTGTTCTTCACGGTTCTGTTTAAATATGTTTAAACTTTCCCCTGGAATGTTTTATTCAGTCGTATATTACAACATGCTGTTTTTCTTCCTATTTAAAAGGCTCCTTTCAATTTCCTCTTCAACTCATTCCATTTCAAAAAAATATTCAATCTCTTATAATTATTTCTCACTACATGCTCAAAATTCTCATTCATTCCACCCCTCCTCCATCGTTCTTAAACAGATCGCTAACTTAAAATCACAACAAACCCAATTTGTTATAAATGTTCATCTTTCATTAATCATCCACTTTCTAAACTCCCCCCTTGCCCCTCCCCTCCAAATCTCCGTCCTTGCCCCTCCCCTCCTAAGCTCCCCCCTTGCCCCTCCCCTCCTAAACTCCCCCCTTGCCCCTCCCATTCAAAACTCCCCCCCAACCCCTCCCCTTCAAATCTCCCCCCCAACCATCCCTCCCAAATTCTCCCTCCTCCCACCTCCTTCTCAAAGCTGCCTCCTCCCCACTTCATCTCCCTTCTATCTCATACCTCCACCTCCCCCAACCTTCTACTTTCCTCTGCCCCCCAGCAAACAACCCCTCACTGTGCCTCATCCCATCACCATCAAGCCTTTCGTCCTCTCATCCTTACCTTTCTTGTAACTCTTCTGTAATCTCTGACACACTATCAACTGCTCTTTCTACCTCCCCCTCTCATCCTTCATCTGACCCTACCCCACCCCTCCTCTGTCCTGCACCCGATGCTCCCCCTCTGTCCTCATTAACGGTATGGACCTCAAACATCCGGGGCCTTCGCTCAAACCTGATTGATCTCTCCATTCAGGTTGCTTCTGACAATCCAGACTTGATCTGCTTAACAGAAACTTTCCTCCTTCAAGATGTCTCTGATTCCTTAATATCTCTTCCTGGTTACTCCCTCCTCCGGTACGATAGACCTGAGCCTCGTCCTGGTGGTGGGGTGGCTGTCTTTATCAAAAACTCTCTTCCTCACTCTCCCTGCACTTCCCTCTCTCCACCCCACCCCCAGGAGTACCTCTGGCTATGGCTTCCTCTCCGCTCCCACCTTTTGTTCATATGTGTTCTGTACCGTCCTCCAAACAGTGATGACTCCATTTACATTTCGCTGTCGGACAACATGGACCAACTTCTATCAACTCATCCAAACTCTCTTCCTCATATGTAGCGACTTCAACTGTCATCATGCCAGCTGGCTGGGTGTGGGTTCATCTATCACCAGCCATGGCACCTCAGCAAAGGACTTCTGCGACTCATTGGGACTGACACAATCTGTCAATTTCCCAAACCGGATCTCAGTCAATGGAGTATCTTATCTTCTGGACTTGGTTATGATTAACTTCCCTGCAAATGTCTGCTGCTCTTCTTCTGCTCCAATCAGTTCTTCTGATCATGTGCTTGTTAAAGTGGACATCTCTCTGGCCATTCTCAGAGAGCCTCCTCAGCGCCGACGAGTCTGGCATTTCACTCAGGCCGACTGGCACGGGCTGCAAGCAGCCATCAATCATCTGCACTGGTCTCCCATCTCTACTGCCTCTGACATCAATTCTTCCTGGGAATTCTTCCAAAGCAAACTGCTCCCTCTCTCTCATGCACAGATTTATCCCATCTCATCTTCAGTTGTCTTACCCTTCCTCCCGTCCATGGTACACTGAATCTTGTGGTGAGGCAGTTGCCCTGAAACAACTTGCCTTTGCCTCTTGGAAGGCAAATCCAACTGAAGGCAATCTCAGTTCCTTCCACCAAGCTCGAAACAAGTGTGTCTCTATCCTCAGGAGTGCCATGAAGCACTATCTCTCCACACTCAAGATTGAACTCTCAAACCTGTCTCCTTCCTCCAAATCCTGGTGGCATCTCGTCAAATCCGTTTCTAGTGTTTGTTCCCCCTCCATCCCCTCCCTTACCTCAAATGGCTACACAGTTGACACCGCACGTGACAAAGCCAAATGCCTCAACTCTGTGTTTGCCTCAAAATCTTGTGTCCCAAACCCATCTCTCTCTGTTCCCACCTTTCCCAGTCGAACCCAACTGCTCCTGGACTCTGTGTCCTTCTCTCCTGACAAGGTGGAGAAGTTTTTGTCAAACCTCGACTCTGATTCTGCAACTGGACCAGACGGCATCAGCCCACGGGTCCTAAAATCCTGCTCTGCCACTCCATCTCACCCTCTCTCTGTTCTTTTCACCCTCTCTTTTGCTCAAGGTCATCTGCCAGCATCTTGGAAATCAGCAAACATTACCGCTTTACACAAAAAAGGTGCAAAAACAGATCCTTGCAACTACAGACCAATCAGCCTGCTTCCAATTATCAGCAAAGTCATGGAATCCATCATTGCTTCAGATATCAAATCCTTCCTATTCTCCAATGGCTTGATCTCTGATAATCAATTTGGATTCAGACCAGGTCATTCTACTCTGGACATGTTGCTTCTGCTGTCTCAACAATGGATGGAGGTCCTCAATGCCAAACAGGAAATCAGAGCCGTCTCACTTGACATATCACGTGCCTTCGATACGGTCTGGCACCCAGCTCTGCTCACCAAACTCTCCTCCTATCGTATCCATGGAAATCTCCACTCATGGCTTACGGACTTCCTCTCTGGTCGTAGGCAACGTGTGGCCTTGAATAGATTACTCTCATCTCCCCTGTCCTGTTCTGGCTGGAGTTCCCCAAGGTAGTGTTCTGGGCCCTGTGCTATTTCTGGACTTCATCAATGATCTCTACGACTCTCTGGAAAATCCTCTCTATCTCTTTGCTGATGACTCTACTATCTGCCGCTCCATTCCTCATCCCTCAGATCGGTAGTCTGCAGCCTCCTCACTCTCTGCAGACCTGGACAAAATCACAGACTGGTCAAACAAGTGTAACATGTCTTTCAATCCTGACAAATCTCACACTCTTACGATGTCTCTCGGAAAGGACCGACTGGAAAACCTCCCATCTACTTTCTCAACAATCCTCTCCAAGAAGTTCTGTCGCTCAAGCTTTTGGGTCTCACTATCTGCCATGATCTTTCTTGGGAAAACCACATTTCCAAGCTGGCCTCCAAAGCCAGTCGCCGACTGGGCATCCTCCGTCATGCGAAATCCTTCCCCGACTCCTCTCCGGCCTTGCTCCCCCAGCTCTCTCTGTGCTCTGTCCCCCCAATATTCCTTCAGGTCGCACATTTGATCTGCAACACTCTTATGGTTAAACTGCCAAAATCTAGGCTCTCTGCTCACCTTCACTCTTTCATTCCCCTTTTCTCCCGCCTCTGGGACAAACTCCCCCACTCCCTTCAATCCCACTCCTCCCTCCAGGTCTTTAAAACAGCTGTTCACCACCATCTCTTATCTTCCCCCATCCAAAACCTTGATCTTTTCTACCCCTGCTAATTCACCCCAGACACACTTTTTTTTTTTCTTTTTTTTTCTTTCTTTTTTTTAAATTCCAACTTCTTTCCTGGAAGTCCTTGCAGTGTTCATATGTTTTATACCTCTCCCACCTCCCCCCACACTTCTCCCAATGTCCCTGCTCTCAAATGTTGTGTTTGTGTCCTTCCCCCTCTCTCCCCATCTTGTCTACCGCTCCCCTTATTTTTTTGTGTTTTATGTGTCGGTTTGAATTTTTGTGTGATTAATGTTAGCTCTTTCACGAGCCTCGATCTTGTATCCAAAAAAAATATTTAAAAGGTCAGCGTCACATAAAATGGTCAATTTTCATCTGATTGACCTGAAATTTTAAGCATTTGCATATTGGGTGGGTCACTGAATTAGTTCAACAATCAAAAGCTAGAAGCTGCTTTTTTTTTTTTAGATGAAAAGGTCAAAGGTCACGGTTGCGTAAAATCACCTATTTTCACCTGACCTGAAATTTAAATAGTTTGCATATGGGGTCATGGAATTGGTTCACTAATCAAAAGATAGGAGTCGATTGTGGGGGGGTTTTTTAGATCAAAAGGTCAAAGACAAAGGTTGCAAAAAAACTGTCAATTTTTGTCCAATTGACCTGAAATATAAAGAATTTGGTTGTTGGGCTAGGAGCTGATTTTTTTTTTTTTATCTAAAGCTGAAAGGTCAAGGCTGCATAAAATCAACAATTTCTGTTTTGCATTTTTTTTTTTCCTGCTTTCGTTATTTTGAGCATACAGAAGAAAAAGAAAAAGAAGAAGAAGACGTCTGATACAAATGATTGCGGACGGGCTTTGCATTTTCAGATGCTTTCTAGTTTTAGTTTTATTCCTTTAAAAATTGGTGAAGCTATTTGACATATGATCATGTGGACAGACAAGTGCAAGAGAAACACCACTGCCATCAACGGACTGTACCAGCGTACCATCATATGCGTTCTTTGTCGGAGTGAGACAGATGAAAACCTGGTGGATGACACAAAGTCCACAAGACAGGGAACACTGGTAGCGCTGTTGCTAACAAAACTGTTGCACATAATCTGAAGACGTTGGAAAAGTTTCAACAGTTGTCCATGAACATTCGCCTTGCGAGACTCGATGATGGTTTTGGAGTTTGGCAAAACACTTGCTTTGATAGAATAGACAATCAAAAAAAAAAAGAATCAAACGAATGCTATGGAAACGGAAGGCTTATAACGTCAGTGATGTTGTTAGCCCAAAGAAAAGAAGACTCTGTTGTGATGCAACGCACCATGGACACCTGCTTTTTTCTGTGAACAGAGGGAGGCCTACTGGTAAACCAGCTCAGACATGCTGCTACCAAGAAACTGCACGCCAAAGCCCTGCAAGACACAAAGATTTCAGACAAATATGGCTGATAAGGAGTTAACACCAGATTCTGCCTTCATTTTAACATGCCTCAAGAAACACTACAGGAAAGCAGCTGCAGTTCGTCAGATTCAACAAAATGTTGTTTTTTCTGTCTCGAGAAGATGTTTTCGACAGGAACTTTCAGTTCAATGGAACATTCCCGGAAGAATGTGAGAAAGAGGCAGCACCTGCTTGTCTCTCATGCAGTTAGTAAACAAACACTGATGCAATGAATATCAAACAACAAATTTCACAAAATGGTGGAAGACAAAAATTTGCTTTATCTCTCGGACAGCTCTTGATATATAATTCTGTGAAAGGAAATCAAGCGCCACAACGCGAGCTCCGCGCAGCAAAGCCGGAGAAGCTCCATTTCCAATTTTCTTGTGTCTCTTTGTCCACAACAAAATGAGAAGTTGGGATCTGATAAAGAAATTGCACGACCATGGCCTAAGCATCAGCCATCATAGAAATATCAACAGCTTGTGGCCAAGGAGTAGTTGATGGATACAATGAGGAGCGAGTTCTTCGCCCTTCAAAGGCTAAAATGGGTGTAACTGGAAGTGCTATTGACAACATTGACACTTATTTCAAATTGAGGCTGGCGTAGGGAGCATTCCATGGAACAGTCACCAACCTCTGATCCCAAGTTAAAAACAAGCCTGTGCCGCAGTAGCGACGCGTGGCGAGGTGAGTGTAGCGAGCCGATCTGCACTAGTCATTCTAAAATACACAATTTGGTGTCTGTCTGTCTGTCTATTTTTGACCGAAATACATTCGGTCGTTACTTATCCAATCTCGACCACACAGGAGGACTAAGGGACGCACGATGGGGGTTGCAGCGACTTCACCTGCCCTTGTCCACAAAGGGCTTTTCTGACTCGGGCGAAATCAACGTTAAGTTGTATATCCGTGTTAAGATAGCTTATCGTGGCGTTTCTCCAAGGCCTCCTGCAATCACTAAAGTAATATCAACATTATGATAACAGCATAATGTTAATGTTATTACATAACAATATTAATCCAAATACGTAATATCCCCTCTCCCCACGTGTATAAATTGCTTTTTGTGGGGCAAGCATGCGAGGAGTAAAAAGTTTTATAAACCACAAAGGCGAATGATAACCTTCTTAAACATTCGCTACTTCTGTTTAACACTAAACTGAAAGAAATTTGGAAGAATCTCAACATCCATGAGGCAATCTTTGCTTATTGCATCCACCGCAGATGAACATACCTGAGCATAGATATACTGTAATCTATATACCCCAGAGAAGATAATAGCATGACCCTTCGTGCCTCCCCTATAGGGTATCATTCATGTCTCTCTGTCTAAAAGTTACTCCAAAAAAGTTGCTCATTTGAGGTGAGACAACTACAACCCGTCGGAGAGGTTTACCCTGCTTGTCTATGAATTACGTACTGTTTTAACGTCAGTTGATCCATGGCAACGTCCATTAATTACGTGCCATTGCAACATACCTTTTCAACATTCAGACCATTAGACTGCTTAGACCCCTTTAGACGCCTTTAAAATTTTACACCCTTGAGACCCTTTAACCCGAGATAGGCGTACCCATCCCTGGGTATACCCATTTTGTACGGAAGGTTACACCCAAGGGTAGACATATCTAGGGTTAAACCCGTTTGACCAATTGGACCCCTTAAACCCCACAGACCCGTAAAACTCTTTGGCCCCCTTTTAACTCTATAACTGCCATTGAAACATACTTTTTAGATGATTAGAATCCTCAAGTCCCTTATATACCCTTTGCACCCCTTTAAACTCTTAGACCTTTAAGACCTTTACACCCTTTAATTACCTTTAAACACACACAACACAAACATCAAGAGACTTATTGCAATATACAGACTATACTCTTTTCAGCAACTAACGTGCAAACTCTACTCTGCCCACCCAGAGTGTGGGTACTCTGCGAGTAATATCAAAACGTGCATTTCATTTTTTTTATTGTTACTTTTACTTTTCGCCCTAATTCTTCAAGATCCACAAACATGGAAACCCCCAACTCCCCCTCTCCCTCCAACCAAAAATGCACAGTGGTGGGGTCCATAAATAATCTTGGCAGGGTCTCCTCCTTTTGACTCCCCATTTTTTTATTTTTCTTTCCCTCCTCCTCCTACTCTGTCGCCGCTGCTAACACAATTAATTAATTTGGGGAAATATTGGCACAAGAGGATCGAGTAAAACTGGAAACGACGTCCCGGACAGCATTGGCCCGAGTACCACGATAGCATCGCTTCCACGGAGACCGCCATGTTGTTAAGCGGTGCCGAGCACGCAACAAAAAAGTTTAAGTTTGGCGCAAAAATTGTTGCTCTAGCATGCGTGAATCGTGAGATATCCGAGTTTTAAAATGCCAATAGCAGACGATTTCTCTCGCATCTGGTGATGACTATCATCATCATCGTGACGTCATCGGAGGAAGCTGATGTGACCGCAATAGTAAACAATGGCAAACACCGACTCCGATAGTTGCGTAAGTCTGGATATCAGCGATATTTCTGACCAATCTGATGCGGAAAATGAAGAGAAAGTTAATAATCTTGGGGAATCACACTCGATTCTCCCATACAGATTCGAACCATACCGTCCTGAGTGAAGAAGAGAAATCGTCGGACACAGACACAATGGCGATCGATTTTGATCTCGGGCGCCTCCAAAATACTGAATGGTATTCATTTTTATGTCTCTTTTTTAATTGAAAAAGTTTCTTTTTCTGGTCAGTGGAATACATAACTAATATTTAATTAATGTTCGGTGCCGTGAGGCAAGAAATGGATAGAAACACAGAAACGAAATACGACTTTATTGACTTAGTGCAGCACTGCAGGTGTATCAGTTGTAATTGTATCATTATAGCACTCTCTATAATGCAAGCAATCTCTGTGTGCCTGTCTGAGTGTATGTCTGTCTGTGACCGCTGTTTCTCGACAACCACTGGTCCGATCTAAGTGAAACTTGCCAGGTATATTGCTGGGGACCTGAGGATGTGCCTTTTCAAGGTTTGCTATTAATCAGACAAGTGGTTACCAAGTTATGGCCATTTATTTAGCAAACACATACGTTTTGTACGTGAACGAAGGAACAGCGAAGAACGAGAGCGAAGGAACGGCGAAGGACGAGAACGAAGACCGAAAGAACGATTCAAATTTTAATTTTTCTTTGCACGTACGGTCAAGCGACAGCGAAGGAACCGCGTGTGTTTGTTGTTTCTGCCTCGCGGTTTGAAAATTGAATACTTGGCCATTAAAACTAATTTGCGATTAATCGTAACTGCGATATGCGAACTTCCGGACAGTGAGGCCTTATTTTTGGTACGTACGTATGTCCACGTACCTACCTCCCCGCACGTACGGGCATGCACTAGCAGCAGCCACACAACGACTGGGAACGATTCCAACTGATCGTAGCGAAAACAAAGCGATGTTCTGATCGTCACGAAGCCAACAAAGCTTTAAGAACGAAAAACTGGGTTACTTCGCAAACGTCATTTCCGGTTTGCAGTTTTGACAAAACTGATTTTGCTTGTTCGGCGATATTTTGACAAATTCTAATAAAACCGCGAAGATATTTGTGAAATGAACTCAATAGAAGTGTTTAAGATATGTTTACGTTTCGAAATCTGCAAAGTTGTTTTGGTTGTGTCCGTTCTCCTTTAACCCCACTCTAATAATTTTTTGAAGCTTCACCCTTCTTATAACGCACATTACACAAGACAATCTTACACTAACGTGACCCCACTTAACACACAAAATCCTAGTCTAAATCCGAACACTGTCCATACTACGCTATGCTGTCGATCTAATACATACACAATTTCTACCCCTTTTGTGCCCATGGCCTGACGGTTGACCCTGGGTACAATCAACACATACGCAAAATTTAGGTGGAGATCGGCCCAGCCCAGTTTTTTCTATGATTTTCAAACGTGTATACATACGCATACATACACACATACACACACAAACACACACATAGGTCTACATACACATGACACGCATACATGCATACACACACATATATATACACGCACACACGCACATATATACACACGCACATATATACACACGCACATATATACACACGCACATATATACACACACACACACATATACACAAACACACACATACATATATACATACACACACACATACACACACGCACGCATACATACACTCGTGGGGTGAATTGTTTAATGATTGTACACTCGTGGGGTGGATTGTTTAATGATTGTACACTCGTGGGGTTGGGCTTGCAATGACGAGAAGCTGTGATCGTTTGGGGTGTATCTTATGTGAAATTCCGGACCGGCTGTGAAACCAGATTTGGTCTTTTCTTTCTTCCTTCCGTTTCGACTTTATTTTTATTCTTTTGTTAAAAAACAAACAAATATCTTCCTTATCGACCTTCTCCCTCCCACCGGAGCTCGACATAATTGAAAAGAGAGAGAACCTCTGGGAAGAAAAGAAAAAAAAGAATGAAGGGAGGAAGAGGAGGAAGAGGCAGCGTCAGGTCGGTGGAGAAAGGCGAAAACGAACGTAGCATGTATGGTGTGGTGTGGTAAGCCGAAGAGTGAATTGAATAAGCTTGATTCGTTCGGTCATACAACGGAGGCTTTATTCAGCGAAAACAGTACAGCCTGTAACAACACAGAAGCATAACTAAGTCTGTCGCTTAATACAACAAGCATAATAATACTAATAACAATCCTACATTAATAACCGAGAACACAACGATTATTAGTCCTACCGTAATTATCATCGATCCACACGGGCCCACACAGCATCCATCTTGAATATCGCAATGCACTACGGGTAATCGCTAGACCCGGATATATATATAACCTATGACGCTGATGTTGTTGTTGTTGTTTAACTATGGGGGAGGGGTAGGATCCAGGCTCTCAGGCTTACAGTATGGAGGAGGATTTGGAATGACAATCTATATTCTATAACATTCTCTCCCCTCTCAAAATAACAAGCATTCTGAGTATTGCGCTGCAATACATGTCCCCTACCGGCAGTCTGTCGTCCGGAAAACTGTTGGGGAAATTACCACGGGTTATTTACCCACAGGTTCTGAATCGTTCCCAATCGCTAATTACCTCAGGACAGGCTCACCTGTGATTCGCACTTGGGACTTCGATGTATACACCTTGCAGACAGGTCAGCAGAAGCACGAGAAAATAAATTGTTGATAAAGAACCTTTCGAGTCACTAAATATCAGTAATTTATTATATTTTCCGGTTCACGATCAATGATCGATGTGTATATATATATTATTATGTTGCTCGGCTTGGCTCCGCCCTCCCGAAAGCGCGCGCTGTGTCGCGCTGTTGACGTTCACGAGACGAGGCTGAGGGCGCGCGGTGCGGCTTGAGGAGAACTCTAGAATAAACAATAGATATCCTTCTTTTTTTCTTTTTTTCGTTTAATTAACGATATCTGCCAAACCACGTGCCCTATCGAAAATTCCAAAAGGACATTTTAGTAGATTGACGTGCTGAACAGATCTGTGAAGTTCCCCTTGATTGGATCAAAAATGAGGGAGGAGCTCGGTTTTAAAGGTTCATGTTAAAAAACGTCATAACTCTGAAACCATATGACACATGATGTCATGCTGGCTGACTTTTTTGTTCGTCATGGGTATGCGATTCTGCCTGCAAAGTTTGGCCTCGATCTGTTCAGCCGTTGCAGAGAAAAAGGGGTTTTCGTGTTTTCACGAAAAACAATATGGCGGCAGAACCACGTGGCCTGTGACGTCATAATTACCATTAAAATATTCTACAGACCGAGTCCCTCATATGGTGAAAATTTGATCTCAATCGGTCCAATTATTGCAGAGAAAATCTTTCTTAAAGGAAATTAAAACTTAAAATGGCACTGAGTTAAGGATCATCAGAATTATCAGAATTCCCAAAGTTCAAAGTGCCATAACTTTGTCAAAAATGATCGAAACGTCCTGAAGTTCGAACTTGATCTGTAACGTATCATGAGGAAACCATGTGCCAAGTTTGAAATCATTAGCATGAAGCGTTTAGAAAAAATGTCCGGAAAACTGTTCTTTGCGTGACGGACTGACTGACGGACTGACAGACTGACGGACTGAGGGACGGCGTGTACACCCGTAGGGGACTAACAAGAGATATCCATTTTTTAAATATTTTCGTTTAATTAACGATATCTGCCAAACCACGTGCCCTATCACAAATTCCAAAAGGATATTTTAGTAGATTGACATGCTGAACAGAACTGTGAAGTTTCCCCTCGATTGGATCAAAAATGAGGGAGGAGCTCGGTTTTAAAGGTTCATGCTTAAAAACGTCATAATTCTGAAACCATGTGACGCATGACGTCATGCTTGCTGACTTTTTTGTTCGTCATGGGTATGCGATTCCGCCTGCAAAGTTTGGCCTCGATCTGTTCAGCCGTTGCAGAGAAAAAGGGGTTTTCGTGTTTTCACGAAAAACAATATGGCGACCGAACCACGTGACCTGTGACGTCATAATTACCATTAAAATATTCTACAGACCGAGTCCCTCCTATGGTGAAAATTTGATCTCAATCGGTCCAATTATAAAAAATAAAAAAAACCACCTTTAGAGGCCATTTTTCCCTGCAAAGCAGTTGGCCTTTTTCGGGAATCGTGGTTGTTGTTGTTTTTCGGTCCCCTTTTTGAAGCAATGTTTTACGGCCGGATGCCCTTCCTGACGCCAACCCTTTTTGCCGCCTTTAACGACAAACAGGGAATTACCAGTGAACTGGTACTCAATTAGCCGACCTCGGAAGGATGAACAGGCTGAGTCAACCCCCCTGGCGTTAATTCAGCAATCGACCGGGATTCGAACCCAGGATCCTTGGATCCTAAGCCGGCACCCTAGCCGCTAGCCCAACACCAGGTCCAGGTTCAATTATTGCAGAGAAAATCTTTCTTAAAGGAAATTAAAACTTAAAATGGCACTGAGTTAAGGATCATCAGAATTATCAGAATTCCCAAAGTTCAAAGTGCCATAACTTTGTCAAAAATGATCGAAACGTCCTGAAGTTCGAACTTGATCTGTAACGTATCATGAGGAAACCATGTGCCAAGTTTGAAATCATTAGCATTAAGGGTTTAGAAAATAAAGTCCGGAAAACTGTTCTTTGCGTGATGGACTGACGTACGGAGGGACGGCGTGCAAACCTATAGTCCCCTCCGGTGTACACTGGTAGGGGACTAATAAGTGAGTAAACCCCTACAGATTTAGGTGAACAGGTGGTTTTCTGTCTCGCCCTGATCTGCGCAGTGGAGGAGCATTAGGAACCTCCTTCGGAGAGCTTCCAACATCTAAGAAGCTGGTAGTATCTTCATTACCACTCATGAGCTGATCGTGTGACAGATCCCCCGGGGTTGCGTCTGTGTCCAGTCCAGGTGGTTTTTGAACAGGGGGATCTAAGCCACCAGAGTTTTGGACCTTACCACATGGTGCCAGGTCATGCAGAGCCACAGTTGTCTCTTTACTGCCAGGGGAGCGCACATGGGCATACTGAGGGTTAGCCTCAAGCAGTTCTACCTCCTCAATGACGGGGTCATACTTCGATTGTCTCATGTGACGTTTCAAGAGAACAGGTCCAGGTGAGGATAGCCATTTCGGAATTGAGCAGCCACTTGTAGACCATCGTTGGTAATTGAATAAACGCTCGTGTGGAGTAGCATTTGTAGCAGTCGAGAGTAGAGAACGTATAGAATGCAAGGCGTCTGCCAGAACGTTCTCCCTTTGAGGAGTTGGTAGCCCTCGTGATTTGAGAGCCAGAGTAATATTCTTCCTAATCACACCATTGTAACGTTCACAATGGCCGTTCCCTCCAGGATTATACGGGGTGGTGCGACTGGTCGAGACACCGCGGTCGTATAGGAAGTACTTCAATTCTGACGACATAAAGGAACTCCCCCTGTCAGAATGTACATAAGCAGGCATACCAATTATAGCAAAGAGTTGACTAAGACATTTAATCACAGTGCAAGTTGTCATGTCGGGACAAGGAAAAGCAAATGGGAAGCGAGAGAACTCATCTATCACAGTAAGCATGTAGCAGTTAGCGGTAGATGATGGTAAGGGCCCCTTGAAATCCATACTGAGCTTTTCAAAGGGTTGTGTAGCTTTTATCAAATGTGACTGTTGCGGTTGGTAGAATCTTGGTTTGCACTCGGCACACACTGGACAGGAGGCCGTTATCTTCTTCACTTCCTCGACAGAGAAGGGAAGATTCTGAGTTCTTACGAAATGTACCATCCTTGTAGTGCCGGGGTGGCAGAGAGAATTGTGCAGTTCGATTAAGGTATCTGTACTGATTGCCGAGGAGTATGCTCTGGATAAAGTGTCTGCCACTATGTTCTCGCTCCCAGGTCGGAACTGCATATCAAAGTTGTAGCAGGAAAGTTCAATCCTCCATCTTTGTATTTTATCATTCTTGATCTTTCCCGATTGCTTTGAGTCAAACATGAAGGCTACAGACTTCTGATCAGTGATCAGGGTGAAATGGCGTCCAGTCAGATAGTGTCGCCACTTACGCACTGATTCAACAGTGGCATACGCCTCTTTCTCCACTGAAGAATGTTTGCGTTCACTCGCATTCAGTGTCCTAGAAAAAAATGACACGGGTCTCCCGACTTGGTTAAGAGTGGCAGCTATCGCAATGTCAGGAGCATCTGTCTCAACAACAAACGGAACAGACTCATCAATAGAATTAACCACCGATTTCTCCACCTCTGCTTTCAGATCAATGAAAGCTTGTTGGGCTGCATTAGACATAGGAAAAGAACCGACCTGAACAAGGGGGCCTACCTTCTTCGAGTAGTTAACAATCCACTGTGAGTAGTACGAAAACATAGCCAGTGCACAACGCAGAGACCCCTTATCCACTGGCAGGGGAAGATCACAGAGTGACCGAAGTCTCTCTGGGTCGGGCCTAATTAACCCATTCGAGATTGTATATCCCAGGAGATCAACTGAGGCTACAGAGAACGAGCATTTATCAAGGTTGAAGGTTATGTTGAACTTCTTGGCAGCCTCGAGAAATTTGTGAAGATTATTGTCATGCTGTTCCTTACTTTTGCCACAGACAGTAATGTTATCCAGGTAAGCATAGGTATCAGACAGTCCGTTATCTGCAATAAACTGATCTATCACCCGTTGGAAACAGACGACTCCTTTTGTCACCCCGAATGGAATCCTGTGAATTGATACAACTGCCCACACGCCTCAAAGGCAGTATACGGTTTGTCTCCATCTTTGATAGGGACCTGGTGGTAAGCGGACTTCAGGTCGATAGTACTGTATAGTTGATACTGCGCTACCTTGTTGACCAAATTGTCTATCTTTGGTAGTGGGTAGGCATCTAGTTGCGTGAAGCGGTTGACTGTCTGCGAATAATCAATCACCATCCACCTTTTGTGTCGCTCATTCGTTGTAACTACAACTTGAGCTCGCCAGGGCGAGGTGCTGGGCTCAATAATGCCCTCTTCGAGCAACCACCTCGTTTCTGACTAAATGAAACAGCTGTCTGGTGCACTGTACTTTCTTGATCTAACAGCAATGGGCTTACAATTGTGAGTGAGATTGGCGAAAAGTGGTGGAGGTGGTATGGTGAGGGTAGCTGGCGCACAGACAGAGAGTGGTGGTTTATCTCCCCCAAACTGCATAGTAACACTCTCATGATGTTTCATGAAATCCTGGCCTAAAATTACATCACTACATAGGTCAGGTAAGATGGAGAGTCGAACATCACGGTATGTACAGCCCTTCAGCTCGAGGTTCACTAAACAATGTCCAGCTATTCGTGTCGACAATGAGGTAGATGCCATTGATACTCTACCTGTCCCTGGGTGTACACACAGATTGTACGCCTTAACCAGCCTCTGGCACACAAAACTTTCCGAGCTCCCAGTATCCAAAAGTGCTCTCCACTTGTTACCATTCACAAGCACATTAACTGTTGCCTTAGAAAGGTTTCCTATAAATGCAGTGTACATCGTAGCTAGGGTTGGGGTGTGGAGCATAGCTGCAGCCCTCAGCCCAGATGATCTACATACTTTAGCAAAATGCCCTGTTTTCCCGCACTTATTACACACAGAATCCCGAGCCGGACAAACTTGTCAAGTATGTCGAGAGTTCCCACAGAAAAAACACTTCGGTTGCTTTCCAGAGGCGGCGACTACTTGAGAGACATCTGGAGGAGTAGGTCGTAAGTCCTTGTTTCGGCTTCCAGATTAAGAGGTTTGTCTACCAAAGAGGTTATGACTGCGTTCAGGGGTGTTACAGGTGCCGTATATGCATCAGAACACCTCTGCGCTTGATCAAGGGCCCTAGCCTGGTCAAAAGCTGTCGTGAGATCCAACGTTTTATTCTCGAGGAGCCGTTGGCGGATGACATGAGACTGCAATCCACTTATGAAAGCATCCCGGATGGACTCCTCTTTGTATTTCTCAGGAGTCACCGCCTTGTAATTGCAGTCTCCACTCAAACACTTCAATGCCTGCAGGAATACATCAAGGGTTTCACCCGGTTGTTGTCGGTGACTCGCCAATAGGTGCGGTGCATATACTTCATTCTTTGCTCTAACATACATGTTTCATAAGGTCTCTATGGCAGTGTCGTATTCTTCACAAACAGCGATGTACTCGTACACACTTGGAGCTACATAGTTTACGAGCATAGTTAGCTTCTCCGGTTCGTGATGCTCAATTGCTCTCAAGAAGTTGTCGAACGTCTTGTACCAATGGTTCCATTCCTTTGCAGCATTGCTGGAGTTTGGGTTTGCTTCAAACCGCTCAGGATGTAAGAACTTCTCCATTATGAAAATTCTCGCTGAATAAATTGTGGTAAGCCAAAGAGTGAATGGAATAGGCTTGATTCGTTAGGTCACACAACGTAGGCTTTATTCAGCGAGAACAGTACAGCTTGTAACAACACAGAAGCAAAACGAAGTCTGTCGCTTAATACAACAAGCATAATAATACTAATAATAATACTACATACGTAAGCATAACAATCCTACATTAATAATTAACCGAGAACACAACGATTATTAGTCCTACCGTAATTATCATCCATCCACACGGGCCCACGCAGCATCCATCTTGAATATCGCAATGCACTACGGGTAATCGCAAGACCCGGATATATATATAACCTATGATGCTGATGTTGTTGTTGTTGTTTAACTATGGGGGAGGGGAAAAGATCCAGGCTCTCGGGCTTACAGTATGGAGGAAAATTTGGAATGACAATCTATAACATATGGTCCAAGTTTTGATGAGCAACCCGGCCTGTGTGAGCTTTTTGAGGATTTGATTAATCTTTCTGAGGGCTGCCTGTTGGAGGGACAGTCGGTGCAGGGAGAGATTTGGGTGGAGGAGGGTTTTCTCGGTGCACGTGGGATCGATCATGAGGAAGTGGGAGAGGGAGCCAGAAACTTTTGCTCCTCATCAAGTTTCGTCTGAGCCGGCCGGAGGCAACGCGCGGCTTCATGGTCTTGCAGGAACTGCTCTGGGCAAGTCATTCGTGGAGTCTGAGGCCACCCACTGAGAAAGAGAAGACTGGAGGGGAGGCGCCACCCTCGGGACACGTGGCTGGGGCGAGGCAGCTAGGACGCCATCTGAAACAGGCCTGAATAGTGAATTCCCCTCCCCTCCCAGTTGTATTTTACCTTTTATTTCCTTTATATCCTGGCGAATATTTCTTTGTTATTTTGCTACCCTCTCCCTCCCCTTTGGGATTAGCTAGGGATACCGGGTGGGTCGTTTAATTGTCTTGTCTGTTTTGTCTTGGCGCCTGTCTGTCCTTTAATTACTTGATATTTGCCGCTGCATATCAGCGGGATTTCTTTTCCTTATGATTTATCTTGCTCTTGGTGTTGTACCCTGTGTTTTTTTCTTGATTTTGAGTAAAGTATTTGCATTTATTCCCCTGTTTTGAATTTGCATTGCATTTCTGGATTGGCATACTGTGTGTTGAAGATTGGGGGGTGTTTTCTGATCCCCTGGGAAGGGACCCCACATGCTGGGGGTGCGGAATACGGGGCCACTTGCAGTTGGGGTGTAGGTGGCATGGACATCAACAGGAGTTCGAAGGAGGAAGGGGACCGAGACTGGATGTAAATGAAACATCCACGGCAGTCGCCCCGATAGGGGGGGCGTTAAGCCATATCACAGAAGGGAGATCAGAGGCCCCAAGACGAGATGGAGCTAGTCATTCGGGAAACCAGACGTAGCCGGTTGTGTGGGGCAACAGCCAGCTGTGAATGGGGAAGCCTCAGTCATGGTGCTTGATTTGAGTGGAGTTGGGGAACAACTGCAGAATGTCGGTTTCTTGTACAGTAGAGGGGAAACAGATTCGAGCAATTGTGGATACGGGGGCGAATGCAACCGTTGTACATCCAGACATGCTGCGACACACAACAAAGGGATGGAAACCACTCGCCCCTGGAGCAGGGTATCATCTGAAATTGGCCAATGGGGAGACAGTGCCAATATTCGGGAGTGGAGTCATCAACTTGCGGTTGGCTGGGATGCAGTATAACACAAAGGTGTGGGTGGCGAAACTATGTGACCCATGCTTGATTGGATTGGATTTTTTGGTCAATAATGGCTGCCAGTTGGATTTTGATCGGATGTGCTTGAAGATTGGAAAGGACATGGTTTTATTTGAGGAGCAGAGAGAAAAAGATCCAAAGGATGCAAGTGCAATTGCGCCTGTGTCTGTGACTGTACCACCAAATTCAGAAATGCTGATCATCGCTCAGCGAGCTGTCCGGTGTGAATCATCTCCGCTGGGACTAGTGGAACCGATGGAAGAGCCAATGACTTACAGAATCGCAGTAGCACGAATGTTAGCAGGGTCCGAAGGAACAAGGGTACAAGTACAGGTGCTAAATGCCACCGATCAGCCAAGGGTTGTGAGAGCGGGCACCCAGCTAGCTACCTGGATGTCGGGGATAGAGGTGGTAGATTGTAATGGGAGGTCCGGAGTAGAGGACCCCACAGGGCGCGACGATGGTGAGTGGCCTGAAGAACTCGCAGATCTGGAACAATGCAGTATTGCAGGACTCAGTGAGGATCAAGCCAAACAAGTCCACTGGTTAATTGCCCGTAACCGAGACTTGTTCATGCCAGCGGGTAAGAAGCTGGGCCCCACAAAAATGGTAAACCATCGGATTGAGATGGGGGTGGCAAGACCAATTAAGCAATCGCCAAGACGGCTACCATTTGGAAAAAGGAAAACTGCTGAGGAGGAAATTGCTATAATGTATGCCGAGAATGTAATTGAACCCTCTGATGGAGCATGGGCATCACCAGTGGTCCTGGTGCGGAAGAAGGATGGGACAGTTCGATTTTGTGTGGATTACAGGAAATTGAACGATGTGACCAGAAAGGATTCATATCCTCTTCCTCGAATCGATGAGACATTTGATGCGTTAGCTGGATCGAAGTGGTATAGCACTTTGGACCTAAAGAGTGGCTACTGGCAGGTTGATGTCGACCTGGCCAGTCATGAATACCGCATTTTCAGTGGGAACAGGTCTATGGCAATTCAAGGTTATGCCATTTGGTCTGTGCAATGCTCCCGCCACATTTGAAAGGCTTATGGACAGAGTTTTGGAAGGGTGGCATTGAAAATCCTGTCTCGTCTAATGGATGACGTTCTAGTCCATTCATCAACATTTGACCTTGCTATTTCCCAGGAGAGGGGGATTGTGGAACGTTGGTGAACCTTGGTTCCTGCCAAGCCCGCTCTGACGAACGTTGAGTAAGCTGCTCTTCCAACAGGCCTGAACCCCATTCCAACCCCATCCTCAAATCACATTTTATTTAAATTCCCTGCGATTATTATTTTATTACTTTGCTTACCTTCCATTCCCTGCCCTTCCCTGGGTTAGAGAGTTGTGTGTGGATGTTGTGTCGGCCTTTCATATCAGTTGTATGTGGCCTGTGTTAATTGTTTCAATCTGTCATTATTAATTAATTAAGTCTGTCATACTTGTAGTTATATGATTTTATTATTGTATCGTTTTGCATTATTTTAAGTAAATTTATTGTGTTTCATTTTGTTTGTTTGACATTTTTCGGATCGGTTTGCAAGCTCCCCTGAGCTGCCAGTATGGCAGTTTAAACTCCTTCCCATAAACCAAAACTTCAAGCTTCCAAAAACCGCTCGGCCAGCTTGCTGGCCTCGGCCCGGCGGTTTGGGGATAGGACTTAAGGTCGCTGACATTAGTCACCCTATAACACACTTAGTCAGGAGTGACGTTTGGGACTCAGGTCCTCATCCTCGACACCCGTAACAATACATACACATATAGTCACGTGAAAAAGTAAGTACACCCCATGTAAAGTTTTGACTTTTTGAACATATTTCAACATACAGCTACTTGATCTTCATTTCAACAATATTGATAGATAAAGGTGATATAATATAACAAATATCATGAAACATTCACATTTTGTAGTCCTTTGTATAATTTAAATAAACATAAATGCAAATTTCTCATGTGGAAAAAGTAATTGCACCCCTATATTTATCACTACTTCAAATACCTAAAATTAGAATCAGGTGCACCAGCCCAGGTGCAAATGATTAGAACATCGTTAGAGAGGATCTTGGAGGAACCTGTCTTATTTAAACCTCAGACATTTAGTTTGGTTTGCTCTTTGTTGTTGAAGTGTGCGGCGTCACCATGCCCAGATCAAAAGAGCTCTCTGAGGCCTTCAGAAAGAAGGTTATAGATGCCTACGAGTCTGGGAAGGGATTTAAAAAGATCTCCAAACAATTTGAAATCAATGATTCGACTGTCCTGAAGATCATCTACAAGTGGAGAAGATTCCAAACAACTGCCAACTTGTTCAGGCCAGGCCGCCCCAGCAAGTTCAGCCTGAGAGCACGACTGCAAGATGCTGAAAGAAGTCTTGAAGAACCCCAGAATGTCATCACGGGACCTTCAGGTAGCTCTTGCCACTGTTGATGTCAAAGTGCACGAGTCTACCATTAGAAAAAGGCTGTACAAATTTGATCTGCATGGGAGGTGTGCCAGGAGGAAACATTTGCTGTCCAGAAAGAACATCAGGGCAAGACTAAAGTTTGCCAATGAATGAATGAATGAATGAATGGGCAAAGCCCAGCACTTCTGGAACAATGTGCTCTGGACAGATGAGTCAAAGGTAGAGCTATTTGGCCACAGTACCAGAAGACATGTTTGGCCAAAACCAAAGACAGCATTTGACCACAAGAACCTGATACCAACTGCAAAGCATGGTGATGGAAATATTATGGTTTGGGGCAGCTTTGCTGCATCAGGGCCTGTGCAGCTCACCATCATATAATCCACTATGAATTCTTCATTGTACCAGAGGGTGCTTGAGGATAATGTGAGGCCATCTGTCAGAAAGTTGAAGCTCAACCGAAGGTGGACCTTGCAACATGACAATGACCCTAAACATACCAGTAAATCCACCAAGGAATGGCTGAAAAGAAAGAAATGGAGGGTTCTGGAATGGCCAAGTCAAAGCCCGGATCTAAATCCCATCGAGATGTTGTGGGGGGATTTGAAACGAGCTGTGCATGCAAGAAACCCCTCAAACATCGCACAGCTGAAAGAATTCTGCATGGAAGAGTGGGCAAAAATTTCTCCCAGTCGATGTCAGAGACTGGTAGACAGTTATAAGAAACGACTACTTGAGGTTGTTTCTGCCAAAGGGGGCAATACCAGCTATTAGAGCCAAGGGTGTACTTACTTTTTCCACATGCAAAATTTGCATTTATGTTTATTTAAATTATACAATGGACTACAAAATGTAAATGTTTCATGATATTTGTTATATTATATCACCTTCATCTATCAATATTGTTGAAATGAAGAACAAATAGCTACATGTTGAAATATGTTGAAAAAGTCAAAACTTTACATGGTGTACTTTTTCACATGACTGTACATACAAACACACATGCAGAGAAGTGCCTTATTTTATATACTGTATACTCCAAGGCAGAAGCATCATACGCTCCCTAAGAGACTAGGGGGATAAGGAGGGGGAATGAGTAATGGTGGTGGGTGGGGAGAGGACAGGTGGGGGGATTGAAGGATGGGGGAGTTGTCATGCGTTTAACGTCCCTCTCGCTACCTTAATTACACATTGTATGTATCACACTTTGATGTGTGAAAATGATGTTTTGGAGTCGGCTGGGAGGATGGGATCGGGGGAGGGGGCGGGGGAAGGAGAAGGAGGATGGAGGGGGGTGGAATGGGATGAGGGTGGTGGGAGGGGGAAGGTGTAATTATCCTTACGATTCTTATTGTCGTGACTCGGCACGCCTCACCACACGTCGTTTAAGAGGGATAGGCATCTTTGACCATTTTGGTGTCTTTTGGGTCTTTTGGGTCTTCAGTGTCTTCAGGGGCATTTGGGTATTAATGGTATTTTTGTTCCCCTGGGTCGTTCATGGTCTTTGGGGTCGTCAGGGTGTTTTGAGTGTTCAGGGTCTTTTGGGTCTTTGGGATTTTTTCAATCATCTGGGCCTTTAAGGGCATTTTGAGTCTTTGGGGTGTTTGGGTCTTCGGGGTCTTTTAAGTCTTCGGTGTCTTCAGGGGCTTTTGGGTCTTTTTTTCTTTTTTTTTGTATAAAAGATCGAGACTCATGAAAGGTCTTCGTGGGTCTTAACGGTCTTTTGATTCCTCTGGGTCTTTTTGGGTCTCTGGGGTGTTTTGGGTCTCCGGGGTGTTTTGGATCTCCGGGGTGTTTTGGGTCTCCGGGGTGTTTTGGGTCTCCGGGGTGTTTTGGGTCTCCGGGGTGTTTTGGGTCTCCGGGGTGTTTTGGGTCTCCGGGGTGTTTTGGGTCTCCGGGGTGTTTTGGGTCTCCGGGGTGTTTTGGGTCTCCGGGGTGTTTTGGGTCTCCGGGGCGTTTTGGGTCTCCGGGGCGTTTTGGGTCTCCGGGGCGTTTTGGGTCTCCGGGGCGTTTTGGGTCTCCGGGGCGTTTTGGGTCTCCGGGGCGTTTTGGGTCTCCGGGGTGTTTTGGGTCTCCGGGGTGTTTTGGGTCTCCGTGGTGTTTTGTGTCTCCGGGGTGTTTTGGGTCTCCGGGGTGTTTTGGGTCTCCGGGGTGTTTTGGGTCTCCGGGGTGTTTTGGGTCTCCGGGGTGTTTTGGGTCTCCGGGGTGTTTTGGGTCTCCGTGGTGTTTTGGGTCTCCGTGGTGTTTTGTGTCTCCGGGGTGTTTTGGGTCTCCGGGGTGTTTTGGGTCTCCGGGGTGTTTTGGGTCTCCGGGGTGTTTTGGGTCTCCGGGGTGTTTTGGGTCTCCGGGATGTTTTGGGTCTCCGGGGTGTTTTGGGTCTCCGGGGTGTGTTGGGTCTTCGGGGTGTTTTGGGGCTATTTGGGTCTTCAGGGTATTTTAGAGCCTCAGGGCCTTCAATGGTATTTTGGACCTTTGGTGTGTTTTGGGTCTTCGGGCTCTTTAGGAGTATTTTGGGTCTTCAAGGGTCTTGTTGGTCTTAAGGGTCTTGGGGTACTTAAAGGGTGGTCAAAGGTCTGAGGGGTCTCGGCAGTCTAAATGTAATCAAGACGGTGTTAATTTTATTTTAAGTAGAACAAGGGCCTGTGTCCCAAGGCAGTGTTCTGGGCCCTTTGCTTTTTCTGGTCTTCATCAATGATCTCTCTGACTCTCTGGAAAATCCTATCTCTTTGCTGAAGACTCCACTCTCTGCCGCTCCATTCCTCATCCCTCAGATCAGCAGTCTGCAGCCTCCTCACTCTCTGCAGACCTGGACAAAATCACAGACTGGTCAAACAAGGGGAAAATGTCTTTCAATCCTGACAAATCTCACACTCTTACTATGTCTCTCCGAAAAGACCGACTGGACAACCCTCCCATCTACTTTCTCAACAATCCTCTCCAAGACGTTCTGTCGCTCAAGCTTTCGGGTCTCACTATCTGCCATGATCTTTCTTGGGAAAACCACATTTCCCAGCTGGCCTCCAAAGCCAGTCGCCGACTGGGCATCCTCCGTCGTGCGAAGTCCTTCCTTGGCACACCTGAGCTCCTCACCACATACAAGGCTTTCATCTTCGTGGTCTTCAGTGTGTTTTCATTATGTGTTTTAGGGTAGCTCAATGGAATACTGTTCCCCCCTCTGGACCTGTGCTCCTGCCTCACACCTAGCTCGGCTTCACGCCGTTGAAACCAAAGCTTTCAGAATCATTGGAATCTCCTGCGATGAAGCTAACTCCGAGGGCCTTTCACTCACTCGCCGCAGGCAGGTTGGTGGTCTGTATTCTCCCGACTACTCTCCGGCCTTGCTCCCCCAGCTCTCTCTGTGCTCTGTCCCCCTAATATTCCTACAGGTCGCACAAGATCTGCCATCAAACCTCTCATGGTTAAACTGCCAAAATCTACGCTCTCTGCTCACCTTCACACTTTCATTCCCCTTTTCTCCCACCTCTGGAACAAACTCCCCCACTCCCTTCAATCCCACTCTTCCCTCCAGGTCTTTAAAACAGCTGTTCACCACCATCTCTTATCTTCCCCCATCCAAAACCTTGGTCTTTTCCAACCCCGCTAATTTACCCCAGATCCACCTTTTTGAAATTCCAACTTCTTTCCTGGAAGTCCTTGCAGTGTTCATATGTTTTATACCTCTCCCACCTCCCCCCAAGCCCTCCCCCTCCCACAGTTCTCCCGATGTCCCTGCTCTCAAATGTTGTGAAAGTGTCCTTCACCATCTCTCCCCATCTTGTCTACCGCTCCCCTTATTTTGTGTTTGCTGTGTCGGTTTGACTTTTTGTGTGATTAATGTTAGCTCTTTCACGAGCCTCGATCTTGTATCCCAAAAAAAACAAAAACGTTTTGGTCGCATATAAACATACATACAAACAAACAAATTAAAAATCACTCATAGAGCAACACTTGGCAAAACAGAACAATGTATAATGGCACTCAGTAGAACATCCCTTCGACCTCAAAAATAATTAGTGGTTGAATTAATTTACCTGATGTGCAAATACTTTTCAAAGTTTAAGTTAATGGGATGAAAATTGACAATTTTAGAAATTTGGCCTATTGTCACCTTTTGGCCTATGTTGACCTCAAAAATACTTGGTGGTTGGTTTAATTAAGCTGATATGAAAAGCCTTTTCAAAGTTCAAGTCAATCGGATGAAAAATTGAGGATTTTAGAAATTCGAAAAAATTGGTTTACCTTTGGCCAATGTTGACCTCATGACCGACGTTGATCTCAAAAATAGATGGTGGTTTAATTCAGCTCGCTGATATGAAAATCCCATTCAAATTTCAAGTCAATCGGATGAAAATTGAGCATTTTAGAAATTTGAAAACAGTGGTTGACCCCAAAACCCCAAACAGTTTGACCCCAAAAATATATAGGATTTTGTCGGACCACAAACTCTACCATTTGGTGAAGTTTTGTGAAGATCGGTTTAAAATTGTGACTTGTAGGCAAGTAAGTATAAGTGAGCGGGCGGACGGACAGACGGACGGACGGACGGACGGACGGACGGACACACACACACACACACACACACACACACACACACACACACACACACACACACAGAGTGATCAACATACTTGCAAAAAAAAATTAAAAAATTACCAAGTAATAAAAAAATCACTCATGGAGCGACACTTGGCAAAACAGAACTAAGCAGAATGGCACTCAGTAGAGCATCCTTTCGACCTCAAAAATAATTCGTGGTTGAATTCAGTGACCTGATATGCAAATCGTCTTCAAAGTTTAAGATAATCGGATGAAAATTGACAATTTAAGGGTGATCTCCAAAATAGTTGGTGGTTGAATTCAGTGACCTGATATGCAAATCCCATTCAAATTCCAAGTCAATCTGATGAGAATTGAGGATTTTAGAAATTTCAAAAAGTAGTTGACCTTTGGCCTATGTTGACCTTACAAATAGTTGTTGATTGAACTCAGTTAGCTGATATGTAAATCCCATTCAAATTTCAAGTGAATCGGATGAAAATAAAGGATTTTAGAAATTTGAAATGGTTGTTGACCTTTGGCCTATGTTGACCTTTTGGCCTATGCTGATCTCAAAAATAGTTGGTGGTTGAATTCAGTAAGCTGAAATGTAAATCCCATTCAAATTTCAAGTGAATCGGATGAAAAAGACCTTTGGCCTATGTTGACCTTTTGATCTATGCTGATTAACAGCATTTATGTTGACCTAAATTTAACAGCATTTGCATGGTGCCTCATTTAATTGGTCAAAAGGTCAACTCTAGGTCAAACTTCTAAAATCAATTTTAATCAAAAAATCATCAATTTTCATCCGATTGACCCACGCATTGATCAAGATCGTCAATTTTGATGTTGATAAAATGGACAATCTGCTGGATCAATTGCAAACTTTTTTTTGAGGGGGGGGGGGGGGGGGAGGTGTGGATTTTGCAAGTATCGTGCTCTGCATGACGTCTTCTTGTTTATTTGTCTGTCTGGTTGTTTGGTCAAAAGAATAAATATGATTTTCTCTGCAACCCTTGGTATGATTGACAGGAAATTTTCACCATGGGTGCACCTCCTCCTGTAGAATTTTTATGATAATTATGTCGTCATAGTTCACGTGGTACTGGTGCCATCTTGGAAAAACTGAAAAACTTTGCACCTCCATATCTCCGAAAGCACTGCATAGAAAAAATTTATAGATGGCTCATTGTAAAGAACTCTCCATGGGGAATAAAATATGTTGATGACGTCACACGTTCTTCCTGTGATTCGACATATTACGTCATAATTCGACAAGTACAAAATTTCATCCGATCAAGATGAAATTTCTTGAGCATTATCTTGGGATAAATTGGTGGAGAAAAAAAATGATGACGTCATCGGTCACGTAGTTCGGCCGCCATATTTGCTGTAACACAAAAGCCTTAAAATCCACTAAAAACACGTAATGGTGAGGGTCTGCAATCTCTGATTGCTCTTTCCTGTTTTATTTGAAATCATGCATTCATCACGTCACATCAGGTACAGGATTGTAGGTCGTATCCTGTAATTATCCCGGTCTGCTCATCAGGATTGAGTACAACTTAACTTTTAAAACGAGTCCTGCTGCGACGTCAAGACTGTTGGTCAATAACTTTTGGCTCCACCAATGTCGATGCGACCAACTTTTTAACACATTGACATTGTTAGCCTCAACCTTTTCCTATATAAGACTTCCAATTATTTATCAACCATCTGGCTGAAAATGGTTTTTCTTTTTGTCCAGTCTGGAACAGTTTCCAAACATGTCCTGTCAATATCAGATTATTCGCAGGTACAAATACAACAACATGCATTTCAAAGGCCATTTTCCCTACGAGAGCGGGGGTTAGCCTTGCGGTCCCCATGACAATCTTCTCCATTTTGCCCTATTTTCTGCACCTCTCCTTGTTAACCCACTTGCCCGCATTTCTTCTTCCACCATCTTTAGCCAAGTCTTTCTCGGTCTTCCCCGTCCTCTACTTCCTTCTACATTCATTTCAATCACTCTTCTCAACCAGTCACTTTCATCCTTCCTCAACACATGACCAAACCATCTCAACCTGTTCCTCTTCACAGCATCAACTGCAGGCTCTATTCCCATCATCTTTCGCAATTCATCATTTGTCTTCCTCTCTCTCAACGATACTCCGCACATCCGTCGAACCATTCGCATTTCCACCCTTTCCAACCTTCGTTGCTGCTCTACGTTCATTACCCATGTCTCACTCCCATAAATCATAACACTTCTCACACATGCAGCATACACCTTTCCCTTCAGCTTCAACGACACTCCCCTCCTCATCAGCACGCCACTCAGTTCCCGAAACTTCTTCCATGCACATCTCACTCCAGCAACCGTTGCCGAATCTGATCCACCTTCTCAGTTCAGCATGTCTCTGAGGTAGCAAAATGTTTTCACACCTTCCAGCTTCACGCCGTCTCCAAGATCCAACTCAACATTTCCTCCATCTGCAGCTCCCTCTGTGCACACCTTACATTTGAATGTAGCTACCACACTGGTTATTGGTTAATGACCCTCTCAGACCACTACATTTTTGATGAACCCACTCAGCGCACATTGTACATTGAATGGAGTTCACTCCGACACCCTTCCTACAAACAGCACAGGGCCACTTCCCAGTTCTTTCCACCTCACCACATGCTTTACCACTTGCCATCACCTTCGTCTTTCCGATATTCACCTTCAGACCTTTTGTCTCCATACATTCCTTCCACTTGTTCATCTTTTCCTTCAGTCCATCCATACTTTCCGCAATCAACACCAGATCATCTGCATACAACAACTCCCACGGTAAACCATCCTTTACGTTCTGAGCCAGCACCTCCATCAAAGCTACAAATAGTAGTGGACTTAGTACCAACCCCTGATGCACTCCCACCTTCACCTCAAACTCACCACTGTTCCCATCCTTCGTCCTTACAGCTGTGTGCGCTCTTTTGTACATTGCCATCACTACTCTGATCAACCATTCCTCCACTCCTAACTTCCTCAATGCCCATGTCAATACTTTGCGTGGAACCCTATCGAATGCTTTCTCCAGATCAACAAACCCAAGAAACAACTTCTTCCTCTTCTCCATGTACTTCTCCTGCAACTGCCTCACAATGAAAAGCGCATCTGTCGTTCCTCTTCCTGGCATAAATCCAAACTGCATTTCGTCGATCTTCACTTTCTTCCTTATCCTCCTCTCCAACACCCTTTCCAATACCTTCATTCCATGCTCCAATAACTTTATCGCTCGGTACGAGCCACACTCCAGAGGGTCACCTTTCCCCTTGTATAGAGGGACGAGGGTACTCAGTTCCCAATCCACTGGAATGCGGCCTTCTTTCACCACCAGATTACAGATCTCTGTCATTCTCTTCACACCCCAACTTCCTGCTGCCTTCAACATATCTCCAACAACTCCCGTCGGCGCTCCCGCTTTTCTACCCTTCATTGCTTTTATCGCTTCCTCAACTTCCTTCTCAGTTATCTTCTCTGCCGGTCCTAAAACTGGGTTACTCTCCATGTTGCCATCCCATTCATTCTCTGTATTCAACAGCATTTCCATATATCTTTTCCATCTTCCTTTAATTCCATCTGGGTCGACAACGATTTGTCCCACTTCATCCTTCAAGCAACTCACCCACATCACATCACACCTCTCTTTCGCTATCTGCTTTGCAATCCTGCATACTGCTTTCTGACCCTTTTCCGAATCCAAGCGTTCTCCGAACATTTTCCTACATGCCTCCTGCGCCTTTGCTACCTCTTTCTTTGCAGCCTTCCTGGCTGCCTTATAACTTTCATGCTCTGCTGTTTCTGCTCCCATACCCTTCGCCTTCTGCCACTCCTTGAACTTCTTCCTCTTCTCGTCAATCCTCTTTCCAACTTCATCATCCCACCACCATGTTTCCGAGTGCCTCAGTGGTCCTTTTGTCCATCCACATGCCTCACCAACAGCTCCCAACAGACTAGCTTTCATTGACATCCAACCACTTTCAAGCTCAACCACATCATCCTCGACCCTACTCAGCCTCTCTTTTAATGCAACCCTTACTGTCACCTCTTTCAACCTCCACACCTTCATTCTCGGTTGGTACTTCACCCGCCGAGCTCTCCTCGCACCTTTCACCCTTATGTCGCAGACAACCAAGTGGTGGTGTGAAACAGCCTCCTCCCCCAGGATCACCTTTGTGTCCCGGAGGTGCCCCCTATCTCGCCTACGCACCATCAGGTAGTCAACGGTTGTCGTCGACCCACCTGACGTGTATGTAACAAGCTTATTATCCTCTTTCTGGAACTGAGTATTACAAATCAACAAATCAGCTCCATCAGCAAACTCCAAAATCCTTTCACCTTCTCCATTTCTCACACCATATCCGTAACCCCCATGAACTCCATCAAAACCATCCATACTCCTTCCCACATGTCCATTTAGGTCTCCTCCTACCACAACAACTTCCTCATCTTTCACGTTTTCCATCAGCTTCTCTATCGCACACCAGAACTTGTCCTTCTCTTCATCGCTTCGACCAACCTGCGGAGCATATCCCGAGATGACGTTCACCAAGAGCTTTCCAATCATCATTTTCACCATCATCAACCTATCACTCACTCTAGTCACACTCACCACACTGTACACTCGCAGGTACAAATAATGGTGCTTTTCCACCGTGGTACCGTACCATAACCAAAAGCCGCTTTTTCGTTTTTCCATTGCCAAGCGAACCGTACCGCACCTAAGTACCCGTGCTAAAATTGGTTCCTGCTATGGATAGGTACCAAGCGAGCCGAAGCCGGACCTATGGGTGGAGCTAGCAATACTGCAGACCGTTGATTGGTCAATCACAATCGTCAATTCAAGAAGAAAGTGAAAGGTAGTCGTAATGTTACTCGCTATATATGAAGGCTAACATAACATACTGTACCTGTATTCTAGTTTGCGCCGACGAACAAGGCCCAAATCTCGTAGACCAAAAGTAGACCAGAAAATCACAATACAGAATCACATTTAATCAAAATCATCCGTCCACAACTTTGAGATATTCTGCTATATACCTATTTCAGCCCGTGTTGGGCTGAAGCCTGGTGTTGGGCTAGCGGCTAGGGTGCCAGCTTAGGATCCTGGGTTCGAATCCCGGTCGATCGCTGAATTAACACCAGGGGGGTTGACTCAGCCTGTCATCCTTCCGAGGTTGGCAAATTGAGTACCAGTTCACTGGTAATTCCCTGTTTGTCGTAAAAAGGCGACAAAAAGGGTTGGCGGCAGGAAGGGCATCCGGCCGTAAAACATTGATTCAAAAAGGGGACCAAAAAAACAACAACAACCACAGTCCCCGAAAAAGGCCAACCCCCGCTTGCGGGGAAAAATGGCCTCTAAAGGTGGTTGTTTTTTCTTTGTACCTATTTCAGCCCGATTACACAATGCTGAAGAATCACTTAAAACATTCTACGAGCCGGATCCGGATGAGGTTCTTCACCAAAATCGAATCGATTCTTCCTCGTCACATGCACAACCTCCCCACCAAGTTTCGTCCAAATCCGTGCACAACTTTTTGAGATATCCTGCTATGTATCGGTTTTGGCCCAATCTCCCAATGGCGAAGAATCATGTAAAAAATTGTAGTAACCGGATCCGAATCCAGATCTTCACCAAAATCTAATCATTGCGTGCTCGTCACAAACGCTACATCTCTGCCAAATTTCGTCCGAATCCGTCCCAATACAGAATCATTTGAACAGCTGTGGACATATAGGAATGTACCGCTTCATCACTGGACAGCGCTGTCTTAGAGAGTTCAAAGGCCAGCTGAAAGGGAAGAACCTATTATTGAAGCTAGTTGAGCAAGCTTATCAGCTCACTCGTGATGTTCATATTCCATGCTGCATTGATATGAAGGATAAACTGCTCCGAAAATTCTACCATGAGGGTACACATAATTGCATGGAGAAGCAACAATACATTCAAAAGCGGAGAATACAATTTAACCTCCACATTCAAACTTCATCACATTCCGATAAGGAAGGTGGATAAATATTGGAGCCAATCCCTAAAGATATGAATTGGATAATCACAAGAATTGGATCTTCTCTGATCTTGTTCTAACTTGGAGCGTCTGCCATCATATGTCAAGAATCACACACATGCACTCACACACACATGCACTCACACACACACATGGATTGATGTTGTATACCCGGGTCATGTACTTTTGGATCCCAACTTGGAGATGTGGTTTCCTCAAGGCAAAACATGGTTTCTTGTGTTGTTAAGAGCCCATGAACTGATCCCCTGTGCCAGGGGCTGAAAACAGGTAATAACGTGCAGGGTTTTCCAGGTGGTTTGTCGAAAACAAAAGTGAAATTAACTTTGTTTTTATATTTGATTTGAACGTGGGAGTGAAGGGGATGTTACATCAACCAGATTTGAATTCTCAACTTGACATACCAGTCGAGTGGTTTCACGACTTAAGTAGAAACTACTAGAAAGTGGTCCACTGCTGCAACTTAAGTAGAAACGGAAAGGGAGGTTTCAGATGGCAAAGTAGAAATAGGGTCCACAACATAAAACTACTCTTTACAAGGATATAACTTTCTGGTATTAAAATTTTTATGTGGAAAAAATAAAACTATAACTGTTGGACTCAGCGCATGATTCAGGTAGGTTAAAATATTATTTCCTGTGTTAATTTGTTAAGAGTTTCTGAGCTGTCGAGTCAAGTGTGTGCTCCGTTCCAAGCCGCTCAGCAAGCGATAAAGGGAGATGTTTGGCGAGCTGTTTGCAAACGGAACAACTCTGCACATTAGCAAAGATGGCCGTCGTCAAATTAAAGATGATTGGTGGCTCTATCCTCAATTCTGCTATCACTGAGGACGATATTGAAACATGCGTTTCATGTTTTTATTCTTATTTACTTTTCATCCTGAATTTTAAATATCTACAAACATGTAAATCCCCTCCACGCACCTCCCCAAAGCTGGGTGCACATAAGCTTGGAAAGGGGCTCCTCCTTCTGACTTTTTCTTTTGACTTGTTTTTCTTTTCTTTCCCTCATAATCCCTTGCTGCTGCTGACACAATAAATTTGTTTGGAGAAGTTATTGTCACAAGAGGATACGAGTAAAACTGAAAATGACGGCCTGGACAGCATTTGTTTAAGTACAATGAAGGCATTGTTTCCATGGAGACCGCCATGTTGTCAAGTGGTGCCGAAGACTCTGTTCCGTTTGAGTACTTGCTTTAGCGCTTTCAATCAAGTGAGCTGCTTGGCGAGTGGTAAGCAAGCCGCTTGCTTATGGATCACGACTAGTGGGTTCAAATATTTGCCCAGCTGTAAACTGGCATCCTGGGGTTTTACTTGCAGGGCAAAGCATCAATGTGTGTGCCATCCAGTCCATTGTGATGACCTTAAGTCGGAGGATCCTTCTGCCAACACGTCACTCGTGGACATTAAGGATCACATGATGTGTTTTGCTAAAAGTAGGAGAGTTACCTCCAGCACCCTGAACTTCGGATGCAAATTCCTGCCCAAATCACCTTCAGTCAAACACACAAGAAGGTGTGAATAAATGTAAACTTAAAGTAGTAGTCGTTGTAGTCGGGGCAGTAACATCAATTTCACTGTGGATGCAAATGTACGTGAAACATGTAAATGCTTTGCAAAGTTTCATTCAAGTCACAGGAAGAAGTACAAAATGATGTTAAAAAGAAATTTTGATTTTAATACTAAACAAGTCAATTCAAACAAATTAAGAATTGGATTCAAAAAGTTATTTTCTACAACATTGAATACAAAAGTTTACATTTTTACCCCCCTTCAAAGGTCAAAGTATTGAAGCATTTGGGGCAAACTCACCGAAACGATAAATTGTGTGAGAGAGAGGAATAAAAATTCGGGAAACATTGATTCATTAAAAGAAAAGGTCTTCAAATGTTTTACTGTTTGGAGCTAAAGTTATAGGTTGAGACAGAAAAACAAAGGTTCGGACAGAAACATGGTGAAAACATTTAACAAGCTACAGGAAGAAAGTAAGACTTGTGTATATTAAAAACAAATAATCAAAAAGTTAACATTTCGAATTTAAGATCCAAAGATTCCTTTATGGAGTATTAACTCATTAATCTCTGGTTGGATAGTCTGATTGAGGGTGTTGAAGACTCACCTTTGAGCTGCCTCACCTGGGTTCGAATCTCAGCCCAGCAGGCAGGGCCAGGTATCAACGTGTGCCCCCGTCCATTGGAAGGACGTTAAGGTGGAGGACCCTGCGAGCACAGAGGTCGTCGGTGGACGTCAACGTCTTTCGCAAAGAGTCGATGAGTCGAACAAAGTATAAATTCCTGCCCAAAATCACCTTCACATCGAATGTTAGGCCTGACCAGCCAGCTCGTGAAACACTTGGGCCAAAAACGTTCCGTTAAAAAGGTGGGAATAATTGGAGCCGTTAAAGTAGGAATTTTTGGATCCATCCGCTCGTTATTGATGAGGTTAAGAAAGCGAAAGAGTTGGAAAAAAACCCCAATTCTTGTAAGGAAACATAACATCAGGATGAGTTTTTTGGTTCCCCATTTCCATTTAAAAAAAAGTAAATAAAATCCATAAATAACTCTCCGCTTGCTGTGAAAATCATGAATAATGAAACGCAAATTGTAAAAGGAAAAACAAACTACCATATACATTATTCGCATTATCAATTGCCAGTATTTTATACAGTTTGCACGCGTCCATTGGCATTTAAAAATGTCAGGTACAGCAAAGCTGTATAAAATAATCCTTCACTCAAAAAAAAAAAAAAATCCTTCACTAAAAAAAATTCTTCAATAAAAAAAATCCTTCACTAAAAAAAAAAAAATCCTTCAAAAAAAATCCTTCACTAAATCGATACTTCATTAAAAGAATTCTTCATGGCAACGAGTACGGAGTAACAGAAACAATCAATTTCCCCACCTCAGAACTTGTCATAAAGTAAAAACAACTACAACTATGCCTAAGACTTCGCTAGATTGCTACAAAACCGAGAGAATTTCCAATAAATCCCTCGAGCTACATTGTCCATCAGGTAGTAAAAGTGGTTTGCCGAGGACGGATCATAGAAAACGGTTCTAATGGACAAAGATTTGTATTCACACCTTGAAGGCCAATCATCATGGAACAAAATGTTGCAATTTTTATTCATGGCTTTTTCTCCCTCCTTCCCCCCTGATTGATGATCTCCTAAAATCGGACAGCAAAATTCAAACCCAATAAACTTTAACATCAATTGATCTCGATATGGGTTCGTTCTGACACACCATCTCACAGACAAGTGTCACTGACACCTTGAAGATGTCCTGACATTCCTCGGTTTCCATCACCAGGAGGAGCCATGACGTTCCGCATGCTCCGCTTGCATCATGCGAGTTAGGGGAATTATGGGATTGTGGGATTTGCAAATCAGCTGATATGAGCTATCGGTTATTAAGAGACTGTTGACATGGCTGTCGCATCAGAATGAGAATGACTGAACGGATCACAACTTCGTTCAGAATGGAAGTAAAATGTGCGTCCGACTGACAATGTAAGGTTAACCCAACTTATACTCGTATAGTATCCTATAACTCATGGCCTAAGATAATTCACAAAAAAATTATCAAGAAATGGGGAAAAGCAGGAAAAGGGGGTCAAAGCAAGGTCAAAACAAGAGCAAGATGAGGCTTTAAGGTCATCAAAGAGCCAGTAGGGTTTAAAGGGTACAAGGATAGGGTGAGGCTCAGGTACACCATAAAATCTATGATCGCTTCCTGAGCGCCAGGTACACCATACTGTTGATGAAGGTCAGAGCAAATGCCACCCAGGTGATGATGAATGAATGGCCGTAATTTCCCGGCATGATGCCAGACCGGTGGGACCCGTAGCTGGTGTAAATGGCAGCGGCAGTCATTGCTAGCAAACCTGGGGTTTAGAAGGAGGATGCGGGGTCAAGGAAGGGAAGAGAGAAGGGATCAGGATGGTTACTTTCAAATCAGATTGAAAGAAATGGTCAGAATGTGGTCCGAGTGCCTTTTTGATCTTCCAGAGTATTCTAACAGGAGAAATCACCAAATTTCGGATTTTGTGTACTGTACCCTTTACAGAATGTCGGTGCTGCCGAATAGGTTTCTTAGCAAGGGTCATGCTAGGTGGTTTGCCATTGCCTTGATTTAGCATTAGGTGGAGCAGGAATTTGTAATTTGTTCATGGTGCTGACGATATCTCGCCGACTCTTCATGAAGGACATCGTGGGATCTTTAAGGTCTACCAACTAATACCGGAAGACGAGATGCTCAGTTCAACGTCCATTTGAGGGATGGTGCACACGTTGATGAATCACCATGCCTGTGGAACACCAGGATGACCGTTTATAGTTAGGTCGGGATTCAAACACAGGCAAACAGCGAAGAGGTGAGTGTGCGTAACTCTATGCCATCCTGCCAGCTTATCGACGCATTGAAGACACAAAATGGTGTAATTTTTAACAAAACCTGTCCCAAACCCCTCCCCTCCATAATATAGCATGTTTCATCCCTCCTGCTTCTCTTCCACCCACATTACTCCATCTCCATCTCCTCCAAACTTCCTTTGTCTTTTCTCTTCCAGACCTCCTCGCAATCTCCCTGCCCCCCCCCCCCACCCCCCACAAAAAAATTGTCCCTTCCCAAAAATCTATTTTTTATTATGTTTTTGGGTTGTCCGTCCATCCGTCCCGACCCAGACCTCGTTTTTCTCAGCAACCACATGTCTGATTAAGACGAAACTTTCAGGGTAGGAGTGACTCCCACGCAAAATGTTTTTATCACAATTGTGACGTCATGGGTCACGTAGTATGGAGGCCATTTTGAAATAAACGAAAATAATTTTAAAAACTTTTTCTGGGAAATTGCTGAATGGAAAAATTTGAAACTTGAGTACTCCCAATGGGGAACAAAAGCATGATAATGATGACATCATAGGTGAAATGGTATACCAGCCAAAAATGTCATAATGGAATTCCTTATCCTAAAAATCTGAAATTGCATGCACATGATCTACGACCCATTTGTATTGAAATATTAAATTTATAACATCATAGGTCACATGGTTTGGCAGCCATATTCGATTTAACCTATAAGCTTATAAAAACATCTTCTCCCAAACCACCAAATCGATTGACTCCAAACTTTACGTGTGTCATTGACTAGGCATGGCGATTAAAAGATGATCATAAAAACATCATTGGTCACATGGTGTGGCAGTTATATTGGATTTTTTTTTTTTTGTATACAAGATCGAGGCTGGTGAAAGAGCTAACATTAATCACACAAAAAGTCAAACCGACACATAAAACACAAAATAAGGGGAGCGGTAGACAAGATGGGGAGAGAGGCGGAAGGCCACAAACACAACATTTGAGAGCAGGGACATCGAGAGAACTGTGGGAGGGAGAGGGCTTGGGGGGAGGTGGAAGAGGTATAAAACATATAGACACTGCAAGGACTTCCAGGAAAGAAGTTGGAATTTCAAAAAATAGGATCTGGGGTAAATTAGCGGGGTTGGAAAAGACCAAGGTTTTGGATGGGGGAAGATAAGAGATGGTGGTGAACAGCTGTTTTAAAGACCCAGAGGGAGGAGTGGGATTGAAGGGAGTGGGGGAGTTTGTTCCAGAGGCAGGAGAAAAGGGGAATGAAAGAGTGAAGGTGAGCAGAGAATTGAACCAGCACTAGATTGAAGGAAAATATTAAATAATTATATCTCTGAAACCACTTTCTTTATCAATGCAAAATTTTAAAATATCATCTAGCACCACTATTGCATATAGTTTGAAAATAATGACATCATAGGTCATGTGGTTTGGCAGCCATCTTGGATAGAAAAACGAACTTTATCCGATCAACACAAAATTTCACAAACGTGATCCTCTACCCATATATATGCAGTGTGTACATTTTTCATGTCATATGACGTGGCAGCCATGTTAGCTTGAAAGCCGATATTTCAAAAAATCCCTTCTCTGAAAGCACTTCACCAATCGATGTGAAACCTGTCAAGGCTGGTGAAAATGTGATACTTTAAAACAGCTGAAGGGATTTAAATCAAACTTGTTTATTTTTAGGACAGTGAAAGAGGGCTTCTACCTGTTGTGGGATTATGCTGAGGCATATTGGCGACACAGTCGCATTGCTCTAGTTTTTCTTTTTTCAATTTAATTTTTCTCAAATCACAACGTTGTGCAATTAATATGCAGATTGCCTCTCTGATCTGGAGTAAAAATCATCAAAACTGCAAAAGGCAGAGCAACAATGGTCACAAGATAGATTGGCCTTAAATACGATGTCGTGAAATGCCATGTGCAGAAGCTGGCACCTGCCTGCTCAGGACAGGCTAAGTCTTTGTGTAAGATGACTGCATCTCCCAAATTACAGATTCAAGGAAACACGAATGGCTCCTGAGTTTTGGAAGCGAGACTGTGCACAAGGAATAGTATAGGCCAAAAAAAAACACACTATTTATCCAGCGCATTCAACTACCAATTTGATGTGCTCGTTCAACTACCAATTCAGTTTGCTGGTTCAACTACCCATTTAGTTTTCTGGTTCAACTACCAATTCAATTTGCCGGTTCAACTACCAACTTAATGGTTCAACTATCTTTTCCAAAAGGCACCAGAGGACGTTCAATGGCGATCTTACTGTGGCATGCAAGGAGATGGTACAGCTGTCTATAAACATCTCCAAATGCACGGTGAGAGAACGTCTTACTTGGGGAGCACCATGGAGGCTGTTTGTATTGAAATATTGTCCCTGTCGGAAATTAACGCACAATGGACAATACAATGGTGAGTAAGCTAACGTCATTTACTTATTAGGTAGGCAAAATGGTTAGGATTTTGTCACCCTGCCCATTCGCTTTAAAAATCCCCTCTCCAACGGCACATCTATTGATGAATCACCCTGCCTATGAAACACCAGGATGGCAGTTTACAGCTGGGTCGGGATTCGAGCCCAGGCCAGCATGACTCAGAGGAGCTGCTGCCAGCCCCTTGTGCAGATATTAAACTTTCATCTCTCACACAGTCAATATCGCTTCCATCATTCACCATCCCCTGGTGTGTCAACAGGCAGATCAAAGCGTAAAATATTAAGCGTGACCTTTTCTCTGAAAATAGCACCGTTGGAAATGAAAAAGGTGATGAAACGCACACTGGGAGGTGATAGCAAGAGCATAACAATTCCACTTCTGGGAGTAAATTTATAATTGTTAAAAGCATTAACCTGAGTATAATTCATTGAGCAGTAGTGAGGTCAGTGCACTTGATCTGCCTTGTCTGGATTCGAATGGAGACCCAGCTACTGCCATCCCGGTGTTTCACGCGCATCGTGATGCATCAATGTGGGCGCCATCGGTCGGAAGGATGTTGAGCCAGAGGATTAGTCTACCGACACTGGTTGTTGGTGGAGGTTAAAGACCCATTGTCGTCGGCACCCTGAACAATTTACTGCAACCTTCTGTAACGAAGGGTTATAACGCCTGAAACGTTCTCTTTTGCTTCGGGTGGGGGTTAGCAAACCTGAATCAACATCTTGTTGATTTCATCTATTGCTCTACCTGTCCGCCGACGCACATCGTTACTCATCTTCACCAGCAAGACTATTTCTTCATTCCACTGCCACCTTCAAAAAAGTATCCTGCGATGGAGTGGACATCCATCTGGAATTTTTGTACTCGGTTATCGCCTCGACATGTTCCTAGACTTTTCGTAAACGTCACAAAGCTCTATAAAAAGTGTGGGTCTACATCAAATCATTATTTAAATTTGCTGATATGTTGAAAAAATACAAACAAAAAAACCTTCGTATTTCTTGACCTCATACAGTATAATCGAGGTCAGATACATTTTAAACTAGAGCGAGGTCGATGGTGCGCCATCGCAAATCCCTGTGCTTCCCACCTAAAACAAAGTCGAAAGATGGAAAAAAAAGTTCCACCAGGAATGACCAAATGTCAAATTTTGGGTATAAAAAAACAACAACTTCTGTCGTTCATCCTCTGACCCCTGGGGATGAACTGGGGGTCAAATCCAAAAAATCGTTACGTATTTAATGTGACCCACAATGTTGATTGCTTATATAAAGTTTCATCAAAAATGCTTGAAATGTGCCAATAAAATTGAAGTATTTTTTTATTTTTTTTACATTTGACCTTTTGACCCTGACTCAAGCCCCAAAGCGCAGGGTCAAAAATGATACTGCTCTCACACCTTCTTGCCATGTGGTGATCATAACTACCAAGTTTTGTGAATTTCTGCACAACCGCTTAGGAGGAGATAGCGTGACAGACGGACAGACAGACAGAGAGACTACAACATCTCCCCCTCCCCTCCCCGTGTTTAGCTCACTTGGACCAACGTTCAGGTGAGGTATAAGCATCGCATGGTGTCCGTCAGTCAGTGAGCCAGTTAGTCAGTATGTAAGCACTCAGATCTTATTCTACCAGGTGAGCACACAGGGGTATTTGCCCCCTTTTTTTTTATGCAGTGAACAAACTTTGGTACATCACAGGTGATGACGGTTGTGGTCAAGTTTCATTAAAATAGTGTGTGTCGTTTCAGAGGGAAAAGCAAAATCCTATTTTTTGGGGCAATCCCCCAGCGTTAACCACCCCTCCAACCCCTCCAACCCCGGTTAACCACCTTGGACCCGGATTTTTTAAATATCGTGACCAAACGTTGGTACATCACATGTGATGAAAGGTATGTTGTTAAGTTTCATCGGAATTGTATGTGTAGATCCTGAGAACAAAGAAAATACCTATTTTGGGGGTCAAATCTGGACCCACATTGACACCCCTCCCCCCCTCTCCCATAGATCCCCTCAGACCTGGATTTTCTTTTAATGCCGTGAACAAACTTTGGTACATCACAGGTGATGAAGGTTGTGGTCAAGTTTCATTGAAATAGTATGTGTAGTTTCAGAGGGAAAAGCAAATTCCTATTTTGGGGCGGTCAAACCTGGATTCACATTGACCCCCGGTCGACCCCCTTAGGCCCCGATGTTTTCATCAACAAACTTTAGTTGCAACATACTAAGTATCATTTGTGCCAAGTTTGGTCACAATCCCATTAGCAGTTTCGGAGAAGAAGTTGCAAGTGTTTACAGACTGACGAAGCGCCATCGCACAAGCTCTCCGGGACGATGTTTCAGGTGAGCTAAAAATTAGAGTCTAGGGCAATCAAAGTGGGTCCAAGATTGACCCCCCCAAAATAGGTATTTACTTTCTCCTCTGTTGCCTATTTTGTGGGTCATCCATGCCTACTAGTGGTTCCCTGGTTATATCAGGTGAGTGCAGGGGCATTGCCCGTATTTTTGTTTTCCTTAAAGTACGGGGAGAAGCAGCCCTTGTACATTCAAATTACCAGGACGAGCAACGGTACCCGCCCTGCGGGCAGGGCTTCAATTGGGAGGCCCAAATGAAAAGGTAAAATATCAGAAATTGAAGGCTTTTTTATTTTAAACGATTCATATAAACATCTGTTGAATCATATCACACGCAAATCATCAAAATCTAAACAGTATCTTTAGAATTTCAATAAAAGCCACATCACTGTTCATATCGGTAAATATTATTCCATCGTGTTTCAAATCGTGATCGCGATCTGTTGGTGTATACACCGCCCAAATAGCTATGTGGAATTCTCTCATGGAGAGATTAAACGTCGTTTGAACTTTGGCCGAGGTCATTATTTACTTTTAATGATGTTTATATTTTAATGATGTTTATATTGGTTTTGGGTCGTCCTTTCCGCATATCTTGTGGGATTGTGAGTTGGAGAGACGGCCGTGATGGCGGGGAGGGGGATGGAATTCTCTCAAGCAGGGATTCAATCCGTGTCCTTATAAAAGGTCTTTGTCCGAGGTCACCGAGTCCGATCGGTGCAGCCGTGCAGCGATCGGTACAGCCGTTTATGCGGCACCCGGGAAAACAACATCGTCACAATGAAAGCATCGTCACAATGAACGTTATGCGAACGCGAATGTTATGCGGGAGTCCAAACCTGAGAATGCTGGAGACCATAGCTGAAATTGGGAAAACTAAATAGCCTATTTTACTCCTGGAGATCCCAGGATTACCCACCCAAAATATCGTTGCGATCGGTTCAGCAGTTTTTACGGTACCTTCAAATGGACAGACAGACAGACAGACAGACAGACGGACATTTGGTGAATTATAGTAAGATGAAAATATAATGTTATGCAAATAAATATCCTCGCAATTAAAATGCACGAAAATAATTCTCTCAAAACCCATGTTTTTACTTTTTCGACCAAATGGTTATGCCTGAAGCATGGGGTCCAACTTCACATCAAAAAATATTTGCCCAAAAGCGTTCAAACTGCTCGTATTTCACCTGCATTGACTCATGCACGTAATGATCAAACTGACAATCTTTCTCTCTCTATATATATATATATATAGACTAGCCGAAACCCGTGGAACATCCACGGAAGGGAGGATGTGGTGTATGGATAGAGTGTACCATTATGGATGGCATAGGGGATTTGCTTGTCCGAGTAAGAGTTAGGAAGAAAGATGAGAATGAAGAGTGAGTATATGAACAACGATCGCCGACACCGGCACAAATGCATGCTCTGGATTGTCCACTCAGTGGACGGCTTGCTTTCGCCTTCGCCTGTCCAATCAGCGGACGGCTTGCTTCGCCTTCGCCCAGCAGACGCCAATACGATGGCGTCGTAAGATGGCGTCGTATCGGCAGTTAATCGGAGGCTTTTGGGCCCCAACGTCGGCTAATTCAGATTTTTCGAGTATGCCTGTACGTGATAAACAAAGAGCGCGGTTCGTAGATCGTAAATCCATTAGTGCCGTGGGCATCGGGTGACTGGGTGCGGCGTAAAAGGGATAACAAAGTCGAGTCCTTACGCTATTATATATATATATATATATATATATATATATATATATATATATATATATATATATATATATAATCAACGACATAACAGCGTGATGAGCGCTGTCCCGATCTCCTGTGGACCGAAGTCCGAGACCAAAGCGTCACCTCTGTCCCGGAGGCCTCACACTGTCAACAGACAGAGATTTCTTCTTTGGTCCCCATTGGCTAAACATCAAGCAGAGCCGCCAATTCAGATTTCGGGCTTATTTACCCTCATCAGGTCGGCATACTGCAAAAAATCTAACCAATGAGGACCAAACTATATAGTATACATACACACACATATATATATATATATATATATATATATATATATATATATATATATATATATATATATATATATATATATATATATATATATATATACATACATGCATTAATTATGCATTGTCCCCACCATTGGAGGAAGACTCTCGTGTTCAGGCCATTGGTGCTCATATGGCTGGCAGCGAGTGCCCCGGAAGCATTGACGGAAAGAGAGTGGCAATAAGCGTTACGCCTAGGTCCCCCGTTGGGGAAGTGATGAGAGTTGACAAAGTGGAAGACGCAGAAAACATGCCATGATATGATATTTCGCTCACAAGGTTCAGACATACATGGAGGTGGCCATCTTGGATTTTGACGTGGCGACCCAATTTTCAATAGCGTTCTTCCTTATGCCTAGATACACCCACACACCAGATTATAAGTTGGTACTTCGCTTATTTTTCAAGATATTCCGCTCACAAGGTTCAGACATACATGGCATCAGACATACATGGCGGCGGCCATCTTGGATTTTGACGTGGGTTGCACCCACACACCAAATTCGAATGCGGTCCTTCGCTTACGCACACGTACACACAGACCACAGTCCCCCTTTCGCTCCATGGTGCGACGGGGGACAATAATATATGTGGGGCAATTGCATGCTCAGTCAGGGTCACCCAGATAGGTCAGATGGCTGAGCAATGGTATGGTTTTCCAGAAGACCTGGGTTCGATTCCTGGTCTGGGCATGTAATTTTCCCACATATATCAATTTGACAAGAAAATAATTTTATTTAATAATTAATTATTTTAATTATTTAATCAGAGTATGTTACTATCATTTATTGCTTAATTATGTATTTATTTTGTGTTAAATAGGCTTTCTCGGCTTGGTTGAGAACTGAGCCACAATTGATAACAACACAACAACAGAGTCTATGGGAAATCGAGTGCTGACTTACGAACATCCAATTTAATAACGATTGCTTGGAGTGCTGCCCGTTCCTAAGTCGAGGACTTCATGTATACAGATGGGCAGGCTCTGATGGATGTCTGATGACGTCACAGTAATTAAATCGATGTCCAATGAACGTGTCCACATGTGCAACAAACACACACCTGACTTTGCCAAACGCTTTGTGCAGCTTGACCGTTTTCCTATTGGTGCATTTTGTTTGCTCCGCCCATCATCGTGCACATAAATGTTATCGAGATGATGTCAGCGATGGGCCGGTAGGCGTAGTACATACTTGCAAGAAGCGTAAAGACTCCGGTGATGATGAAGCGACCGCCCTTCTCAAGTTGGTACAGCTGGTACACGAAGAGTCCAAGTCCGAGGCAGGCAAATATGACCGCGAGCACCATGAGGGCTCGGACGGCCTGGAGCCAATCATCTTTGAACAAGGAGACATCACCATAAAGGGTCAGAGTTCCATCACAAGGCATCGTCCGGTGGAGAAACAAAAACTGGATCAGTTTGACTGATCGGATATATGCTAAACAGAACATTCACCTTAATTACATTATTCCTCTGAGAATAAATATAAATAATGAGCTGATGAAGGGTGTCGTATGATGAACCCATCTAAAACACCGGAAATCGAGAGATCTCACAGAACTGCTCATTTTAACCTTCGAGTACACCCGCTCACAACAGCAGCGGCAGGTGAAGTCATGTTATTATCCTTATCAATGGCAATTATTATTACTATTACTTACGTTATATCAGGTCATTGAAAAGATCAAACCATGCCTCATCATGCTAAATTCCCTATAATAAAATTACCTCTATGTGGGGCAATATCGCACGTCGCAAAAACCCCGTGGGGAGTGCGATATTGCTTTGTAATAGCATTAATATTACTAGCAACGGTACCCGCCCTTTGGGCGGGGCTTCAATTGGGAGGCCCAAATGAAAAGGCAAAATATCAGAAATTGAGGGCTTTTTTTATTTTAAACGATTTGTATAAACATCCGTCAAATCATATCACCCGCAAATCATCAAAATCTAAACAGTACATGGCGCCCATTTTGAAAAAAGATTGAATTCTGCAAAACAGAAGCGGCCGCTACACGTCTTTCTCAGTCGCACGTTTGTGTGTGAAGAGTGCGCGCTGAATCTGTAACACGGAAGCGGCCGCTACACCTGTTTCTCAGTCGCTTTGCACACGCTGCGTGTTACTTCGGAGCCGCACGTTTATAACGGAAGAGTTCGTCAGGAGTCGATCTCCTCTCTCCTGGTACATAGAATTTCAACAAAAGCCACATCACTGTTCATATCGGTAAATATTATTCCATCGTGTTTGGGAAAATTGGAAAACTTGGAAAAACAATATAGCCTATTTTACCCCAGGGGTCCTAGGATTATCCACCCAAAATATCTTTGCGATCGGTTCGGCCGTTTTTGCGGTACCTTCGAACGGACAGACAGACAGACGGACAGACATTTGGTGAATTATAGTAAGATGCTATTATCATAAAAGGATGTTATCACTTTTGTTATTAGAAATAGCCTTGGAAAAACGACATGATAAGTGGCCTTACCATGGCGTTCATCCGGGGAGGAGGAATAGCGGCCTTGTAAAGACGGCACTACGGCCAACGGATAGTGGCCATAAGTTAGTTATACACCTTAACATAACATTATAATATGTCGTGTGACCTGTGACTGAACACAACCCGGGTTTCCTCCCTTTCAGTTTAGTGTTAAACAGCATTAGCGACTGTTTAAAAAGGTAATCATACATGTTTGTGGTTTGTAATATTTTTACTTCTCGTAAGGAGTGCTCCCATGAAAATGGCACAACAAGCTATTTATATACGTTAAAATGGTGTTTGTAAAAATAGGAAAACCTATTTCGGGAGGGGAAGATATTATTAGCATTAGATAAGAGTATATATTAGTAATAACATTAATATTATGTTATTATATTTAGTGTTGTTGTTGGAAGTGTCCTTGGGAAAAAAGCTACAACAACGCTATCTTAACACTGATATACACCTCAACACGCAACTTCATTGGTGGGGGAAAAAAACCCTTGGTGGCAAAAAACCCCTTGGGAAGTGGTGCAAATGAATTCGCGAGAACCTTCATTGTGTGACCCTTAGTCCTCCTATTAAGTTTGGTTGAGATTGGATAAGTAATGACCGAATGTATCACAGTCAAAATCATCAGACAGACTGACACCAAATTGCGTATTTAATATGACTAGTACACCTGCTCACTACGGGAGTGGAAAAAAGGGTCATTCCTCTTTGGGGTATATAGATTACAGTCGATCTATGGTTGGATCTCAAGAACATTGGGTGTGTGTTCATTTACCAAGTTTATTGTGGAGAGATCGCCACGTGGTTTAAGCATTTGAGCAAGCACTCCATTCAAAACCGTTAAGGAACGGCTGGCTTGGCAAGCGCTAGCTGGCTGCGTGGTAAATGAGCACATCCCGGTCTTCCTCCCTTTGTTTCGTATTCAACAGCGGGAGCGTGTTTCAAAAGTTCGCTACGAAAAATGCCACAGTAGTGGTAGAAAGGGCCATGTTATTAGCCCAACATTTGTTGGTTATATAGAGTACAGTAGATCTTCACTCAGTTCTGCAAGTAAACCTTACTTCATGGATGTCGGGATTCCTCCAAATTTCTTCATTTAGTGTTATAAAGAGCATTAGTGACTGTTAAAAAAGCAAATAATACGTATTTGTGGTTTATAATATTTGTTCTTCCTGTAGAAGCTGCTGCTCCTGCAGAAACGCCATTATAACGATAAGCTATTTAAACACGTTATCACTGCAGGAAAAACGCCTTGGGGAAGTGGGACATTATTAGTATTAATATTGTTTTGTCATAACATTAATAATATGCGATTATCATTAATTTTGTTATTCAAAGCGTCTTTCGAAAAACGCCACAATAAATCTTCTTCTTTGGAAAAACGCCACGATAAAGCTAACTTAATATGGCTATACACCTCAACACGCAACCAATTGACGGCAATGGCGGGGAAAACCCACTCAGGGGGAGAAAACCACCTTGGGGAGGTGGGGGGGGGGGGGGGGCAATGAATGCGCTACAACATTCATTATGTAACCCTTGGTCATCCTGTCAAGTTTGGTTGAGATTGGATAAGTAAGGACGGAATGTATTTGCATCAAAAATTTATCAGACAGACAGACAGACACAAATGGCGTATTTTAGTATGATGATGATATAAGTGTATACCCAGCTCAACGAGAGGAGGAACCAGGGTGGAAAAGGTGGAATCACCGATTTTATAATTGCTTTTCTGTGCTGAAAGCTGTAGATCTTGCATTATTTCACCAAACCAAACTTGCTTCATTACAATCGGTTGCGAGAAAGTAAAACGGTTACGAAACTAAATGCCGACAGTATTGGAAAACATTATGGAGAAGGAGGAACAACTGAGTGTAAAATATAAATAGCATGTCATAGAATCACATGTCATGCATAAAAATTAAATACTCAATTGATCATAGTACAGTCACGTGTTGATATAGTACACTGTGATTGGTCGTCAGAATATGCATTGTGTGGGAAGGTGTGGGACACAAGGGGAGTGGAATCTTACCGCCATCTCCAACCGGCTTAAAGACCGAGCCATTGTTGTACCACCACCAAAGGTCAGTCGAGGAAGACTCGCCGACCCACCATGACTGCAAAACACCCCCCAAAAAAATAAAGAGTTAGTGGTGCTATCAAATGGAATATTTGTTTGTTTATCATCACCAGCATTAAACTGTTCGTGTTTATTTTTAAACTGTTTAAACTTTTTACTTTTTAAACTTTTAAACTTTTTGAGATATCCTGCTATGTATAGTTTTTGGTCCAACCTCCCAAAGGTGAAGAATCACTTAACAAATTCTAGTAGCCGGATCAGAATCCGGATCTTCACCAAAATCTATTCACTTCGTCCTTGTGACATATGCTACATCTCTGCCAGATATCATCCGAATCCGTCCACAATTTTTTGAGATATTTTGTTCACAAACAAACAAACAGACAGACAGACAAACAGACAGGCGTGAAAACATAACCTCCAACCACCTTTGGTGGCGGAGGTAATTATAATTCCTATTGTGATAATAATAATAATAATAATTCATTTATTTTGTATAGCGCTTTTCCAGAAGCCCAAAGGCGCTTTGACAGAGTGGAAAACATAATGCATAAAATCACCAATCTTTGCATTCCCCCAAACTATTATTACCTCTACCATGGTGATGAAAACAAGGACAAAAGATCCATACAAAAGGTGCATGGAAGTTATGTTTCCACCTCTGTTTGTCTGTCTTTGAACACGATATCTCAAATAGTTGTGGATGGATTCGGACGAAATTTGGTGGTGTCGTTTGGTGTGTAACAAGAACTAAATGATTTAGTGAAGATCCGGATCCGATAATATTTTAAAGTGATTCCTCACCATTGAGAGATAGGTAAAACGATGTAAAGGAAGATATCTCAAAAAGTTACACACGGGTTTGGAAGAAATTTGGTGGAGTGGTTGGGTGAATGAGCGGAGTCAATGAGCGAGTGAAGTCAAGAATGAATTGATTCGATTTTGGTGAAGATTCGAATCCATATCCGGATAAGATTTTTTTTTTTTTTTAAACGATTCATCACTAATGCCCGACCTCATTAATGCTCTTGTGGCTGAGTTGAAGCAAATCCCCGCAGCAATGTTCCAACATCTAGTGGAAAGCCTTCCCAGAAGAGTGAAGGGTGTTATAGCAGCAAAGGGGGGGACCAACTCCATATTCATGCCAATGATATTGGAATGAGATGTTCGATGCTCGGGTGTCCACATACTTTTGGTCATGTAGTGTATCTATATAATAATACCGTAAGGACTCGACTTTGTTATCCCTTTTACGCCGCACCCAGTGACCCGATGCCCACGGCACTAATGGAGTTACGATCTACGAACCGCGCTCTTTGTTTATCACGTACAGCCATACTCGAAAAATCTGAATTAGCCGACGTTGGGGCCCAAAAGCATCCGATTAACTGCCGATACGACGCCATCTTACGACGCCATCGTATTGGCGTCTGCTGGGCGAAGGCCAAGCAAGCCGTCCGCTGATTGGACAGGCGAAGGCGAAAGCAAGCCGTCCACTAAGTGGACAATCCAGAGCATGCATTTGTGCCGGTGTTATTCATATATTCATATGAATGTTATTGTTATTGAAATGAAATGTTATTCATAGATCGTTATTCATATACTCACTCTTCATTCTCATCTTTCTTCCTAACTCTTACTCGGACAAGCAAATCCCCTATGCCATCCATAATGGTACACTCTATCCATACACCACATCCTCCCTTCCGTGGATGTTCCACGGGTTTCGGCTAGTATATGTATAAATATTAATATATGTATATTTATATATGCATAAGTACAAATATGTATGTATGTATGTATGTATGTATGTATGTATGTATGTATGTATGTATGTATGTATGTATGTATATATATATATATATATATATATATATATATATATATATATATATATGTATGTATGTATGTATGTATGTATGTATGTATGTATATATATATATATATATATATATACAGTATATATATATATATATATATATATATATATATATATATATATATATATATATATATATATATATATATATATATATATATATATATATGACTCCATGGTAAGATCTCCAACCTTTAATTGAACAAACAATGACTCAACGTTTCGATTAACAACATGTGAAGCCACACGCCTCCGTTAAACTTCCTCAAGAGTGATAAAATCATCTCAACATCCCCTTACATGCACAGTGGGCAGGGTATATGCAAAGTGGGGTGGGCAATGCTGGACAGCCAATGAAACCGTATCACACCGCTCTCGTGAACGGAGACGTTACCGACCAAATTCAAAAATCAACCGCATATTAACAGTTCAAAATAATCCTGGAAGCAATGCTGGATTATAACGCAAGTGTTGAGAAAATCCGGAACAATCATTACATTTAATCAAAAGTTAAACTTGCAAACAATTAAATTGTAAATTAAATTAAAACTGTAAATATATTAAAGCCAAAAATTTTTAAGACAAAATAAAATTGTCACATTATCAAGATCATCACATGTGGCCCTATGTGGTAAAGGTGAATGCGGGAAGGAGGTTGGTTTTAGGGGGGATAAAATGGGGGGGGGGGGGAAACCAGAGGGGGTTGGAAGTGGAGGGGGGGGGGTGTGGGAGAGGGGTGGTTTGGAGGGATTGGAGGTGGGAGGGGGCAATTTGTCCGAATAAAAACCTTGTGTGATATATTATGTGGACTCGTTGTTCAAAGTACGGAATGCCTGCTTCGTTTACACAAGAGTGGGTCAAAAGCTACCGGTAAGTCAACGACCTCTTGTGTGATCGAGGTAACAGTTTCTTCTGTGTGCCAAGCCTCCAAAACACGTCTTCTGTTTCTGTTGGGTGTGGAGCCCAAAATATCAACCCTGTCCCATAAAGGTGTGTGGCCTTCCTTAAGGCCGTGTTTGGCAATAGCAGATCTGCTAGGATAATTACATTCAAATGCTTTTTGGTGTTCAGTAATACGTTGACCTAAGGTCCTCCCGGTTTCACCCACATACTCAGCTCCACAACCATAGGGCACCACGTATACCACCCCTGACCTATCCTTCCTCGGAAGCTTGTCCTTGACCCTCATAAGGGCTTGGCGAAGGGTGAAAACCGGTGTGAAACTCACCCTCACTCCTGCCGATTTCAAAATTCTGCCGACCCTCTGTGAAACCCCCGGTACAAAAGGGAGAACACACAAACCCTTTGGTTGTTCTCGCGGTCTCAGCCTGTTGTGTGGGGAAGCCCTTATCGTTTTCCTGTTGGGTAGCAAGCTGTCAGGATAACCATTTGCCCTTAACACATTTTGAAGATGGTCCACCTCACTCATCTTGTCTTCAAAGGTAGATGGTAAATCACGTGCTCTTTTTGAGAGGGTGTGCACCAACGATCTTTTGTGTTCCATTGGATGGCAAGATGGCATTGGATCCCATTTTATCCCCCCTAAAACCAACCTCCTTCCCGCATAGGGCCACATGTGATGATCTTGATAATGTGACAATTTTATTTTATCTTAAAAAATTTTGGCTTTAATATATTTACAGTTTTAATTTAATTTACAATTTAATTGTTTGCAAGTTTAACTTTTGATTAAATGTAATGATTGTTCCGGATTTTCTCAACACTTGCGTTATAATCCAGCATTGCTTACAGGATTATTTTGAGCTGTTAATATGCGGTTGATTTTTGAATTTGGTCGGTAACGTCTCCGTTCACGAGAGCGGTGTGATACGGTTTCATTGGCTGTCCAGCATTGCCCACCCCACTTTGCATATACCCCACCCACTTTGCACCTAAGGGGATGTTGAGATGATTTTATCACTCTTGAGGAAGATTAACGGAGGCTTGTGGCTTCACATGTTGTTAATCGAAATGTTGAGTCATTGTTTGTTCAATTAAAGGTTGGAGATCTTACCATGGAGTCATTTGGATATACTCCCAACCGCAAATCTTTGTGTGTGTGTGTGTGTGTGTATGTGTGTATATATATATATATATATATATATATATATATATATATATATATATATATATATATATATATATATATTATATATATATATATATATATATCATGATATTTTAAAAAGTTGTGGAGGAGTGGTGAAACTTGTTGGATGAGTTGGTTCGATGACAAGAACAAGCCGTTTAGATTTTGGTTGAGGTTGGAATCCAGATCCGGCCTCTCAGTGGGTACAAAACAAACTGTTCAGCCTGGTGGAGGTATGCACTCGACGGAGTGCCGTTCTATTTTTTATTGTATCGTTCAAATATTATCTTTATTAAACTGCGTAATCATATTTTTATTCTTTAGAGTATTATTATTGCTTTATTTATTTATTTATTTATTTTTAATTGGAGATCCCAGACGTAGACAAATTAATTAAATAATTTTTTAATCATATGTATTGTAATATTTATTATTATTATAACATGTATTACACTGGGCTGCATTTGAAATGTTTTTTTCAGAGGTCGAGGTTATCTCAACATCCCTTATGTTTTTTGCATGCTGAATTCAGAAATGTATCTAATTTCGCTCAATCAGGTCAAGTTTTTATGCTATCTCAATTTTAAGGGAAAAAATAATCAAAATTTTTGTTTTTTTAATTAGCATTTTTTAAATTCAAAATCAGACTTACATTGACAGAAAATGTACAAACTATACATAATGACACACAAGTACACTTAATGTGGAAGAAAGTGCTTTCTCAATTACTTTCATTTCAATTTCAGAAAAATATAGATAAATCGTTGTTTCTGGCAACACCCAACTTCAGTCGCTCCAGCAGCTGCGTGGCTCAGTCTGGTGTCTCCTGTCCACTTAGGTGCACGTGAGCGGCAGTACGTCCTGCGTAGTGTCCTCCTTACTATAACATTACTGTGATTCACGATGAATCGAAAGTGCAAGAATGACCCAAACAAGTTCTGCTATATCTGTGGTAAAGTGACTATGCCAGACCGGCAGTCTAACATCACACGTTTTGTAAGGAAAAGCTATCATGCATACTTTGGAATGAAACTTGGTGACCAGGACAAAGCCTTTGCCCCTCACATATGCTGCAAAGCGTGCGTTGAGAGTCTGCGGCGCTGGAGCCACAAGAAGATCGAGTGTCTGTCTTTTGGTATCCCAATGGTGTGGAGGGAGGGAAGAGATCATACTAATGACTGTTATTTCTGTATGACAAACCTACAAGGTGAGTTTATCAATTTTGTTTGAGTTTAACTTTATGTTTAATAAATTCCCAAACATTCTAAATTGTTTAACTTTATATATCATGTCACCCCCTTGACGGTATGTCTATCTCTTTCATTTTAGGCATAAATCGAAAAAACAAGCAACACTTAAAGTATCCAGACGTGCCATCTGCCATTAAACCAGTGCCTCATGGACCAGGAATTCCAATTCCAGCACCGCCCGAAAATTGCAGACATTCGGCGTCCGATTCCGATGAACAAATGGAAGATGGTGACATATCTGGTACATATCAACCTACGGGCGAGACAAGTCAACCCAAACTCTTTAGCCAAGCGAAGTTGAACGATTTGACACGAGATTTGTGTTTGTCCAAAGAATCTGCTCAGTTGCTAGGGTCATGACTTCGTGAAAATCGTTTGTTAGCTCCTGAAACGACATTCTCCTGGTACCGCAGCCGTGAAGAAGAGTTTCGAGAATATTTTAGTTCGGACTATGAAGTTTCTCTGGTTTACTGTAGCAACATCACCGGCCTCATTGCAGCTATGGGTTTAGCGTATGATCCAACAGAATGGCGGCTCTTCATCGACTCCTCAAGTAGAAGCTTGAAAGCAGTACTATTCTTCAATGGCAACAAGATCGCGTCTGTTCCGGTGGGTCACTCGGTACAGATGACTGAGAACTATATTTGGAGCATTTGCATAAACATGGACCATTTGAACATGGAGCATTTGCTAACTGCTTTGAAGTACAAAGATCACAATTGGATGATTTGCGGAGACCTAAAGGTATGTTGGTGTCAACCTAGTTACATATATTTTTCTACTTTATTTATTGAAATATTCTTAACATGGATTAAAATATATATTTTTAATAAACTGGAATAACAAATTTTAAAACAAATATGTGTGTTCTTTATTTTTATTTATAGGTTGTGTCCATGGTGCTGGGTCTACAAGGCGGCTACACCAAATACCCCTGCTTTCTCTGTCTGTGGGACAGCCGAGCAGACAAGCAGCACTATGTACAACGCAACTGGCCAGAAAGATCTGGCCTGGAACCAGGTTCCCACAACGTTGTGTCACACGCTCTTGTGAATCCTCAGAAGATTCTACTTCCGCCACTGCACATCAAGCTCGGACTTATGAAGAATTTTGTCAAAGCAGTGAACAAAGAAGGTCGAGCTTTCGCTTTCCTGAACAAGAAATTTCCTCGCGTAAGTGAGGCCAAACTGAAAGCAGGCATTTTTGATGCCCCTCAGATCAGGGAGCTTATGAAAGATCCTAAATTCGACGAAAGTATGGAGAGCAATGAGAGGAATGCCCTCATTCAAATCCATTGTGACGAACTTTCTGGGCAATCACCGAAGTCCAGAATATGAATGTGTTGTGGAAGGGCTCCTACAGAGCTTCCAGGCTCTTGGTGCACGCATGTCCATAAAGATGCATTTTCTCAGCTCACATTTAGACTACTTTCCGGAAAACTGTGGTGATGTCAGCGAGGAGCAAGGATAACGGTTTCACCAGGATATTCGAGTGATGGAAGAGAGGTACCAGGGCCGATGAGATGTCAACATGCTTGCAGACTACTGTTGGTGCCTCAAGAGAGATGTTACAGATGCGACACACAGACGAAAATCTTTGCCAAAGCCATTTATTCCGCATTAATTGTTTTCCTTCGTCTTTTTAATGTTGAATTTCACATTAACGGTACTTGTGTGTCATTATATGTATAGTTTGTACATTTTCTGTCAATGTAAGTCTGATGTAGAATTTAAAAAATGCTAATTAAAAAAACAAAAATTTTGATTATTTTTTTTCCTTAAAATTGAGATAGCATAAAAACTTGACCTGACTGAGCGAAATGAGATACATTTCTAAATTCAGCATGCAAAAAGCATATAAGATCCGTTGAGAAAACCTAGACCTCTGAAATGACACAGACCAGTGTTATTGGTGTTGTCATCATGATAGCTCCCTTGCAGTGACAAGGTGCCATCATCACAGTGAAACTCACGCTATCAATGGTACCAATGCACATCAGGGTGATGTTGAGGATGTGCAGAAAGAAGATGAAGATAAGAAGTGGAAACATCTTGACCCAGTAGCTTCACCTGCATGACATTATTCATTGGTTCAGATACCAGAAACATTACAAGTTATTTTCTTAAAGATAGAACAGTCTTTTCAAATAAACAAGGGCAAACTACGAGAATAATACATTTGGCCTGTCACATTTTAAGGTATAATGTTCCCAATCTTTATTTACTCATACAAGTTCAACTTCTGCGAAAGGATCTTTTACATGCACACGACTGCAGACAGAACAGCTGGCTTTTACATCCTATCCGATACACGTCACATGTCCTCTAGTCAGCGGAGCACCACAAAAATGGCCAAATGGCTCAAAAATCTCAACAAAAAATGCTCAATCAGACAAAGCGAGGATCAAACATCATTGACGAGTGGCCACAGGACAAATGGTGAGCCCTTCATACCCAACAATATCACTCTTTCAACACCATCACAAACCGAGGATGCATGATGTCTGTTCAAGGTCAAACAAGGTCATTAGAGGTCAGGGATACGAAACACGAAAACTGCTATGAGATGATTACTGCAATTGTTGTCCGCAACAGACTTTACACGTGAAATCCAATTAAAAAGTGTCAGGCTGCAGGATTAAATCACAAGATACCGAAGGCTTCAGCATTAACATTTTGTGATGTCGGAAGTAAAGTCGTTCACAATTCTGTTGCTAATTAACCTAACAGCATTTTTGCTGGGAGCTTGGCAAACGAGCATGAAAAGGATACCTTCATGCAATCCGACGCAGCTCATGCAAGATGGCGATTGTGACCAAGGCATGATGACCTTCGAAACTCAGAGCACTGAAAGTTATCTTGTTGGGCAAGACACCACGGGAGACGGCATGTCCCAAAAGTTAAGAACTTCAAACACATCATGTGCTTTGCGGGAGCTCTTGGGAAGAGTGTGTTCGGATTAAACGTGAAACCCGAGTCCTCGAAACTCACTTAACGACCCAAAAAGATTTCTTCATATCAGGTTTTTCACCCACGTCACGGAACGACAGGATGGAGTTCAAAGTGGTCGGTAGCAATTGCGAGATGTACTCATGGCCCCCCTTTCAACCGCAACACTTGATGGTAGAAAAACAAGGTTCCCAATCTGCAACTAACTCAACAACGTGGGGATGGTCACAAACAACCGAACCGTCATACTTTTTATGAATGGATCCTTTATACCAGTGGTGTGCAAGCCTCAAATTATTATCAGCGGGTAATTCAGGACAACATATACCTGCCTATGTAATTGTGTGTCAATTTGTGGAGTAGGATAGCGACAATTTGTGGGGTAGGATAGCGTCAATTTGTGGGGTAGGATAGCGTCAATTTGTGGGGTAGGGTAGTGTCAATTTGTGGGGTAAGATAGCGACAATTTGTGGGGTAAGATAGCGACAATTTGTGGGGTAAGATAGTGACAATTTGTGGGGTAAGATAGTGACAATTTGTGGGGTAGGATAGCATCAATTTGTAGGGTAGGATATCGCCAATTTGTGGGGTAGGATAGCGTCAATTTGTAGGGTAGGATATCGCCAATTTGTAGGGTAGGATATCGCCAATTTGTGGGGTAGGATAGCGTCAATTTTTGGGGTAGGATAGCGAAAATTTGTGGGGTAGGATAGCGTCAATTTGTGGGGTAGGATAGCGTTAATTTGTGGGGAAGGATAGCGTCAATTTGTGGGGTAGGATAGCGTCAATTTGTGGGGAAGGATAGCATCAATTTGTGGGGTAGGACAGCGTCAATTTGTGGGGTAGGATAGCGTCAATTTGTGGGTAAGAATAGCGTCAATTTGTGGGGAAGGATGGTGTCAATTTGTGGGGTAGGATAGCGTCAATTTGTGGGTAAGGATAGCGTCAATTTGTGGGGTCGCATAGCGTCAATTTGTGGGGTAGGATAGCGTCAATTTGTGGGGAAGTATGGCGTCAATTTGTGGGGTAGGATAGTGACAATTTGTGGGGTAGGAAAGCATCAATTTGTAGGGTAGGATATCGCCAATTTGTGGGGTAGGATAGCGTCAATTTTTGGGGTAGGATAGCGACAATTTGTGGGGTAGGATAGCGTCAATTTGTGGGGTAGGATAGCGTTAATTTGTGGGGAAGGATAGCGTCAATTTGTGGGGTAGGACAGCGTCAATTTGTGGGTAAGAATAGCGTCAACTTGTGGGGAAGGATAGTGTCAATTTGTGGGGTAGGATAGCGTCAATTTGTGGGTAAGGATAGCGTCAATTTATGGGGTAGGATAACGTCAATTTGTGGGGTCGGATAGCGTCAATTTGTGGGGTAGGATAGCGTCAATTTTTGGGGAAGTATGGCGGCAATTTGTGGGAAAGGATAGCGTCAATTTGTGGGGTAGGATAGCGTCAATTTGTGGGGTAGGATAGCGTTAATTTGTGGGGAAGGATAGCGTCAATTTGTGGGGTAGGATAGCGTCAATTTGTGGGGAAGGATAGCATCAATTTGTGGGGTAGGATAGCGTCAATTTGTGGGTAAGGATAGCGTCAATTTGTGGGGTAGGATAGCGGCAATTTTTGGGGTAGGATAGCGTCAATTTGTGGGGTAGGATAGCGTCAATTTGTGGGGAAGGATAGCGTCAATTTGTGGGGTAGGATAGCGTCAATTTGTGGGTAAGGATAGCGTCAATTTGTGGGGTAGGATAGCGTCAATTTGTGGGTAAGGATAGCGTCAATTTGTGGGTAAGGATAGCGTCAATTTGTGGGTAAGGATAGCGTCAATTTGTGGGTAAGGATAGCGTCAATTTGTGGGTAAGGATAGCGTCAATTTGTGGGTAAGGATAGCGTCAATTTATGGGGTAGGATAGCGTCAATTTGTAGGGTAGGATAGCGTCAATTTGTGGGGTAGGATAGCGTCAATTTGTGGGGTAGGATAGCATCAATTTGTGGGTAAGGATAGCGTCAATTTGTGGGGTAGGATAGCGTCAATTTGTGGGGTAGGATAGCGTCAATTTGTGGGGTAGGATAGCGTCAATTTGTGGGTAAGGATAGCGTCAATTTGTAGGGTAGGATAGCGTCAATTTGTGGGGTAGGATAGCATCAATTTGTGGGGAAGGATAGCGGCAATTTGTGGGTAAGGATAGCGTCAATTTGTGGGGTAGGATAGCGTCAATTTGTGGGGTAGGATAGCGTCAATTTGTGGGGTAGGATAGCGTCAATTTGTGGGGTAGGATAGCGTCAATTTGTGGGGAAGGATAGCGTCAATTTGTAGGGAAGGATAGCGTCAATTTGTGGGGAAGGATAGCGTCAATTTGTGGGGTAGGACAGCGTCAATTTGTGGGTAAGAATAGCGTCAACTTGTGGGGAAGGATAGTGTCAATTTGTGGGGTCGGATCGCGACAATTTGTGGGGTCGGATGGCTTCAATTTGTGGGGTAGGATAGGTCAATTTGTGGGGAAGGAAAGCGTCAATTTGTGGGGAAGGAAAGCGTCAATTTGTGGGATCGGATAGCATCAATTTGTGGGGTAGGATAGCGTCAATTTGTGGGGTAGGATAGCTTCAATTTGTGGGGTGGGGTCGCGTCAATTTGTGGGGTAGAATAGCGTCAATTTGTGGGGAAGGATAGCCTCCATTTGTGGGGTAGGATAGCGACAATTTGTAGGGAAGGATAGCATCAATTTGTGGGGTAGGATAGCGTCAATATGTGGGGTAAGATAGCGACAATTTGTGGGGTAGGATAGCGACAATTTGTGGGGTAGGATAGCGACAATTTGCAAATGTCCCTTAAACATGTAAGCAGCGTCAAAAAATGTTCTCGGGATGAGATACTCACAAGTCTGAGAAATACTAATTATATGTTTTTATTACTTTTCAATACCAGGATGTTCATTCATTTCATTTTGTGTGCAGCATGTGGCCTCTAGTTTGCATCCTTGCTGGGAGAGCCGCTGGTGCAGTGTACCTTCTCGGTCAGGGCAAGAATTTATCATTTGTTAAAGGTGCCGGCAATAGCTGGTCTCCACTTCGCGAAGGACATCATGGGATCTCTAACGTCTTCCCAGACAAGTGAATCGATTGACGTAGACCAATTGCTTGGACACCTCGTTCAACCCACCCGTCCCCAATTGACTACTTTTTATGGCGCAATGTTGTTTACTCATCACAATGGACTAAACTGTTGTTTACTCATCACAACCACATTCTTTGAATGAACATACGATTAGGATCACAAACATAATTTATGTAAACACTGAGCAGCAACTGGAGAATGTTATCAACGACTTGGAAAATTGGATTAAAGTATTGAACAGTGCATTATGAAAAATGGTGATTATGTTGAAGCCGAGAAATGTGAACGGAATTGTGTGAAGACATTATGAAATATGCTTACATACACCATTAACAGTTTCCTTCTATCATGTGCACATCCAGTTATTAAAGTTTGTAAAGTTGCATTAGGACTTCATAAGCACCCTGTACAAATATCTTTATATATATATATATATATCTTATTATCTTCATTGTGTTGTGGAATTAGCACAAAGTCACGTGATCTTCCAGAAGCAGCTCGGTCATTGGTCGACTGAGCAGACCCACCCCCTCCACCCGGATATAAAATTTCCTCCTGAGAATGGCGAGTGGTTGTGCAGCTCGCTGTATTGCTGGTCGAAACGTTGAGCCATTAGGTAAAACTAGATGTTGGAGTACTCACTATGGATTTTGTATATATATATAAATATATATAAATATATATATATATAAATATATATAAATATATATAAATATATATAAATATATATAAATATATATATATATATATATATATATATATATATATATATATATATATATATATATATATATATATATATATATATATATATATATATATATATATATATATATATATATATATATATATATATATGTGTGTGTGTGTGTGTGTGTGTGTGTGTGTGTGTGTGTGTGTGTGTGTGTGTGTGTGTGTGTGTGTGTGTGTGTGTGTGTGTGTGTGTGTGTGTGTGTGTGTGTGTGTGTGTGTGTGTGTGTGTGTGTGTGTGTGTGTGTGTGTGTGTGTGTGTGTGTGTGTGTGTGTGTGTGTGTGTGTGTGTGTGTGTGTGTGTGTGTGTGTGTGTGTGTAGGTAGGTAGGACGGTATATGTTTTTCAGCTAACTCAGGGAGTGACGTCCCTGCCTGATGCGAGTCCCAGGCTCAGCTGGCCCAAGTTGACAGTACCTGGTATGTGCCCCTTGTCCAGGGTATCGGATCCCCACTGCCTTGTGGGAGAAGCCTCTTTAGGCTAAGGCTATGAGGATAATTAGATATTAAACTGCACCTGTAGGTCAGCCTGGGCAGCGCTACATCATGGATAAATGTGCCAATGAAAGTCAGTGGTGGCACAAATTTAGGCATCACTGCGCAGCATCTGCAGACAGCTGTGTCCACTTTGGAGATGAAGGGCAGTTGACATCATACCAATAAGATAACCTGGCCAGTCCGCTGCGCCTATGTGCATCAAACGTCACGTTGCATTTACTGCACCTGCAGCCAACGATGCTCATAGAAATAAAGAGTGGGAGAGGGATAGCACACACCTTAACCTCTTTAATACAGCCATCACACTACACACAATGCTTAGTGAGCATGCCAACAAAGGGAAGAGATTCGTTGAAAGCAACGACTCACACCATCATGAATATGTTGTAATGGCCACGCAGCTTCATTGAAGATCGCGCCGCCTGTTGGTATGAAATGAAAAGATCTCCAGTTCGCTGGGTGAATTTGGCATGAATCGGCATTTCAGAACACACGGATGCACCAAATTGTCCTACTAATTTGTATTTACATATACTGTATACTGAAAGAATAAATATATGAATTTCTTGGATTGCAATGAGTATCTTGTTCATAAAACAAATTAAACGCCCCACGTATATGAATATGCGCAAGTGCTCATACCTGAAAATAAACACAAAAGGGAGATGTTTTGCACGTCCACCCATTAGTTATAATTTTGTGGAATCATCATACTGAAATACACAATTTGGTGTCTGTCTCTCAGACCGCGATACATTCCGTCATTACTTATCCAATCTCAAGCAAAACTGACAGGAGGACTAAGGGTGACAGACGGAGGTTGCAGCGACTTCACCTGCCCCTCTCTACAAAGGACTTTTCTTCCTCGGGCGAAATCAATGTTAAGTTGTATATCCGTGTCAAGATAGCTTATCGTGGCGTTTCTCCAAGGCCTCCTCCAATAATAAAAGCAATAACAACAATAATTGATAACAGCATAATGTTAATGTTATTACTAAACAATATTAATCCAAATATGTAATAATATCCCCTTTCCCCAAGGGTTTTTTTCCATCCCTTTACAAGCACCATGTTAACGTGTATAAATAGCTTATCATGGCGTTTTGTTGGGGCACCCCTTCCGGAAGAATTTTTTTTTTTAGAAACCACAAACATGTATGATTACCTTTTTAAACAGTCACTTATGCTGTTTAACACTAAACTGAAAGGGACGAAACCCGGGGTGTTGAAGCATTATACGAGCCTAGATTTACAGTAATCTATGTACTCCACAGAGGATAATAACATGGCCCTTCCTGCTGCACCCATGGGGAGTGGGTGTACTAGTTCTTCAAATTCAATTCATTGACGTCACCACAAATGTCGAACCATGCCATGATATCAACCCATACAATAATAATCATTTGTCCGTGTTTAAAATCAGAAAACCAAGGTTTATTCCGTGCAAAAAATTGAATAGTGATAAAGTGGGTTAACATTGTGTGCGTGATGACATCAGACTCTAACAGGTAACAAATAGTGGAGCGTGCCTTGTGAAATGGTGCATCTCATGTGCTTGCGTGTCCGAGGTCTTGCTGCTTGCTAATACGAGGCCAGTTGTTTCCGATATCAAGATCAAAAAGTAGGTTCAACATCTCCCTCCTTCCTTATCAACAGCGGTGTCCCTCAGGATTCTGTCCTGTCTCCAACACTCTTCCTTCTTTTTATCAATGCCCTTCTTTCTTCACTCTGTCTTTGTGGACTCTGTCCACAAATAACCAATTACACTCATATGCTGGTGGCTCCACATTACATTCCTCCATGTTTTTCCCATCTTCATCTTCCCTCACTTTATCTACATCTCATTTGATCACAGCCACCTCTTTAAATTCGGATTTGGACAAGATTTCCCAGTGGGGAAAATGTAATCAGGTTAGGTTTAATGGTTCTGCAACTCAATTTCTTCCCATCTCTCTCTAAAACTCCTCTGAACTCTCCAATCTCCTTTGAGAGCTCCACAATTACATCATGTGATTAAATTAACCTACTAGGTATTACCCTAACATCAAATTTATCATGGAATCCACACATTACACAAATAGCTATGTCTGCCTCGAAGAAAACAGGAGTCCTCTTCAAATGTCGAAGATTCTTCTCCTCTCAACAGTTGCTTCCACTATATAAAGGATCGATTCGTCCTTGTATAGAGTTCTGCTCTCACATCTGGGAAGGTTCTAGCTCCACATACTTACTGGACCGAATTGAATCCAAAGTAATCCGAATTATCAACTCTCCCAATCTGACCTCAAAACTTGACCCGCTCTAATTATGCCGCAAAGTTGGCTCTTTTTCTCTTTTCTAGAGCTATTTCTTCGGTTTCTGCTCGCAAGAACTTGCTGCTTGCGTACCTCCGCCATTAGTGAGACCACGGAATACTCGACAAGCCACTACATCTCATGATTATTGTGTGGCCATTGACAACTCAAGGGTAGGCCGTCATGGTTTGTTTCTTCCCTTCCACTGACAAATTCTCGAACTCTTTACATTTCCCATGTCTTTCCAAACACTTACGACTGTCCCCTTTTCAAAAAGCAGATTTTTTACCTCCTCACAAACACTTGGACTATTCTCTCTTAATTTTTCTATCAATGCAGCTATTTTATTTAAGGCCTGGCCTTGATGATGACTATATAATCGGTGGCTGGAGCTTCAACATTAAAAGAAAGTTGGCAGAAATGCGCACTGCACCCTCACCCCTCTCCCATCCATCCCCATGACACTTCTTAAAACATATTGTCATGCCAGACGGCCTCCATTAACACAATCACAATGCCCCAGGGCTATACAACCCCTGAGAATGACTGAAGGGGTGTTCAAGTTTCCTGCATTCAATTAATATAATGACGACACTCCGCCAAAGATCACCCAAGTGAAGTCAAAGCTAACGATGTTTGCACGGGAAGGCAGGAAAACAGGAAAACACTTGTTTTTAAAAGGTCGGTTTTCACAAAGTATTCGGGGAAAAGGGCAGACAAGATGCTCAATAAATGGTACAGATTTGGCTGTCAAAGGACACAGATAGGAACCATGTAATCTAATATACAGCACAAATAAATAAGGCCTAACCTGGTAATGGTGCTGAAAAATACCAGATTCACACAAGGAAGGGGAACAGGCAAGGGCCTGTGCAAGTACATGTTAGTTGTGGCTACAGCATGATGTGGCACAAGGCAAAGTGTGGCTCAGGAAATTAAGAATGGTGATGAGGAGCGATCACGATGCGGGACAATGTCGAGAATATGGTGACCTGTCTGGTCTCTCGAACATGTGGTCCTCGGGCAGCATCCAAAGCAAAGTAGAGAGAAACCGCACATGCGCATGCAACAGTTTTTAGCATCCTTATTAGAACCAGCCATTGTCGGACTCCCTGGCCATGCCACAAGAGAAGGGTGGCACTCTCCATAAAGTCTGCTCCGCCCCTATCCGGGACCTCACCACAGCACACAAAACTGCTTATTCCGCGGTCCCTTGCGAGCCATCAGCAGAACTGCCATGCCTTTCGTGGCGCTTTCAAAGTGCCCATAACATCCTGAAAAGTGCATTTATCGCACTATTGGTCACTTTGTGTCCACAAGTCCTCACCTGGCTTTGCCAGTATTACTCTTTGCCATTTTAAGATTATGATAACTGCCTTCGTTTAACCAGAAACGTTTAACCAGATGACTTACTTCTGACAAATAGCTAATACAGGAAGTAAACCTAAGCTACTCGATCACACAGTCCCTACCAAAGTCGTACTACAATCTAGCTATGGATCTAGTCCCCCCCCCCCCCTCCCATATCCATGCCCATATCGATACATTTTGAGACAAAACAGGCAGACGCCCTCAGGTTGGCAAGAGTCTGGCACATCATCTTTTGAACTTATATTAGGCAATGTCTGTGGATCTGTATGACCATTCCTTGTGGAAATGAAAACAGCTCGGCTGGCCTCCACCAAATTTAACATGCGTGCTCAGGATACACAGGGTCAGGTCGTGGGCATTAAATAAATCCAACCCCCTACCACTCCTTCCCGTCCTCCACCCGCGAGTGTGGGGAGACAACTTGTGATTTTCGCCTGTACACGTGGAATAGTGCAAGAAGTTGAACATCTGACCCCTGCCAGAGGGAGGAGGGGAGTATTGCAGATGAGAAAAGGATGCCAATTCCAAAAAAAAAAAAAAACCTCTCTGATTCCCGCAGGGAGCGAGCATTGACTAGTCTGATTTTAAAAAAACATCAGGATTACTCAGGGGTGTCGTATGTGTAAAACATCTATTCTCTGAAAAGGAATTCACATTTCCTGAGAATTATAGATGTATAAAAAAAATCCATGTCAGTTTGGAATCCTTTCCATTCCCACACTTAGCGCTTTAAAACGTCTTATTATTACACACTTTTATTTAACTTCATCTGAAATTTGTTTGTGTGTCCCGTTTCAAATATTCGAGCCGTTCTAGGTTCCATACATCCGAGAGAACTGAAATTTGGCCCACGGTCCTCTTTTCTGGTACATTTTCATCTATCAAGATTTAATAAAATAAAAAGTGTAGCCCTAAAACATGTTTTTTCGTTTACTTCTTTGACATTTCTATCTCACTTGTTCTGTGTTTTTCCCAGAAGCACTGCCTTCTCTCAAAATCTTGCACTTTTTGCATTCATTTTTCATAATCATTGCACGTCACTTTTACTATAACAATGGACATGGATAGAGATAGAGATGATGAAGATGGGGGAGAGGTAGAGAGAAGGGTGGGGGAGAGGTAGAGGGAGGGAGAGGGAGGGAGAGGGAGGGAGCGAGAGGGGAGAGAGGGGGGAGAGAGAGGGGACAGAGAGGAGAGAGAGAGGGGAGCGAGAGGGGAGCGAGAGGGGAGCAAGAGGGGTGAGAGAGAGGGGAGAGAGAGAGGGGAGAGAGAGGGGGACAGAGAGGGGGACAGAGAGGGGGACAGAGAGGGGGACAGAGAGGGGGACAGAGAGGGGGACAGAGAGGGGGACAGAGAGGGGGACAGAGAGGCGGAGAGAGAGGGGGAGAGAGAGGGGCAGAGAGAGGGGCAGAGAGAGGGGGAGAGAGAGGGGGAGAGAGAGGGGGAGAGAGAGGGGGAGAGAGAGGAGGAGAGAGGGAGAGAGTGAGATGGAGATGGACAGAGTGAGATTGAGATGGACAGAGTGAGATTGAGATGGACAGAGTGAGATTGAGGTGGACAGAGTGAGATTGAGATGGACAGAGTGAGATGGAGATGGACAGAGTGAGATGGAGATGGACAGAGTGAGATGGAGATGGACAGAGTGAGATGGAGATGGACAGAGTGAGATGGAGATGGACAGAGTGAGATGGAGATGGACAGAGTGAGATGGAGATGGACAGAGTGAGATGGAGATGGACAGAGTGAGATGGAGATGGACAGAGTGAGATGGAGATGGACAGAGTGAGATGGAGATGGACAGAGTGAGATTGAGATGGACAGAGTGAGATTGAGATGGACAGAGTGAGATTGAGATGGACAGAGTGAGATTGAGATGGACAGAGTGAGATGGAGATGGACAGAGTGAGATGGAGATGGACAGAGTGAGATGGAGATGGACAGAGTGAGATGGAGATGGACAGAGTGAGATGGAGATGGACAGAGTGAGATGGAGATGGACAGAGTGAGATGGAGATGGACAGAGTGAGATGGAGATGGACAGAGTGAGATGGAGATGGACAGAGTGAGATGGAGATGGACAGAGTGAGATGGAGATGGACAGAGTGAGATGGAGATGGACAGAGTGAGATGGAGATGGACAGAGTGAGATGGAGATGGACAGAGTGAGATGGAGATGGACAGAGTGAGGTGGAGTTGGACAGAGTGAGATGGAGTTGGACAGAGTGAGATGGAGTTGGACAGAGTGAGATGGAGATGGACAGAGTGAGATGGAGATGGACAGAGTGAGATGGAGATGGACAGAGTGAGATGGAGATGGACAGAGTGAGATGGAGATGGACAGAGTGAGATGGAGATGGACAGAGTGAGATGGAGATGGGCGGAGCGAGATGGAGATGTACAGAGAGAGTTGGAGATGGACAGAGAGATGGAGAGTGAGGGAGAGGAGAAAGAAAGATGCAAGATAAGCATCAATGTTTGCCATATGTTGTAACACTTCAATGAAAAACCACTCACAGAGAGACACTTGGCAAAAGAGAATAAAGTAGAATGGCACTCAGTAACGCTTCCCTTTGACCTCACAAATAATTGGTGGTTGAATACTGTGACCTGATATGCAGATCGTCTTCAAATTTTAAGTTAATCGGATGAAAATTGACAATTTTAGAAATTCGGCCTTTGTTGACCTTTTAGCCTATGTTGACCTCAAAAATAGTGGTGGTTGAATTCAGTAAGCTCATATGTAAATCATATTCAAATTTCAAATCAATTGGATGAAAATTGAGGATTTTAGAAATTTGAAAAAGTGGTTGACCTTTGGCCTATGTTAACCGTTTGAGCTCAAAAATAAATAGGATTCTGTCGGACCACCAACTCTACCATTTGGTGAAGTTTTGTGAAAGTCAGTTTAAAATTGTGACCTCTAGGCAAGTATAAGTATCCATGGTAACCTCAACCCATGGCTTGCGGACTTCCTCTCAGGTCGCAGTCAACGTGTGGCCCTGAATGGGTTTCTCTCATCTCCCCTTAATCTCCAGGCTGGAGTTCCCCAAGGCAGTGTTCTGGGCCCTGTGCTTTTTCTGGTCTTCATTAATGATCTCTCTGACTCTCTGGAAAATCCTCTCTTTCTCTTTGCTGATGACTCTACTCTCTGCCGCTCCAAATCTCATCCCTCACATCGGCAGTCTGCAGCCTCCTCACTCTCTGCAGACATGGACAATATCTCAGACTGGTCAAACAAGTGGAAAATGTCTTTCAATCCTGACAAATCTCACACTCTCACTATGTCTCTCCGAAAAGACCGATTGGAAAACCCTCCCATCTACTTTCTCAACAATCCTCTCCAAGAAGTTCTGTCGATCAAGCTTTTGGGTCTCACTATCTGCCATGATCTTTCTTGGGAAAACCACATTTCCAAGCTGGCCTCCAAAGCCAGTCGCCAACAGGGCATCCTCCGTCGTGCGAAGTCCTTCCTTGGCACACCTGAGCTCCTCACCACATACAAGGCTTTCATCAGCAGCTCAATGGAATACTGTTCCCCCCTCTGGGCCGGTGCTCCTGCCTCACACCTAGCTCGGCTTCACGCTGTTGAAACCAAAGCTTTCAGAATCATTGGAATCTCCTGCGATGAAGCCGATTCTGAGGGCCTTTCACTCACTCACTGCAGGCAGGTTGGTGGTCTTTCTGTCTTCTACCGACTCCTCTCCAGCCTTGATCGCCCAGCTCTCTCTGTGTTCTGTCCCCCAAATATTCCTTCAGGTCACACAAGATCTGCCAGCAACCCTCTTCTGCTGAAATTGCCAAAATCAAGACTCTCTGCTCACCTTCACTCTTTCATTCCTCTTTTTTCCACCTCTTCAACGAGCTCCCACAATCTCTTCAATCCCACTCTTCCCTCCACTTTAAAACAGCTGTTCACCACCATCTCTTATCTTCCCCCAACCAAAACCTTGATCACCCCGTTAAAACACCCCAAATCCACCTCTTTCAATCTCCGACTTCATTCCTGAAATTTCTGGTAGTGTTCATTTGCTTTATACCGTGTACCCCTGACCCCCACCCCACCCTACCAGCACTCTCCCTTCCACAGGCATGTTATCTACTGTTGTTGTGCTTGTATGTTTTGCTCTCTCTCCCCCTCTTGTCTCCCGCTCCCTTAATTGCACGTTTTATGTGTCTGTGCATGTTTTCGTGTTTGATGTGTTAGTTCTTACGCGAGCCTCGACTTTGCATACAAAAAAAAGAACTCTTTGTTCTCCAGATGACCTTTGACCTCAAAATCAATAGGCTTCTCAATTGTGACGACTTCTACAACTTGAAGTTTCGTGAAGATCGGTTTAAAATTGTTACCTGTAGGCAAGTATAAGTGAGCGGACAGACAAACAAACACACACAAACCGGAGTGATCAACATATATGTAAAAAAACAAAAACTTTTTTGCCAAGTAACAACGGACATACTGTATATGCACGCACACGACACCTTTTCACCAAACAACCAATCTAAGGGGAAATGGTGAATGCATAAAACTTCTCTTTGGGATGGGAAGATGCATTTTTTTTTTTGCGTCTAAAGTGTTTGTGACTCCCCAAAAACTCTTGGACAGCTTAACACTGCACATCTCAAGTTTTCAAAGCAAGAAAGAAAAAATCCTGATAATCCATCCCAACTGCAAAGGGATCCAAGCAGTGAAGGATTTAATTATGATGAATTTCCCAAGAGTAGAAACATCAAAAGAGGAATATATATCAAATTTAATAAATATCGAATTAAATTTGCGGTTCCTGGTTAAAGATATAATCGAGAATGACCGGGTGGAATGTTTTAATGAAATTCCTCCTTAATCCTGCACCTATATAAAAGGTGACACCGAGTTGGAATCTTCAGATCAGGATCACAAGCAAACTCTTTCTCAAGACGATTGCGGTCATACTTGTTAAGCAACGGAGTCAAGCAATCGAGCTGGTGGGTTTGTACAAGTTAATCTCTCGTGACACAGATCAGCCCATGAAGACCTTTCATGTATTGACCCATACAAATAAGATTGATTGGAGCCAAGTTTGTGAGAGGTGTAAAAACTAAGGGGAAGGAAGGATGTAACGGAGATGGTGGGAAGCGGGTGCGGAGGGCATCCAGATTTATGGTTCAATCTGCATTATTCAGCCAACGATGTAGAGTACAGAAACTCTTTTCTTATCAATTAAGTTTTGAAACTTCAACTTCTGGCACAATGGTTTTATTACTTTTTTTAAATTATAACGTCTTTATTGGGTAGAAAGTATAATAAGGTATACCCTTTTAAAATGAGATCACATTCCACTGAAAAACAAGCATTCTGAGTATTGCGCTGCAATACACGTCCCCTACCGGCAGTCTGTCGTCCGGAAAACTGTTGGGGAAATTACCAAAGTTCAAAGTGCCATAACTTTGTCAAAATGATCAAAACGTCGTGAAGTTCGAATTTGATCTGTAACTTATCATGAGGAAACCATGTACCAAGTTTGAAATCATTAGCATTAAGAGTTTAGAAGAAAAAAAAGTCCGGAAAACTGTTCTTTGCGTGACGGACTGACAGACGGACAGACTGACAGACGGAGGGACGGAGTGCAAACCTATAGTCCCCTCCGGTGTACACCGGTAAGGGACTAATAAATATAAATCAATTTAGATATAAATCAATGTACAAGTGTACAAGAAAATAATGTACAAGTGTACAAGAAAAGAATGTACAAATGTACAAGAAAATAAATCAATGTGCAAGAAAAATAAATATAAATCAATTTAGATATCTCCCAGAGTTTGTTCTGGCATTTGCAATACTTAACTTATTCATTTGCTACATATTAAATGTGATTAGAACATGGAAAAAACTCATCCTTTAGCTCAACTTACAAATACATTTATTACCTTCACCACTGAAGGTGGATGGAGGTTATGTTTTCACTTGTTTGAGACTTGGCAAAAAAACCGCCCCAAAAAAAAATCACTCCGGTTTGTGTGTTTGTTTGTTTGTTTGTCTGTCTGTCTGTCTACTCACTTATACTTGCCTACAGGTCACAATTTTAAACCGATCTTCACGAAACTTCACCAAATGCTAGAGTTTGTGGTTCGACAGAATACTATACATTTCTGAGGTCAAAAGGTCAACATAGGCCAAAGGTCAACTACTTTTTACGAATTTCTAAAATCCTCAATTTTCATCCGATTGACTTGAAATTTGAATACGATTTACATATCAGCTAACTGAATTCAATCACTAACTATTTTGGAGATAAACATCGGCCAAAAGGTCAACACAGGCCAAAGGTCAACCACTTCTTTTCAAATTTCTAAAATCCTCAATTTTCATCTGATTGACTTGAAATTTGAATAGGATTTACATATCAGCTAACTGAGTCTGACTCTTTTGCCAAGTGTCACTATGAGTGATTTTTCATTTGTTTGTCTGTCTGTCTGGATGTCTCAAAACGTTGTGTACAGATTCGGACGAAATTTGGTGGACAAGTTGGGAGTGTGACAAGGACGAATTGGCTAGATTTTGGTGACGATCCAGATATGAGAATTTTAAAAGAGATTCTTCACGATTGATCGAAGGGGCAAAAACAATAGATAGCATGATATTTGAAACCGTTATGGACGGATTGTGCCAAAACTTGATGAGGATGAGATGCAGATCCGGCCTATCAGCGGAATACAAAACAAACTGTTCAGCCTAGTGGAGGTATGCGCTCTACCTAGCGGAGGTATGCGGAACCATCTTACACTCTCCGTGTCAGGATTGCTGGTCTTACTTTGTCTCACTCAAACTATAGCTATCGGCTGAGCTTTAATCTCTCTTTCTTGCAAACAAACACCATACGCTTTTCATTATACACTTTTCTTACTCATTTTCACTCCTCACCTTTACATTGTCTCCCTTTTATTTCTCTTTCCTCACATTTATCAATGCAGCTCTTTTATTTAAGGCTTGGCCTCAATGAGGACTATATAGTCCGTGACTGTAGCCTTCAACATTAAAAGTCTTTCAACACCAGGCCCAAATCTAATTTTGGACTGCAGGAATTTTGGGTAGGTATTTGTAATTTGTTCCATGCTGGTGACACATCGTCTATTCTTTATGAAAGACACCGTGGATCTTCAATGTCCACCAAAACCCAGTACTGGCAAATGAGTTAAAAATTGGCTTAACATGCTTCTGATGGATGGTGCACATAATTATGCCTCGCCTAGAAAACACCAGGGTCAAAATGGCCGAGTCAAAATTCAAACCCAGGCCGAATTTTTTTTCTTTTTCTTGGAAAGCCAGTCAGACTTTGCACAATCACCAACCTTTACGCAAGGCTACAAACAGCAGTTTCAGTTTCATGACATTCAAGATCGCTATCTATCATCCAGGAAGAATAATCTAAGATCACAATTTCATTATTTTGAGCTTTGTCGACATCTTATAAGATACGTTTTTTGGAAAATCGTCAATTTCTTCTCGTCTAAAAGTCGCACTGGATGTCTTGCCTGTGTTTTCCAAATATCAACTCAATTCCCAATCCCTGCCGCTCTGTATAAATTAGTTGTTTTTTTCTTGTTGAAGAAATCAAATTAGCTTTTGTCAAATCGTGACACCGCTGCAGAAACAGGATCATATGGATTCAGTTCTGTCGTCTTGAAGACTTGCACTAACCGCCTGAATTACACCATATCCATAGTTTTCCTGTCGCCATTTTTTCTGGGTCATCTTCCCCCAAAGTGGAAATGTGACACCTATTCGGAAATAAATAAACAAATAAAAATCAGATTCTATCAATCACTGTGCAGTAAACGATCTTAATGAAATTCGTTATATGAGTCAGTATTGTATCTCACCACTTCTCCAACTTTCTTATCACTCATTATTGCTTTGGGTTTTGATGCAGTCAGCCTATCAGGGATATGTGGTCCTCAAAAATGCCAGGATGGTTTGGATGAAAATTTCACACACTCATCAACACGTGTCCATTTTGCCCTCCTTGAAAAAGCTTCTGTCACCTTCTCATTGTGGCCATCAATGTCAAATATGTACCTAGTGGCAAATAGTAGCGTGTAAACCTCCACCAGGATGAACAGTTTACGGTTTGTATCCCACCGATAGGCCGGATCTGGATCCGTACCTGAACCAAAATGGAATCGGCTTCTCGTCACCTACGCAAATAATCCACCAAGTTTTGTCCGAATCCGTCAACAACCTTTTGAAATATCGTCTATAGCTTTTGGCCATAATCTCTCAATGGTGAAGAATCACTTGAAGAATTCTAGTATACGGATGCGGATCCTCATCAAAATCTAATCAGTTTGTCCTTATACACCAAACCTGTCCACCAAGTTTCATCCAAAGTCGGTCTATTTTTTGAGATACCCTGCTCACAAACAGACAAACAAGGGCGAGTACATAACGTACGTCCACTTTCAGTGGTGAAGGTAATAAATTACAGTCTGAAAGATCCATGTAAATTTTGTATTTGGGAGAAAGAGAAAAGAGGAAAGAGGAAGAGAAAGAGAAAGATAAATACCTAGATGAGGCAGATCTCAGAATATCAAGGGATTGTAACTTATGGCTGACGTCAAGACCACTAAGGTGACAACACGACACCACTCAGGGCACTGTGGTTAAATGTACAACCATCACATGACTTAAAGGAGCCCTCAGCACAAATTGCTGATGGAGACGTAGCAAAAGCTGCTGAAAAAAAATTAACTTTAAATGGTAGTCCTTTCTTCTTCGATGGTGGTTTTTATTTTTTTTGCATACAGAATCGAGGCTCGTGTAAGAGCTAACACATTGAACATGAAAAACATGCAATGAAGGGAGTGGGAGACAAGAGGGGGCGAGAGGGAAGCACACAAGTACAACAACAGAAGAGAACAGGGATGCCGGGAGATCTGTGGAAGGGGGAGGTACACGGTATAAAGCAAATGAACACTTCTGGGAACCCCAGGAAAGAAGTTGGAGATTGAAAGAGGTGGATTTGGGGTGTTTTAACGGGGGTAGAAAAGATCAAGGTTTTGGATGGGGGAAGATGAGAGATGGTGGTTAACAGCTGTTTTAAAGACCTGGAGGGAAGAGAGGGATTGAAGAGTGTGGGAGTTTGTTCCAGAGGTGGGAAAAAAGAGGAATGAAGGTGAGCAGAGTCTTGATTTTGGCAGTTTCACCATAAGAGAGTTGCTGGCAGATCTTGTTCGGAATATTTGGGGGACAGAGTCCAGAGAGAGGTGGGGGAGCTGGGGGAGCTAGGCCGGTGAGGAGTCGGTAGAAGACAGAAAGACCACCAACCTGCCTGCGGTGAGTGAGTGAAAGGCCCTCGGAGTTAGCTTCATCGCGGGAGATTCCAATGATTCTGAAAGCTTTGGTTTCAACGGCGTGAAGACGAGCTAGGTGTGAGGCAGGAGCACCGGCCCAGAGGGGAGAACAGTATTCCATTGAGATGTGGATGAAAGCCTTGTATGTGGTGAGGAGCTCAGGTGTGCCCAGAAAGGACTTTGCACGATGGAGGATGCCCAGTCTGCGACTGTCTTTGGAGGCCACATTGGAAATGTGGAAATTGAAATTTAACATTGAAATTGAAAATTCAACTTGAAAGTGAAACATTTTTGAAATTGAAATCAAAAATGAAATTTAACAGCAAATTCAGCACCACTTAATTTCGCAGTTAGTTCTGTGGATTGCGCCACATCTCCACAAATGGCTGTGCAAGGCATGCGATGTCACCACATGTATCTCACAGTCAATCACGGGCCCAGGAACAGATAGGTGACGATAACATTGTGGGCCCATGCATGGCCATGGACTGTATCATAGCTCCTGGCTGATCAGCAATTGTTCAGTAAGTGTACCTATCGAGTTACTGTCAGTCCAAAACGTGCTGCCCAGTTCAAAAAGTTTTCCGATATTGCTAAGCTTACATTTTGATTGCATTTGCTTGTCCGTGCATTGGCCAAATCGCCACGAAGCCTTTTAAACATTCCACCCATGATAGGGGTAGACCATATGGAGGTGGGAGGGAGTGGAAGTATAACTTGAGGAACGCTGTGTGTGAGGAATCTCACTGCAGATCCTTGGAGAATAGAAGAGTTGGAAAGTCGATGTTCTTGCACAGCAAGTCTTCCGACAGAGTTACGACCTCCTACGTGGACTCCCGTGTTCAGGTGACTGAAATATTGTAATGGAGCTGCGCAACAGATGGACTGAAAACTTCTGAGTTTGACAACTTTTTCTGAAAACTTCTGAGTTTGACAACTTTTTCTGAAAACTTCTGACGACGTGGGTTGTACGTTCTATCAGCTTTTTATGGATGATGCTGGAACTCATGCACCACATGATGCCACCAATTCGTTGAAATTTAGACCAAAATACAAAGGCCGAGCTGACATAGGAAGCTTGTGGATGAGAAGAATAAACTGAAAATTGTATTGGAACCCACCCCGAACACACACTTCTTCCCTATTTTTTTCCGGATGAGTTCATGCAGTACTGCTTCATTGCTCTCACTTATCTTCTATTCCTATTTTAACCACTCTTGGAAAGTTGTCAATTTGTCACAGGACCTAGAGATCCACCCAATAAGCTTCTGACTGATGAGTCCACAGTTCTTAGCACAATATCCTGACCATAGATACCGCATAGGGAAGCCACGAGAAGTATTTGGGGAATTTGGCAAACACGAGGGAATGATGTGTCTGCCATGGATCACGCGTGGCTGGCTTTATCACACCCAGCTGCAGCGGCGACCTCAGCCCTGATACTCACAGTTTACTCATATCCAAACCCACCTCCCCCACAACCCACCCCTCCCAACGAGAAGGGAAGCGTGACGAACGTGCTGCTCCGGCTTCAAACCCCGAGGCCTACACAAAATGAAACCACGTGGTCACCACGTGGAGAAGAACCAAGATCCCTTTAGCCAATCGGACGTTTCCCCCTTTTGGTTTTATGCATCTCGTACGTCAGATTTCAGCACCGCACTTGGGAGATGCTCCTCTTGACCACCAACAATGGGCCAGTCAAACAATTGGTGATATTGACTTGTCAAACATCATAAAGAGTACCGGTTGGTTAGCTGCACCATGTCCTCCTGCAGTATGGGCAAATGATAAAATGGATGGCTCAGAGAATATAAAGACACTTCGTGGATGACTCAGAATCGAGATGTTGTGTAACACAATTTCAATAAACCAAGCAAAGCTTCATTCTTGTGCTTGACAAGAGCGTAAGCTTGAGTTCAGGGATGCCAAGCTCTCCCAAAACAACCCTAACTGAAAAACTTGTAAAGAGGTGGGCTTATGGAGTGATAACGGATCATGGTTTTGGATGGGGATGGTGGCAAACAGCTGTTTTGAAGACCTGGAGGGAATATTGAGATTGAAGAGTTGGTCCCCAGATGGGGAAGAAGAGTAACAAATGGAGGTGAGCAGAGATCCTGGATTTTGGGAGTTTCACCAGAAGGGGGCTGAGGATGGACCCTGCAGGTACTTGGGGGGCGAAAGACCAGAGAGGAGGCGGAGGAAGACAGACAGACCGCCGACCTGTCTGCGATGACGGTTAACCGTGAATACGGCTCAACGCGAGCGTGGGAAACGGCACACTCATTTCCCTCCATATTCCAAAACGTGAGGTCAAGGAACCGGAGATGCTCGGACATAAGGTTTGCAGTGACTCAGAGGAAGGGAGTTAAAATTTATATCCCAAGAATCGTGCAACAAATAGCCAATCTTGAACGTCACAAAGACTTTCACAATCATGGCACACTCAACCCCACCCACCACAAACTGCCCAAAAGAACCACGCAAACTCTCCTTCCTGGTCACATGGGTAGATTTGCACACGATCATTGCCCCTAGCTTACACAGTAACATTCTAATGGAAGCTTGTATCTTGCTAATAGGATATGGCCCTGGTTGGAAATTTGGACACGACTGTGATCGAGTGGGTATCTATTTATTACGTATGCACTGTGGAGATTAGGTGGGAGTTAAATTAGGAAAAGGAAGTGAAGAGGATGATAGGAGAGGGAAAAGGAGTGTTTGGGAAAATGTGGGAGGTTTGAGAAGAGAATGGAGATAAGGAATAAGGGTTTTTATCATGGAGAATTTGCGAGACGGAAGAGAAAGGGCAGAAGGGGTTGGGTGAGAGATTTGCCATATTTGCATACATAATAAATAAAACCCCTCATGGAAAACAGACAGACACACCAATTCATATAAGGTAGATACAATGAATTCATCAATATTTCATCTAAATTACAACTTGGAAGACTTCAAGAAACTAAATCTACAATTGTCTCCTTAAAGTACGACGTGGTACAATATCAGGCCGAGGTAATACGAGCTTCCGGCATGCTCGTGCTGCACCGAGACTTTCTAATGATTCCTGGAGGATATAGAAACTGAAGTACAGTCCAACTTCCTACTCCAGACGAAAGGGGACCTCACTCTGCGTTCAAACTTTTACCCAAGCTTGAGACCGACGTGCCAGGCCTCCAATGTAGTGTTTACACGCTTTGCTTGTGGTCAAGCCTGTGGCTTTCGGTCCCAGGAATGAAATGGGCGATGCAATCGCGCCTTCGTCTCAAAATGTCTGTCGCAACATTATTTAGAACTGCTGGGCCATCAGCTGAGCGCCGCCATCATTGCGGTTTCGACCCGTTAAGGTCAGGACCTCTCCGGCTGACCCAGTGTGTCTGCGGCAGCAAATGCTACGTGTACTCTCGGCCGGCGAGCGAGATGGGACACAGCAAGCGATGTCGTGAGCTGCGAAGATCCTATTTGGTACGATGGTACAAGAAGTCACGTGACCTGTAGGTTCAGCAGAGATCACCGATGAGGACGAGACCCTTGACGTGACGATCTGCAATCGAGGGCATCGACGTTTGAAAATTGGTGTCATTTCGCATCCTCGTTGTCGTCAAGTTTCACGCAGATCTTGGTGAACATTCTTGACGCCATTAGTGGGAATATGGAAAGCAACCGAATTGTTTGCAATGAAAACGTCAAATGACGCGAGTAGGAATGAGCCGCCATGCACATAGTGTATGGCTCGGATCGCCGAGTGACGGTCACCGAACCATAGGCCCCGCGGATTCCCTGCGAGAGCACAATTTCCATTGTTTAATTTGTTTTATTAACCATAGTTCTGATCGAACACCGTCACCTCGCACTTGGTATTAAAAAAAAAGTTGTGGCGATAAGTTGTTGCGGACGAGTGAAAAGTTGTGGGAGCGCATGTTTGGAAGCAGTGGGAGGTTTGAGGATCGTGATGAGCTAAGGTGGTACATAATGTACCCCCAGGATAAGGGTAAGCAACGTACCCCTTTGGTTAGGGTAAGCAACGGACCCCCAGGGTAAGGGTAAGCAAAGGACTCCCAGGGTAAAGGTAAGCAAAGGACTCCCAGGGTAAAGGTAAGCAAAGGACCCCCAGGGTAAGCATAAGCAAAGGACCCCCAGGGTAAGCGTAAGCAACGGACCCCCAGGGTAAGGGTAAGCAAATGACCCCCAGGGTAAGGGTAAGCAAAGGACCCCCAGGGTAAGGGTAAGCAAAGGACCCCCAGGGTAAGGGTAAGCAAAGGACCCCCAGGGTAAGGGTAAGCAAAGGACCCCCAGGGTAAGGGTAAGCAAAGGACCCCCAGGGTAAGGGTAAGCAAAGGACCCCCAGGGTAAGGGTAAGCAAAGAACCCCCAGGGTAAGGGTAAGCAAAGGACCCCCAGGGTAAGGGTAAGCAAAGGACCCCAGGGTAAGGGTAAGCAAAGGACCCCCATGGCTTACCAAGGGTAAGCAAAGGACCCCCCAGTGTAAGGGTAAGCAAAGGACCCCCAGTGTAAGGGTAAGCAAAGGACCCCCAGTGTAAGGGTAAGCAAAGGACCCCCAGTGTAAGGGTAAGCAAAGGACCCCCAGTGTAAGGGTAAGCAAAGGACCCCCGAACAGCTCTAAGTAACGGACCCCAAGCAAGGGTACGTATGGGTCCCCTGATAAGGATCTGTTATTGATCCCCAGACAACAGTACGTTTGAACCTGGCTAAGGGTATGTAAGGGACCCCAGACGCAACCCCAACATAAGGGGCCATAAAGTGCACGACGCCGGGGAGTCGTTCAGTACTCACGTTTAAGATGGACAAAGCGGAACCTTGTATCGCACTCTCAGATAACAGACCTAAGGGCCGTTCAAAAAGACTCGTCCTCGTCCCTCTCCGAGCCCGAGAAAAGCGCGGGATTTGCGGAAAAGCCAACGCCCCGCACCGACCCCTTTCGTCCCTCCTCCCCCCCCTCGGCCTTGTCGAAACCCCTTTAAAACGCCCCAAGCAGCCCTTCCTGCGCTGCCGGACAAACGAGGAGCCGTTTTCTCGGTATAAATCACCGAGGTGGACCCAACACACCATTTACGTCTTTACAACAACAACACCATTCTGTCGGAACAGTAAAGCGCCCAAAAGTTTACGATGGATTAAAAACTTTTTCATTGAAACTTTTGTGTTTCTTTAAAATATCCCCGTTTGAGCCACGATTTAACATCACGTTCCCCAGTCTACCTTTCAGGGGTTACCTGCAGCCCTGCACGCACAATGGGGCCCATTCATCTCAAGGAGCGAGGCGAGCCCGAAGACCTGCAAGGACCGTTGTGCGAGAGGTCGCTGGCATCGTGCCCGGTGCACACCGCAGGTGGGGTTAATGATGCCCGCGGTGTTTGGAGTAATTAGCACGCTTCGGGTAAACCAAACGCAGACATCACACTCGATCGATTTCAAAAAAGATGTTCCGAAGACCTGCGAGCACCATTTAACCGTGCGTCCCCCAGCTGCGTACGTAATAAATCGACGGTGCCTTTGGTGGAACGTTGTCACGTGGTTCGGAAGAAAGCAAACGGCCATTTAAATCCATTTGAAGATGCTCCTCCTGATAAAATGCCTTTAAGGTAATGGGAGGAACCCATCCATTTAAGTATTCCGACTCGAGGGAGAGTTCATACTCGGGTTAATATCACGAACTCGGTATATTTAAACACAATCTACAGTTAAATCATGCACGTATCGGGATCAGTGAGTAATGGCGTTCCTCAGGGGATCATTGGTATCCATTATTTACATCAACGATTTGGAGAGTGGGGTTAAGAGTCAGTTTTCTAAATTTGCTGATGACACAAAGCTTGGAGGTAAGGTAGTCAGTAGAGAGGGTTGTTGGTGGTGTGGCTGCTGGTTGCATCATTTATCTGGAAGCGCAGTTGTGCTGCTGATGTCCCTATGCTGCTCGTATAAGAGCTACCATTAATCACAAAAAAACATAAACTGACGCAAAAAACATATAATGAAGGGAGTGGGAGACAAGATGGGGCGAGAGACGGAAGCACAAAAGTGCAACAGTAGAGAACAGGGACATCGGGAGATCTGTGGGAGGGAGAGGGCTTGGGGGGAGGAGGTGTGGGAAGAGGGGTGGGAGAGGTATAAAACACATGGACACTGCTAGGACTTCCAGGAAAGAAGTTGGAATTTCAAAAAAGGGGATCTGGGGTGAATTAACGCGGGTAGACAAGATCAAGGTTTTGGATGGGAGAAGATGAGAGATGGTGGTGAACAGCTGTTTTAAAGACCTGGAAGGAGGAGTGGGATTGAAGAGAGTGAGGGAGTTTGTTCCAGAGGCGGGATGGTTTGGATGCCTAAAAAGAGGCATGAAAGTTTTTTTTGTTTTTTTTTGTATACAGGATTGAGGCTCTTGAAAGAGCTAACATTTATCACACAAAAAAAATCAAACAGACACATAAAACATATAATAAGGGTAGCGGTAGACAAGATGGGGAGAGAAGGGGAAGCACAAACAACATTTGAGAGCAGGGACATCGACTAAAGGTGAATAGTCTTGATTTTGGCAGTTTAACCATAAGAGGGTTTCTGGCAGATCTTGTGCGACCTGTAGGAATATTTGGGGGACAGAACCCAGAGAAAGCTGGGGGAGTAAGGTGAGATAGGAGTCAGTAGAAGACAGAAAGACCACCTACCTGCCTGCAGTGAGTGAGTGAGTGAAAGGCCCTTGGAGTTAGCTTCATCACGGGAGATTCTAATGATTCTGAAAGCTTTGGTTTCAACAGCGTGAAGACGAGCTAGGTGTCCACCAACGGCCAGCAGAAAGATGGAGAGGAGTGGCGACCCTCGTCTATACCACACACTTACCCGTGTGTACCTGCTATAGAAAGGCAATGTCATCATTGCCCAAGGAGACTCGACATTATCATCATGAAATAAGCTCAGGTGGCATCAAAATGTCCAAACTTTGGAGAGGGGTGAATACTTTTGCAGGCCACTGTACTTGAAGATCTATACACCGACATGCTGTATACATATTGTTACGTGTTACCTCCCCAAACTCCGGTTACGGTGCCCCTCGGAGTCTTGAGAGGGAACGCGGCAGAAAGATCCGATATTTTGAGTGTTCTAAACCATGGTAAAACCACACGAATGCAATTGTGTAGAACAAAATAAGTAATTGTGTTAAGAACTCTCACATACACAATAATAACACTCTTAACGAAAGTACCATGAAAATATCACTTGCATCACATAAACAATACACATGATGTTACAATCATTCCACCATACTCTCAAATCGATAATCTCACGATATGCCAAACGTGAGTGGAATGTAACAATCTCAAAGTCCGTGCACGAATCCCCACGCTGGGTGACGGTTGAAGTCGTGCAGAACGGCAAGAACAATAGGCAGGTAGCAGCGCAGCTGCGGACAAGGAGTTACGAGGTGAGAGGTCAGGCAGATGGCGGCGTGGGGTAACGACCCCCTAAAACCTGAGAGCAATCCACGCCTCACGTCCACCAACGATTAAGCCGATATGGGAACCAACGGCGATCCACACGATGATGTTGATATGGGAATCCCAATGACAAAAAAAAGATTCACCAGGTGGACGGCCTCCTCAAGGAAAAATGGCGGATCGGCCTGCAATGAAGGCTCTTGCTTTCTCGCCAACAATAGTTCACGCTTGGTCGCAAAACCTGAGACGCAGGTTTAATTGCAATCGCAATATGGGACGATGTCACAGGCAATCCCTTTCACGGGAAGCCTCAATTCATTCGCAACCAATATCAAGGAAGTCCGCTCGCAGCCTCGATGCAACTCACAGCTGTCTCTTTCCCCTGCCCGATTTCTTCCTCTTCCAGTTTCTTTTCCGCGTTTTTCTTTTTCCTCCACAAACATTTATTTTTACCTTTCACTGAAGTCATCTCCATCTCACACAGAAATCTTAACAACAATATTACCTGAAACTAAAAATCCTACAAGTATATAATAACAACAAAGGCGGAAGTGACGAATCCGTAACAATATGGAACTAAAAATCCTACAAGTATATAATAACAACAAATGCGGAAGTGACGAATCCGGAACATATTGTTGCGGATCTCTCGAGCCCGTCAACGTACAGAGGGGGGTTAAACCCTTTTCCCCGTTCGAGCTTTGAGTCCACGAGGCCGAGTCGCCACTCCCGTAGCGAGCGTGCGGAAGGGTATCTGGTCGAGTCCCTACGTACCTTCGATACACACGCTGCCACGAGAATGGGGACGGGACCTCACACGGGTCACGCTAATCGGATACGCCGAGCGGTTCGCGTGTCATGTGACCCATGCCGTTAACTCCTATTGAACCCGATTTGAGTGGTTTTATTTGAGCGGATGCTAGGCCAATGGTGTGAAATGACGTGCACGGTCAAATGGAAGGAAGAACACAGGTTTATTTACAATTATACAGTGATCAGGGTAAAGAGAAGAGACACAGAGCAGATACTTTGTCAATCTTACTTAATCCCCAGACAAGGGCCCACTCACTCACGCAGGGAAAAGGAGGAAGGACAAGTTCGCGCTCCAAACGCGCCTTGGCGCCGTTCGCTCCGGACAGCTCGCCGGGCGTGGCCCTCGGATGTTCGCGGCACGTGTGCATGGAGCTCGTTGGCATCTGTGGCCCCGGGATGGATCGTCTTCGCAAGCGTGATTAACAGCCGCAGAGCGCAGGGCCCAGGGAGAGTTCATGCACAGAGAGAGAGCTATAACAAGCAACCGACTGACTTCACTCACGCGAGGTCACTCCTCTCTCAGCTCTGGATGACTCGTAGACTGGCTCTCTGGGGCACTCTCACTCTCTGGGTCTATTCACTCTTCGACTCACTGGGGCACTCTCTCTCTCTCGGTCACTCTCACTCGTGACCAAAACCGCAACAATATTGTTATGGATTCGTCACTTCCGCCTTTGTTGTTATTACATACTTGTAGGATTTTTAGTTTCAGGTAATATTGTTGTTAAGATTTATGTGTGAAGTGGCCTCGCCACTCTATGCAGACCTGGACAAAATCACAGACTGGTCAAACAAGTGGAACATGTCTTTCAATCCTGACAAATCTCACACTCTTACTATGTCTCTCCGAAAAGACCGACTGGAAAACCCTCCCATCTACTTTCTGAACAATCCTCTCCAAGAAGTTCTGTCGCTCAAGCTTTTGGGTCTCACTATCTGCCATGATCTTTCTTGGGAAAACCACATTTCCAAGCTGGCCTCCAAAGCCAGTCACTGACTGGGCATCCTCCGTCGTGCGAAGTCCTTCCTTGGCACACCTGAGCTCCTCACCACATACAAGACTTTCATCCGCAGCTGAATGGAATACTGTTCCCCCCTCTGGGCCGGTGCTCCTGCCCATATCACAATACAGTACAGTGATCGGGATACATAACGGACCAAAATTGAACACGTCACCCGCTTACTGCAGGACGACATTCATTCGGTCTTGCCACCGTAAGAAGGTACCTCCACCACAAACTGAGAAACTGATCAAAACAGTATAACTACCGTACATCATATTATTACCGACAAAATTAATGTGGTCTGTGAAATCCCCTGTCGTGACTGATTTTTTTTTTTTGTATCCAAGATCTGCTAATTATGTGGGCCAGACATCCAAGCGACTCGCAACAAGGTTGATGCAGCACTGGCAAGCAGTAGCACGCAGCGCAAAGCTTTCACGGATAGCAGCACATTGTCGTAAAGAACAACAAAACTTCGGCTGGGAAAACACGGTCGTCGAAGCCTCGGCACCCAGCGGTGCAAGTCGGGAAATCCTCGAAGCATGGCTAATAACTGTCCTAACCTAACCCTAATAACCCTTCCTCTCGAGGATTATGTATCAAGGATAGAGATTATGTCCCACACCACGATACCCAGGACCGGGGCAAGCATGAAAACACCGGAAACAGAATCAATGACCCAGAAACCCAAACCGGAGGCAGATCCACCCTCCGATCCCACTATCGTTATGAAATTTATCCCAAACCTCATACTGATTGGTTCCCCCGAAGCCCAATCATAACGTGTAGCCGTTCCTTTCGCACGTAATAAGTACAGCTGATTTAATCACAGCTGCACATTCCATGTTGTCTGTTACCTCTGAGGACGAAAGATAGCGTTCTTCTCAAACGTCAGGATTAAAAAAAGGAATATTATTCTTCACGGTTCAGTGTGTGTTTACTTTCGTAGAATTTTTCTCCTCAGCTGCCAATTTTTAGTCATACGTATACACCAGGAAAGGAACCCGGCATTGTCGATTACATGGAGTCGCTTCATGATGCGAATATGAAGAGGGGAGGGGAGGGGGGGGGTGAGGGGTGAGAGAGGCAGGGAGGGGGAAGCAGAGGAAAGTGAGAAGGACGGAAAGGGGTAGGAGAGAGAGAGAGGGGGGGTAGGAGGTAAATGGAAAGGGAGTGGGAGTAAGAAAGGGGGGTGTGGGAGTGAGGAAACCCTTGTCACATGTCACTATACTGTACACTCTGGGAGGGAGGGGTGGTGCGAAGAGGAGGAGAGAGGGAGGGAGACGGGAGATGAAGGGTGAGGGAAAGTGTAAGGAGGGGAGAGAGGGAGAGGTGATGGGGAGAAGGAGGGGGGGGGGGAGGGCTGGGAGGGGAGAGGAAGAGGAGGAAGGGCAGAGGTAAGGGAGAAAGTAGGGGGAGGGGAGAAGGTAGGGGGAGGGAAAATGGGTGGGAGAGAAAAAGGGGAAGGGAGAGACAGGAATGAGAGGTGAGGTGAGAGGTGAGGGAGAAATGAGAGAGATGTGAGGGAGAAAGGAGGGGAAGAGTTAAGCCTCACCACATGTCGCTATACTGTACACTCCAGGAGGGAGGGGTTGTGTGAGGAAGAAGTGAGGGCAAGGGAAAGACAGAGGGGGGAGGAAGAGGAAGGGAGGATTGGGAAGGAAGAGGGAGGAGGGGTGGGAGAGCAAGGGGTGAGGAGTGAGAGAGGCAGGGAGGGGGAAGCAGAGGAAAGTGAGAAGGACGGAAAGGGGAACAGTGATGTAGGGATAGAGGGGAGGTAAAAAATCCGGCAGATGTGACGCATAGTTTAACGTGCATCTGAGGGACGACACACACATTGATGAATAGCCCTACCTGTGAAACACCAGGATGACAGTTTATAGCTGGATCAGGATTCAAACCCAGGCTAGATGGCTTAGAGCGAGTGTCCATACCTCTCGGACGTTGTGCTTGTCCCACTGCTTTAATCCTATAATTTATTTTGCCTTCTAATTCCTGGGTTGTCCCCATGGAGAGGCGAGCCACCTTATCACCATGGAGGCCAAGTGGCTTAAGCACTCGGTTTTTTTTGTTTTGTTTTTACATGTATTTATTTTATTGGTATACAGTATTAATATAACTTGCACGGTTGCTTAGTTTGGTCGGACGGCCAGCTGTTGGAAGAGTCTGGGTAGTTTCATATTGTTTCCATTTCCTAATGATGGAGCTCACTGTGCTCTTGGGAACTTTCAACACTCTAGAAATTGTTTTATCCCCTTCCCCAGATCTATGCCTCCTCACAATTCCATCTCGGAGTTCTACATGCACACAGTTCCTTGGAATTCATGGTAGAGTGTCTGCTCTAAAATGCACTGTCAACTGTGGGACATTAAATAGAAAGGTGTGTTTTTTCCTAATTAATATAACTATATTAATATAATGAAAGCAGATTGCACAAAAAGGGGGCAAATAAAAGACATTTTAGCAAGCGAGGCACCGCCAGACACCAAAGCAGGCATGTGGGGCGTGAGATGGAGGAAGAAGAGAATTATCAGAATCTGAGTGTTCACTCGGAGATTATTCATCTGTGTGATCACTCTTAGAGAGTCATGGGACTCACAGATAATGATTATGGTGGGTATTCATGAGATAACCCTACTTTTCACATGTCTAACTGGAAACTATGCCACAGAACAAACAAACCCTTGTGAAATAAATAATGATATCAAATGACTTTGGTTGAGAAAAAACTGGCTTACAGTGCCTGTGAAGGGTAAAAACATCTCTAGAATGCAGTGCATGCTGTGAGACCATGGTCAGCAGGAATCGAGCCCACAGGCAGAGAGCTGTGGGGGGATCATGTGAGCAAATATGAATCTTGTAGCCCTATCCCACACATCACGTATACAGTGCCTTCAGAAAGTATTGTTACGTTTGTGGGGGTAGGTGATGGAATACCAAAGTAAAGATAGGATCATATAGGTATAGCATGGACCGTGGACGAGTAGGAGACATCTCGATATATTTCAGTAGGGAAACTGGAGCTTAAGTTGTTTACTTGTCTTCACACAGGGGGTGAAGCTGTGTTAAGTAGATATGGGTTAAGGTTAGCTTTCCCCCAGTATGTGATTGCCTCCTGTGGTTTTTCCCCTTCGTTTTTACATTTACAAGGCCAGCCATGCAACCACCTCCAGCCATGCAACCAACAATAACCGACATAACTCCCGACAGAACACAGAACATTCCCGATCGGGCTAAACCCCACCTCCATGAGGAGGTCATAACCGGCAGGCTACGCCCCTGAGCATCGTCATTGGTCGAGGAGACATGGGGTGATTTGACAGAGCTCGGCCATTGGTCAGTGTGACGTCGGGGCAAGGAGCTTCGACAAGGAGGGAGGAAGAAGATCACATTCTTGGCTCTCACTCAATAGTGCTCTTGTTGTATGATCGAGGAGGAATGCGTCGGCATTTCGTGTGTGTGGATCTGGTGCTGAGAGAGAGCGGTGTCATTTTCGATCGTGAGGAAGGGGTATTGGTGGCGTTTCGTGGGGCTCTGGATGTTTTGGATGGAGTGGAGAGCGAAAGAGGACCGCCTGTATGAATTACCTCACGTTCGTGGCACCGCGGAGAGCGACTTCGCGCCATTGTTGAAGCGTCTCCCGCGCGAGCGGCTTCGGGCCACCTTGTACTGCAGACCTCACCACGAGAACCGTTTTGAGGCCACGGATATGTGCCGGCACAAAAAGGAACATTTGTTTTTTATTATCTTTCCCCTTGTCTGTTTTTGTGTCTGACTGGAGGATCCTCAAAGTAGGAATTTAAATTAGTTTTTACCTCACCTCTCATTTTCACATCTTTGATTTCTATTTTCATTAAAGCATTTATTGATGCATTTTATTGGTCGTGTAGTTTTTTTTTTTTTGTTTTTTTTTGTATACTGAATCGAGGCTCGTGAAAGAGCTAAAACCATGAGGTGGGGTGGGGTTGTTAATGCAATCCAGGAGGGCATCAGTGGAATGTTTCCTTCCATCAAATTCACCTGTGAGGAAGAACAGGATGGGTTGCTTCCATTTTTGGACGTCTTGGTGAGGAGGAACCTCAATGGAAGCTTAAGTACCGCAGTGTATAGGCTTCGGGCCACCTTGTACTGCAGACCTCACCACGAGAACCGTTTTGAGGCCACGGATATGTGCCGGCACAAAAAGGAACATTTGTTTTTTATTATCTTTCCCCTTGTCTGTTTTTGTGTCTGACTGGAGGATCCTCAAAGTAGGAATTTAAATTAGTTTTTACCTCACCTCTCATTTTCACATCTTTGATTTCTATTTTCATTAAAGCATTTATTGATGCATTTTATTGGTCGTGTAGTTTTTTTTTTAAAGAGCTAAAAAGAGTGTCTGTTCATTGTGGGTTTTGGATTAAACCCGTGTGCTTTCATCCAGGTAAGCACTCCGTTTCCTTCATTCCTGCGTGCCAAAAAGAACCGCCAAGATTTCGGGAGTTCGCCTCAGGAGTAAAAACAATCAGTCATTCGTCACCCAGTGATATTAATCACTGGGCGACACGACAGTATTCACACCCCTTGACTTTTTCACATTTTGTTGTGTTACAGTGTGAATTTAAAATGGATTAAATTGAGATTCCTTTTTGTCATTGATCTACAGTACCGAAAGAAAGTCTACACCCCCCTTTCAAAATTTTCACCTTTTGTTGCCTTATAGCCTGGTATTAAAATGCATTAAATCAGACTTTTTACCTCTGCCACCAAAGGTGGATCGAGGTTATGTTTTCACCCCTGTCTGTCTGTTTGTCCGTTTGTCTGTCTGTCTGTTTGTGAGCAAGATATCTCAAAAAGTTGTGGACGGATTCGGACAAAATTTGGCAGAGATGTGGTATGTGTGACACGGGCGAAATGAATAGATTTTGGTGAAGATCCGGATTCGGATCCAGCTAATATAATTTTTAAAGTGATTCTTCACCATTGAGTGATATGGCCAACCAGGCGGAGGAAGGTATGCTTTCTAATGAGTGCCGTTCAAGTTCCACCTTTATTTACACATTGTAACCCTCAACTTTCAAGTGAAAAACAAATTCTACAAATTTCAGAAAATTAATGAAAAATACAAAACTAGAATATCTTGGCTGGGTAAGTGTCCACCCCCCTGAGTTAATACTTGGTGGAAGCACTTTTGACAGCAATTACAGCTCTGAGTCTGTTGGGATAGGTCTCTACCAAATTTGCACACCTTGATTGGGCAATATTTGCCAATTCTTTGGGACAAAACTGAGCAAGCTCAGTCAAGTTGCATGGGGAATGTTGATGGACAGCAACCTTGAAGTTATGCCACAGATTTCTGATTGGATTAAGGTCGGGGGCTCTGACTGGACCACTCAAGGACATTTATCTTTTTTTTCCATTGTCCCTTCTATCCCGACAAGCTTGCGAGTCCCTGCTGATGAAAAGCAGCCCCATAACATGATGCTGCCACCACAATGCCTCACAGTAGAGATGGTGTTCTTTGGGTGATGTGCTGTGTTGGGTTTTCGCCAAACATAACGTTTTGCATCTAGGCCAAAAAGTTCCATCTTGGTTTCGTTCGACCACAAAACTTTTGGCCACGTGTCTTCAGAATCTCTGGGGTGTATTTTTTTTGCATACTTCAAATGGGATTCAAGGTGGACTTTTTTGAGTAACTGCTTCTTTCTTGCCACCCTGCCACACACGCCAGACTTGTAGAGTGCTTTGGATATTGTTGTCACATGCACACAGTGACCAGTCTTTGCCATAAAGGCCTGTAGCTCTTTCAAAGTTGCCATTGGCCTCTTAGATCTGTATCCTTCCTTGGTCATCCAGTTTGGAGAGACGGCCTGATCTAGGCAGGGTCTTGTTTATTTTTATTTTTTGTATAAAAGATTGAGGCTCATGTAAGAGGTAGCACATTGAACACACATTAGCACATGAAACACAAAAAACATTAAACGGACACATAAAACAATAAAGGGAGGGGGAGACAAGATGGGGAGAGAGAGGGAAGCACACAAGCACAACAGTAGAGAACAGGGACATCGGGAGATCTGTGGAAGAGAGAGGGCATGGGGGGAGGGGCATGTGGGTGGGAGGGGGAGGGAAGGGGTACATGGTATAAAACAAATTGCATGAGAGAGAGCAAGAAATTGACACTACTAGGAATTTAAGGAATGAAGTCGGAGATTGAAAGAGGTGGAGATTGAAAGAGGTGGGTGTATTAACGGGGGTATAAAAGATCAAGGTTTTAACTTTGGTGGTTCCATATGCCTACGACTTCTTAACGATTGTCTTGACTGCTCCAAAGGGATAACCAAGGCCTTTGAAATATTTTTATACCCATCCCCTGATCTGCGCCTTTCCACAACTTTATCCCAGAGGTGTTTTGAAAGCTCATTGGTGCTCATGGTTGAGTCTTTGCTGTGAAATGCACTACTTCAGGGTAGGGATGGTGTTAGATGGGTGATGGGATGTGCTTTGCATTCCAGCCAAAGAGTTCAATTATCATCTCATCAGACCACAGAATATTTAGCCTCATGCTGTCAGTCTTTCACCTGCCTTTGTGCAATCTGGCAACTCTCCCATAAAGCCTAGATTTGTGAAGTGCTGCAGAGACTGTTGTCCTTCTGGCAGGTTCTCCCATCTCAGGCAATGAACTGTGTAGTTCTGTCAGATGAGTGGTCATTGGGTTCTTGGTTATCTACCTGACCAAGGTCTTGCAGTATTAATATAACTTGCCCGGTTGCTCAGTTTGGTCAGATGGCTAGCTCTAGAAAGAGTCTGGGTAGTTCCACATTCTTTCCATTTTCTAATGATGGAGTTCACTGTGCTCTTGGGAACTTTCAACACTAGAGATTGTTTTATACCTTTTCCCAGATCTATGCCTCCTCACAATTCTATCTCGGAGTTCAACGGACAGTTCCTTGGACTTCATGGTAGAGTTTCTACTCTGACATGCACTGTCAACTGTGGGACCTTGTATAGAAAGGTGTGTTTCTTTCTAAATCATGTCCCATCAATTGAATTGGCCACAGGTGGACTCCAATCAAGTTGTAGAGACATCTCAAGGATGATCAAAGGAAATTGGATACACCTGTGCTCAATTTGGAGTGTAATAGCAAAGGGGTTGAGTAATTATCGACTCAAGATATTTCGGCTTTTCATTTTTTATTATTTTGCAAAAATTTCGATTTACAAAATTCCTCTTTGACATTATGGTGTATTATGTGTCGATCAATGACAAAAATCTCCATTTGATTCATTTTAAATTCAGGCTGTAACAACAACAAAATGAGAGAAAAGTCAAGGGGTTTGAATACTTTCTTAAGGCACTGTATATGTTGCCCAGCTCAAAGCAACTCTCTGAGGAACCTTATCACTCATCCATCTCTCATTGTCAAAAAGAAGAAAAAAAAACTTTGCCTGTCCAGTCTATCCCATGTGCCGGATCATCGTATGGAGTTTAATCAACAGGTCTATGGCCAAAAAATCTAATTACACAAATAAAACAAAGCTTGCAAATACATCACATGCAGGGCATAGACAAAATGTAAACATCAGTGAAATGATCTCCACCACCGAAGGTGGATCGAGTTTATGTTTACACTCCTGTCTGTCTGTCTGTCTGTCTGTCCGTTTCTGAACAAGATATCAAAAAGTTGTGGACGGATTTGACGAAATTTGATGGAGATGTTGATCATGCGACACAGACGAAATGATTCGATATTGGTGAATATCTGCATTTGGATCCGATAATTTCTTGAGCGATTCTTCACCATTGAGAGATAGGGCCAAAAACGATACATAGCATGATATCTCAAAAAGTTGTGGACGGTTTCGGAAGAAACTTTACGGATAGATCTGGTGTGTGACATGGAAGAATCGATTCGGTTTTGGTGAAGATTTGAATCCGGATCCGGCCTTTGGGTGGGATACAAAACATAAACTGTTGAGCCTGGCGGAGGTATGCTCTCTACCGAGTGCCGTTCTAGTCATACATGGATTAGATAGACATTACAGAAGAGGACAAACATGATATGTGGGATTTGAAGCCCATTGATGAATGCATTTCATTTCATAGATAGATGGACTCGCTTATGTGAGGCTATACAGGCCTACTGATCACTTCGAAGAAAATCACTACATCACGTTGGGAAGTTATCCAGCTCTCAGCAAAAGGATTGTCTTTAGTATGATGAGATCGAATGCATTTTATCCCCTTTACATCTGACAACTAAGCAGGTAAGCTCACAAAGACCAGGCAGGATAATTGTACAAAGTGCAGCACTCAGAGTGTACTGTTAATAGCTGTTTTACTCTTACTCTGGCAAGGAAAATTGTTGTTTTGAAAGGGCCTTGTGAAAAAAAAGGCAGGAAAAGTGAATCGATGAATGAAAGGATCGGTTTGAACATTTTCCGCAAATCGCTTTCGGATTCAGGATTCTTGAGTGCTTTGTGACAGAACGTGACAAGTGCGCCATAATGTCTTTATAGGATGGTACTGTGGGTTTTTGAAGGTCGTTGCCCTGAACGACATATTCAACTACAGTCTGACCCAAAGTGTCTGTTGGTGTTGGTGAATGCATATTGGACTGGGATTCGATTGCACATCTGACCCACTGGTTGCATCATTACAAAGGCAGAGTTGCGCTGTTGATACAGTACCCTCTGCACATTAGGGAAATAAGTTGGAATTTGGTCAGGGTTCTGGCACACAACGGCATACTCGCTGTGAAGGAGACAACGTTAGATCTTTAACTCTTAGATGCAGGCGTCAAAAATCCTACATAAATGCCTCGGAGGCATAAATTGGGCCTCGGAGACCCAACGGATGTATTCGTGTAAAGTTTTATTTATTTTTTTGTTTTAAAGATTTTTTTCTTTCATAGCCTTTTTCAATCCAAATTCGATGCTCATGGATGTGTATTTGCTCAGAAAATGTGAATCATTGATCCTATTAGTTGAAAGAATCCTATACAAGGAATTTTTTTTTTTTTTGCAAAAAAAATTTTTTTGTTCTTGGTTTTTCAACTTTTTTTCTCTAAAAAGTTGAGGCTCGTGGAGGAGTATTTGCTCTAAAAATATGATTCGCTAATCCTTTTATTTAGAATGCATATGTCCACAACTGTCAAAAATCCTATACCTATGCAGCCATCGGGCCTCGGAGGCCCCACGAATGTATTCGTATAAAGTTTTTAAATTTTCATTTTTTTGTCACTGAATTATTTGTATAGGAGCATATAATGAGGCTCATATCAAGAAAATAATGATATAACATAGTAGTACAACAACATTTATGCAGGGCCTCGAAGGCCCCAGGCCTGCATTCGTGTCGGATTTTCGGGTTATAAGTGAAGAATGAAGATTTTCCCATGAACCTGAATGAATTTTTTTTCATGTCACTGAATTTTGTGTAACAACATGAAAGTCGATGAAAATGAGGCTCATTCCAAAAAAAAATTGTACAACATCGTTTTTGCAACAAAAATAACCTTGTGGGCCTCTGAGGCCCAATCACTGCATCCAAGGGTTAAATGTCCACCAGCAGCAACTAATGCTGGTTAAGCAGAGCTGAACATCCCAACTCAAGATGCAACAACTGGCACACTCAAGATGGCATCTATGCTGTGCACAATGCAACAACTGGCACACTCAAGATGGCATCTACGTTGTGCACAATGCAACAACTGGCACACTCAAAACTCAAGAGCTATGGGCAAAAAATGTTGACAACAAAACTTTCCAGGAAGCTTTGGAAAACGTTCAAGAAAGGGTCACAAAAATTGTCATTGAAGTTAAACCTAAGTTATCCAGAAAGACAAAAAGCCTAGGATCCCTAAGGATCATCCCTGAGACACAGGAGATAATGAGCTGATATGCCACAGGTCTTCAAAATGACAAAACAATTCAACAAAATTCCAAAGCAGAATTTCACGAGGACATCAACTCAAAACTCGTCAAGAGTAACTGCAAGAAAGAGATCTGCAAGGAAATACCTGCAGCAAGCAGGATAAAATCGAACCTGAGAAAGTGCTGGAAGGATGATCCTTTGAAGTGACAAATTAATGCAAAGGACTGGAAAAACAGTTTTGAAGACTGAAGAATCCTAGACAGAAGAAGTGTGGTCCATAAAAGTCCTGGAAAACGTCATGAAGATCCGTACAGCTTCTCCAAAGCTTCTGTAAATGGGAGGATTTGCATGAAGAAGCGAAATCAATTTTTTTAAACCATAAGATTATCCTTTATTCTCACAGGCACTCTTCTTATTCTTCTCATTTGCAGCACATGGCTGCAGCTGCAGAGCATAATTTGCCTGGGAGCAAGAATTCAAGTTGATCAAGGTACTGACAATAAATAGCTCACCTACTCTTCACGAAGCTCACCTACTCTTTCGTGGGATCCTTAACATCCATCAACTAATGCTGGCAGACGGGACGCCCAGTTTAACGTCCATCTGATGAACGGCACACAATGTTGCATTGCTCATGCAGGCGCTGTAGATGCAACAACTGCAATTCCATTGCAGGCCTTACCTACATGTCACATGCACCACCATTCTGCACAATGTTTCCAGAATTACTCCACCGTTTTCAGGTGCACACACACTGTGCAACACTACAGCAGCTGCCATTTTTATTATTGCCATCGTCTCCCTTGTTGATGCAGGTGGGCCCCTTCTCGCTCTCACAATAAATGGACAGGCTGGTTGCTTGCCAGCTCGACCATTACACTTTGCGGTGGTCACAAATCATGGGCGAGCGCCTCAGCGTGCGAATAAAAGTCTTGAATCATTTTGGGAGGTTCCTACATTCCTGCAGGATTGGCGAGGAATCCAAAATGCCTTTGGAAAGAAAGATGGAAAGGCTCCGAGTACTTGGTTCCGTGAACTACAATCCCCAACCAGCATTACATACAAGTAGCATTAAATGAAAGAAGAGGCCACTTGACCTCACTTAGTGCCTGGATCGCATCCCCATTACATTTTGCCTTCTCCACCTACAAAACGTACACTCGATATCCACAACACCTTTATAGATCTCTTAAATTTAACAAAGTGTGCCAGATATAAACAACTGAGTTGGACTTCAGAACGAGTACAAGTGGATTTGAGAACTTTGGCCTATGGTGTTGTAGCGGTCAATGAAAGAATGATCCTATTGAATTACACAAAACAAATCAGCAACTAGAGAGTTCATAGAACACCTTACCTGGCAGTGTTGAAAAAAAAAATATGGGAAAGGTCTTTTCAATATTTTTGTTTCCAAGCACAATCTATATTTCCTTTGAGCCACGACCTTGTCTGAATTTCGATAATTTTTTTTCTTTTCAATAGGATTTTCATATAAGCTAACTGAATTCAAACACCAACTATTTTTGAGATCAATATAAGGCCAAAAGGTCAACATAGGCCAAAGGTCAACAACAACTTAAAATTTCTAAAATCCTCAATTTTCATCCAATTGACTTGAAATCTGAATAGGATTAACATATCAGCAAACTGAATTCAAACACCAACTATTTTTGAGATCAATACAAGGCCAAAAGGTTAACATAGGCCAAAGGTCAACAACAACTTCAAATTTCTAAAATCCTCAATTTTCATCTGATTGACTTGGAATTTGAATGGGATTTTCATATCAGCGAAATGAATTCATCCAACAACTATTTTGAGGTCAAAATATGTCACAAGATCAACATAGGCCAAAGGTCAACCATTTTACTTCAAAATTCTAAAATCCTCAATTTTCATCCGATTGACCTTGAAATTTGAATAGGATTTTCATATCAGCTAACTGAAACCAGCCACCAACTATTTTTGAGGTCAACATAGGCCAGATTTATAAAATTGTCAATTTTCATCCGATTAACTTAAAATTTGAAGACCATTTGCATATCTAGTCACTGAATTCAACCCCCAACTATTTTTGGGGTCAAGATAGGCCAAAAGGTCAACAATCTTTTCAAATTTATAAAATCCTCAATTTTCATCCCATTGATTTGAAATTTGAACAAGTCAGGAGACGACGAAAGTTCACGAGCGAGCGGTATTCAATGATAAAGGACGGACTATAACCGAAACAGGCCCGGACAGGCCAGGGCCGGAAATGTCAAAACGAAGGTTACTGACCTTGAAATAAGATAGAAAATAATGTATAATCAGTTATGAGGTTAGTTAGCTACACGATGCCGAAAATACGGTGAAAAATGAAATGAAAAAAAAAAATAAAAAAAATGAAAAATCGAGCTCCGTGGGGACACATGACATTGGCCTAACCAAATATCGAAAACCCTGTCAGAGTCCACCAAACCCCCCGGAGAAGATGTACCTTGAACTCGATTACCCCCTAAAAAGACATCTTTTTCGGGCGTGGCTCCGCCCACAATGGGCGCAATACGCCCACTCTAGCCAAGACACAACTAGATCATGATATCAACCTCCCACCCAAGTTTCATCAAGATCGGATGATATCATCGGGTAGTTATGCTGCGGAGAGACAGACACACACACAGACAGACGCACACACATGACGAATATAGTGGTCACTTGATAACTCGTGAACCAATAGGATTTTCATATCAACTAACTGAATTCAACCATTAACTATTTTAGAGATCAAAATAAGCCAAAAGGTCAACATAGGCCAAAGGTCAACAACAATTTTATTTCGAATTTCTAAAATCCTCAATTTTCATCCGATTGACTTGAAATTTGAAGAGGATTTGCATATCTGGACACCGAATTCAACCACTAACTATTTTTGAGATCAGCATAGGCCAAAAGGTCAACATAGGCCAGATTTCTAGAATCCTCAATTTTCTTCTGACTGACTTGAAATTTGAATAGGATTTTCATATCAGCTAACTGAATTCAATCACCAACTATTTTAGAGATCAAAATAGGCCAAAAGGTCAACATAGGCCAAAGGTCAACCACTTTTTGTCAAAAATTTATAAAACCCTCAATTTTCATCCGATTGACTTGAAATTTGAAGAGGATTTGCATATCTGTACACCGAATTCAACCACTAACTATTTTTTAGATCAGCATAGGCCAAAAGGTCAACATAGGCCAGATTTCTAGAATCCTCAATTTTCTTCTGAATGACTTCAAATTTGAATAGGATTTTCATATCAGCTAACTGAATTCAATCACCAACTATTTTAGAGATCAGCATAGGCCAAAAGGTCAACATAGGCCAGATTTCTAGAATCCTCAATTTTCTTCTGACTGACTTGAAATTTGAATAGGATTTTCATATCAGCTAACTGTATTCAATCACCAACTATTTTAAAGATCAAAATAGGCCAAAAGGTCAACATAGGCCAAAGGTCAACCACTTTTTTCAAAAATTTATAAAACCCTCAATTTTCATCCGATTGACTTAAAATCTGAATAGGATTTGCATATCAGCTTACTGAAACCAACCACCCACTATTTTTGAAGTCAACATAAGCCAAAAGGTCAACATAGGCCGGATTTATAAAATCCTCAATTTTCATCCGATTAACTTAATTTGAAGACGATTTGCATATATCAGGTCACATAATAAAACCACCAATTATTTGTGAGGTCAAAAGGATGCTCTACCGAGTGCCATTCTACTTTGTTTTATTTTGCCAAGTTTCACTCTATGAGTGATTTTCCATCTGTCTATCTGTCTGTATGTCAGTCGCCTACAGGCTACAGGTCACAATTTTCAACTGATCTTCACGAAACTTCACCAAATGGTAGAGTTGGTCATAAGCAAGAAGCCTATTGTTTTTGGGGTCAAAAGGTCAACATAGGCAAAAGGTCACCAACTTATCAAATTTCTAAAATGCTCAATTTTCATCCGATTGAGTTGAAATTTTAAGAGGATTTGCATATCTGGACACTGAATTCAACCACCAATTATTTTTGAGGTTATCGTAAGCCAACAACTTAGTTTAGGGATTTCGCAAGTATCGTGCTACACACGACATATTTCTTGTCAAATTTGTTTGATTGACAAATAGACAGAGTGAAAAAAATTACCTTACCTGTCTGCGCGGATGCATGCTCAGGACAAGACTCCGTACAATTTGCCAAATTCAGAGCCAAAGTAACCCGCAGGTTTGTGTTCCGATTCGTGTTCTAGTGTTCAAAGTATAAAATTTAAATGAAATTAAGCAGTTCCTCGATCATACACCGACATCTGTTATTTGTGGACAGACATAGTGAACCAATTGCTTAACCCTGTGTTGCACTTGGTGCGTGGGGTAATTACAGGGGGAGGGGGGTAGAAATACTGTACTGTGAAAGGCAAAACTGAAAACACAACCGACCCCTGTTCTTGGTGAAGGAGATCCAGTTGATTAATCTGTATCTGGTACCCACGGACGGGTTCTCAAAGATTGCAGCCTGGGGAATAGCAGGGAAACTTCTCAAATGGATAACTGCATTTCTGGTTGGATGACAAGAGAGGGTTACCATGAAGGGAGTGTCCACAAACCTCTGATATTCATAATTAGCTCAACTGGTATTTAGTTCCGGGGAGTTGATGCAATGGCGCATCGTCAATCCGTCAGTCCGTAAACACTTGCAACTTCTTCTCCGAAACCGCTGATGGGATTGTGACCAAACTTGGCACAAATGATATTTTTTATGTTCCAATTCGAGTTTGTTAACGGCATTAAAATCAAATCGTGGTCTAAGGGGGTCTACCAGGGATCAAATTGGGTTCAGGTGTGCCCCCCTAAAATAGATATTTGCTTTCTTCTCTGAAACTACACACACAATTCCGATGAAACTTGACCACAACCTTCAAAATCCATGATGTACCAACGTTTGTCCACGGCGTAAAGAACATCAGAGTCTAGGTGGGGCCTACGGGGGGTCAAAGTGGGCCCAGGTTTGACCCTGGCCCCCTCCCCCCCCAAAAATAGGTATTGGCTTTCTTATCCGAAATCACACACACAATTCCGAAGAAACCTGACCACAACCTTCATTACCCGTGATGTACCAAAGTTTGTTCATGGCAGTAAAAAAAACAAATTGGGCCCTGAGGAGGTCTACAGGGGGTTGAGGGGTTTCCCCCAAAAATAGGTATTGGGTTTCTTATCAGAAAACTACACACGCAATTTCGATGAAACTTGATCACAACCTTCATCACCCATGATGTTCCAAAGTTTGTTCACGGCATTAAAAAAAATCGAGGTCTAAGGAGGTCTATGGGGGTTTGAGCCCCCCCCCCCCCCCCCACTCCCCAAAGTAGGTATTTACTCTCCTCTCTGAAATTGCACATACAATTTCAATGAAACTTGACCACAACCTTCATCACTCATGATGCACCAATGTTTGTTCATGGAATTAAAATTAGGCGGGGTTTAAGGGGGTGGGCTGGGGGGTTTAAGGGGATGGGCGGGGGGGTTTAACCCCCTAGAGTGGGGTATTTTTCTCTCCTCTCGGAAACTACACATACAATTTCGAGGAAATTTGATCACTTGGGGAGAGGGAGTGGGGTGGGGGGGGGGGTGGGGGGGCCAAAGCGTTAGTTTTTTATTTTTATGATTACATTATGATTCTATATTCTGCTCAGGGTCTCCTAGCAACCATTGAAATTGGTTTAAAATACCGTGATACTGTTTAAAATACCTTTAGTTGGTGTATTATACTGCTTTATTCTACCAGTTGAACACCCAGGGGTATTTTTTTGTCATGTTTCCAAACGTGTCCAGATTGAACTCTTCCAAGATGATTTGGTTAGAGCGCTGGAATGGTCCCTGACCTGGCGATTCCCTTTCAATAAGGCTGAGTGCAAATTCCTACAGATCAGAAGGTCAACCACCAGAAATAGCTACATGAATGAAGTTGATCTTCGAGATGTTCAGCAAGAGGATTCAGGTGTCATCATTGACATTGAACTCAAATTCCATCATCATGTGTCATCAACAATCTGAAAAGCAAATCAAATCCAGGAGATCATCCGATGGACGTTCACGCACAATCCTCTAACCGACTTTGGTATGGCAACGTTGTGTGGCATCTGAAACACAAGACTGACGGGGACAAGATTGAGAAGGTATACAGACGGGCAAATCGCTTAATTCCTGAGTTGCGTCACCTTCCCGAGAGCTCTACAAGCAATGACTCGAGATACTGAATCTGCACTCATTGTACTACAGACTTTGAAGAGGTGAAATGATTACCATGGGAGGCTCAGGGTTGAAGTCAATCACTTTTTCACATTTTTCCTCATCTCTGAACAAGACTTGATCAACAAAAGTACAGTCTTGTTTATTACCTCCGCCACCAAAGGTGGATGGAGGTTACGTTACGTGTTCACCCATGTCTGTCTGTCCGTTTGTCTGTGAACAAAATATCTCAAAATGTTGTGGACGGATTCGGACGAAATTTGGCAGAGATGTAGCGTATGTGACATGGACGAAATTATTAAATTTTGGGAAAGATCCGGATTCGGATCCGGATACTAGAATATTCTAAGTGATTCTTCACCATTGGGAGATCGGACCAAAAACGATACGTAGCAGGATATCTCAAAAAGTTATGGATGGATTTGGACGAAATTGTTGGACCGGTTGTGTGTGTAACAAGGATGATACGATGCAATTTTGATGAAGATCTGAATATGGATTCGGATATGAGAATTATTTAATGTTAAAGTGATTCTTCACCATTGAGAGAAAGGGCCAAAAACGATACGTAGCAGGATATCTCAAAAAGTTATGGATGGATTTGGACGAAATTGGTGGACAGGTTGTGTGTGTAACAAGGACGATTCGATTCAATTTTGATGAAGATCCGAATATGGATTCGGTTATGAGAATTATTTAATTTTTAAGTGATGATTCTTCACCATTGAGAGAAAGGGCCAAAAACTATACATAGCCGGATATCTCAAAAAGTTATGGATGGATTTGGACGAAACTTGTTGGACATGTGTTTGTGACAGGGACGATTCGATTCAATTTTGATGAAGATCTGAATATGGATTCGGATATGAGAATTATTTAATTTTTAAGTGATTCTTCACCATTGGGATATGGGGCCAAAAACGATACATAGCAGGATATCTCAAAACGTTATGGACGGATTTTGACGAAACTTGTTGGACAGGTTGTGTGTGTGACAAGGAAGAATCGATTCAATACTGGTGATGATCCGGATCCGGCTAGTAGAATTTTTAAAGGGATTCTTCACCATTGAGTGATATGGCCAACCAGGCAGAGGTTTGCTCTCTACTGAGTGTTGTTCAAGTATTCAACATGTTTTGAGCACATGAGATACGAGCAGCTCGATGCTCGTCAGCAATCCCGTGGAGAAATGCAGGGCTTGTAAGGATGCAGCTGTATTTCGTTCCAAATCCTGTGAACCAAGGTCTTCGACATGTTCATCGGTAAAGATACTGACCAGGCCGATATTTGTGAAGGAAGACGTTTCAAGAGCACCAAGGACCTCCGCAAATGCCTTCTCAGTGCATCGTTCTGCCCTGAGGCTTACGCGGCAGAAATGGCAAAGCCGTATTCAATGGAATCGACAAGGACATGTGGAGACACCAAACAAATCAACATGGTACATGGAATTTGAACCTGGGATCACAGCATCATGAGTTACGTGCTCAAAAGATGGGAATGCCAAAGAGACCAATAAACCTCAACCTCAATCTCTTCCCAACCTCGTTTGCATTTTCTCTGGCATCCTCATCTGCCCTCGCTTTTCCCAAAAAAATTCCTCATTTTACCTATTCCTTGCTTTCACATACTATATATCGAATTGGCCGCTTAATTCACCCGAAAGGGGGGGTTGAGCAAAACTTAATATGAATGTGTGATGATACACATAGCCTGTCGTAGGGTAAAACCTTGTAGTAAAAGTGAGGAGTATGCACTGTAGTTGGGTAACTAAAGGAAAGAGATGTTTTCAAAAAGTTCCATGAAATTCATTCTCCACAGAATATTCCCGCTGTCAGAGTGATGGACCCGAGTGATCACGCCCTTCGTTACCAGATACGGGAGAGTAATTTCTTCCACGAATCGCTGCACCACATGTAAGGTACAATGATACTGTTGCGGATCCCGGGCTCGTCGACGTATTAAGGGGGGGGGGGGGGGGGTTTAAGCCCTGCTCCCCCTCGACCTCCGGGTCCACGAGGCCGCCAACCACAACTACACTAGTGGTGGACGGATGTTGACGCATCAACAACCCGAGTATTCTTCAATCAGGCTTCTCAAGTCCGTACCATATCTCTACCGATGCTCGTATGGTAAAACTGCCCAACATTTATTCATGTCCAAAGCCTGGTGTTGGCTTAGCGATTAGGGTGCCGGCTTGGGATCCTAGGATCCTGGGTTAGAATCCCGGTCGATCGCTGAATTAACACCAGGGGGGTTGACTCAGCCTGTCATCCTTCCGAGGTCGGCAAATTGAGTACCAGCTCACTGGTAATTTCCTGTGTGCCGCAAGACGCGAATAACAGGGTTGGCGGCAGGAAGGGCATCTGGCCATAAAACATTGCTTCAAAAAGGGGACCACGGTCTCCAAAAAAGGACAACCCCTGCTCTGCGGGGAAAGATGGCCTCTAAAGGTGGTTCCATTTATTCATGTCCAATGTGTCATATTTACCGCGCGCATGCAAAGCAAATAAGGGGGTTAAGCAATTGGTTCATACCCTTCCATCAGAGTCTACGAACGTCAGTTTATGATCGACAAACCACTTATTTAAATTGAATGTCATATTTTGAACACGAATCAGAAAAACAAACCTGCCGTTTAGCAGTACTTTGACTCAAAATTCATCCTGATTCCACATGCGCAGAGAGGAGCGAGATAATATTTTTACTCTTTCTGCCGGTGTGTACCCCGATTTAGAATAGGTACACCGTATCCCTGCGCATCGTAAGAGGCGACTAAGGGTTGTTGTCAGGAGGGTATCCGGCCATAAAACATTGCCTCAAACAGGGAACCATGATTGCCATGGGGCCCGCAAGGCTAAACCCTGCTCTAGCAGGGAAAAATGGCCTCAAACATGATGATTCATTTTCTGCCTGCCTGGCAGTCAAACAAAATTTAAAACCATTCTAAACAGGAAACTTCCTGTTTTTAAGGATGTCATAGAGGACACAAACAGCGGACACGAATAACTAATGTCTAATGTAACATGTTACGTAAGGTGGTGTAATCAACACTATCAACGGTGGTAAAACCCAGAATTAATTAATTTATACGACTTTGCAATCTTTATTTTATTCAAAATGAATTAAACTTGAACGCTCCACAACACAAATCACCTTCTTTTCACTTCCAAAACCCTTCCGTTCAGCAGTACTCGGACATGTTAAACCAGGTTAACAGTAGTGCTAAACATCTGGAATTGTTTTTTAAAAACTATTATGAAAATTATGATGTTGTTTAAATTGAAGTATATACGGACCGGAACAATGCATGGGGTAACATGTTCTATGAACTCTCTAGTTATGACTTTTGTTATGTTATGACCTCCTTTTCACTTCCAAAACCCTTCCGTTCAGCAGTACTCGGACATGTTAAACCAGGTGATGTATAAGAATGCTCCACTAGTGCTAAACATCTGGAATTGTTTTTTAAAAACTATTATTAAAATTATGATGTTATTTTAAATTGAAGTATATACGGACCGGAACAATGCATGGGGTAACATGTTCTATGAACTCTCCAGTTATGACATTTCTGCCAAATATGAGTCTTCAGAACATTGAAAACAGGTGCTTGTTATTGATCGATGAATATGATCCAATGTCGCAATTTCAGAAAGCCTGATAGGGCAAGCGCGGCAGACACAGGGCAATGGAAATTATAACCGGGAATCGTGCTCCAGTTTGTGGTCGATCCATAGAAGGAATTTTAAATGTTTACTTAGGTGCCAATTCAAAAGGGAATAACAAAGGCTGTACGTTGCTGAGTCGTATCATTGCTCAAAGTGAATTCCTCACATTTCATCATCCATGATGTGGGAATATGAAGGACGGTCGATCCCCTCCGCTCAATACTCTCCAAACTGTCAGGCGATATTCCAAGCATTGGCATTGAGAAATTGAAGACCCTTCGAGTTCATAAGTGATTTTGGTCTAAACAATATGCCACTACATCAACAACTCAAGTTCTACGTGTAGCTGATGCTATTACGAACGAGTGCGAGGAACAACCGCACACTCAAGACGCCGACTGCGAGTTGAAGTTCACTGGCTGCAGAATCTGATCCAGTGCTGTTTGCAGAAAACCTTTTTTTTTCTCTTTTTTTTTGTATACAAGATCGAGGTTCGTGTAAGAGCTAACATCAATCACAAAAAAAAAAAAACGGACACACAAAACATGCAATAATGGGAGCGGGAGACAAGATGGCGAAAGAGAGGGAAGCACACAAGTACAACAGCAGAGAACAGGGACATCGGAAGATCTGTGGGACGGAGAGGGCTTGGGGGCAGGAGGCATGGGAAGGCAGGAGGGGGATGAGGGGGTGGTGGGAAAGGTATAAAACACATGGACACTGCCAGAACTTCCAGGAAGGAAAGAAGTCGGGATTTCAAAAAAAAGTGGATTTGGGGTGAATTAACGGGGGTAGAAAAGGTCAAGGTTTTGGATGGGTGAAGATAAGAGATGGTGGTGAACAGCTGTTTTAAAGACCTGGAGGGAGGAGTGGGATTGAAGAGGGTGGGGGAGTTTGTTCCAGAGGTGGGAGTAAAGAGGAATGAAGGAGTGAAGGTGAGCAGAGAGTCATGATTTTGGCCGTTTAAACACAAGAGGATTGCTGGCAGATCTTGTGCGACCTGTAGGAATATTTGGGGGACAGAGCACAGACAGAGCTGGGGGGGGCTACGCCAGATAGGAGTCGGTAGAAGACAGAAAGACCACCAACCTGCCTGCAGTGAGTGAGTGAAAGGCCCTCGGAGTTAGCTTCATCGCAGGAGATTCCAATGATTCTGAAAGCTTTGGTCTCAACAGCGTGAAGTCGAGCTAGGTGTGAGGCAGGAGCACCAGCCCAGAGGGGGGAACAGTATTCCATTGAGCTGCGGATGAAAGCCTTGTATGTAGTGAGGAGCTCAGGTGTGCCAAGGAAGGACTTCGCACGACGGAGGATGCCCAGTCGGCGACTGGCTTTGGAGGCTTTTTGGATGCCCTTGCACTGCCTTCTTGGACTTCACTCCAGTGTTAAGGACGCAGTGACGCCGCAAGCTTATCGACCACCCCCAATTGCATGCATGCAATCTTCAAAAAGCAGGTTATCGCACATGTTGTGTTTTACCGCCGGGTCTGCAACCCGAGTGTTTGCTACCTTTTTATGCTGATGGGTTCATCCGTACAGGATGCAAGATGCCATCCCACACAAATGGTTTCGGTACCAGTGAGTATTATGACCTGTGTGAATTCAACCCAAAACCATTGAATATGGCTGCCTATTTGGGTGGCACCAAAATCATAAAATATACCCCAGATAAAGAAGAAGGACCACCTTTAGAGGCCATTATTCCCTGCAGAGCAGGGGTTGGCATTTTTGGGCACAGTGGTCCCCTTTTTTTGGAGCAATGTTTTACAGCTGGATGCCCTTCCTGCCGCCAACCCTGGTGGCCACCTCTTGTGACACAGGGAATTACTAGTGAACTGGTACTCAATTTGCTGACCACAAAGGATGACAGGCTGAGTCAACCCCCCTGGTGTTAATTCAGCGATCGACCGACCAGGATATATATATATATATATATATATATATATATATATATATATATATATATATATATATATATATATATATATATATATATATATATATATATATATATAGATATATATATATATATATATAAAAATATAAATATATATATATATATATATATATATATATATATATATATATATATATATATATATATATATATATATATATACATATATATACATATATATATATACATATATATGTATATATATATATATACCGTATATATATATATATATATATATATATATATATATATATATATATATATATATATATATATATATATATATATATATACATATATATATATATTTATTTTTTTCAGCCTTGTGTTGGCTTAGCGGTTAGGGTGCCGGCTTGGGCTTCACATGTTGTTAATCGAAACGTTGTCATTGTTTGTTCAATGAAAGATTGTATATATATATATATATATATATATATATATATATATATATATATATATATATATATATATATATATATATATATATACATATATATACATATATATATATATATATATATACATATATATATATATATATACAGTGAAACCTTGACTTACGAGTGCACCAACTTACGAGTTTTCCGAGATACGAGCCGTCGCTCGGGCGGTTTATTGCTTTGAGATACGAGCCGAGATCTGAGTTACGAGCTTACGCCACCCGCCACCAAGTGGGTTCCGGTCACGTGGTTATCTTGCCGTGCAGGCATCTCTGCCGTATATCGCTGCTGCTTTGTTTTCGCATTTTGGTTATTTTGGAACTTACGCCACCCGCCACCAGGTGGGTTCCGGTCACGTGGTTATCTTGCCGTGCAAGCATCTCTGCCGTGTATCGCTGCTGCTTTGTTTTCGCATTTTGGTTATTTTGGAAAATTTCTTAGGTTTAACCATGGGTCCTAAGAAATTGAGTGCCAAGGGCAGTACTGAGAAGAAGAAGAGGATGATGTGCTTGGATATAAAACACGCAATCGTCGAAAAACATGAGCGAGGTGTGCGTGTTGTCGACTTGGCGAGGCAGTACGATCGTAGTACTTCTACGATATGTACGATTTTGAAGCAGAAGGAGTCGATAAAGGCTATAACGCCAGCCAAGGGCGTTACGATTATTTCAAAGCTCCGGACCTCTATCCATGAAGAGATGGAGAAGTTGTTGTTTGTGTGGTTGACGGAGAAGCAGCTCGCAGGAGATACCGTGACCGAGAACATCATGTGTGAGAAGGCCCGAGACATTTACGGGGATTTGGTGCAGCAGGCGGCGGGAACATCAATGGACAAGGCATCGTAAGTCATTCAAAGCCAGTCGGGGATGGTTTGATAATTTTAAGAAGAGGACCGGCATTCACTCCGTCGTCAGGCATGGTGAGGCAGCAAGCTCGGATGTGAAGGCAGCTGAAGATTTTATTATAACTTTTGCCGAACTGATAGAAGCCGAACGATACATCCCCAGCAAATCTTCAACTGTGACGAGACAGGGCTCTTCTGGAAAAGATGCCGAGGAGGACGTATATAACGGCAGAGGAGAAGAGGCATGCCAGGCCACAACTTGTTCAGAGTGCCGGCGATAGCTCGCCTTCTCTTTGTGGAAAACACGGTGAGATCCTTAACATCCAACAACTAATGGGACGCAAACGGGGCGCCCAGTTTAGCGGTACACACATTGATGAATCACCCTGCCTGTGAAACACCGACATGACAGGTTATAGCTGGGTCGGGATTCAAACCCAGGCTGGACAGTTTAGAGTCAAGTGTGCGTACCTCCAGTCCAGGCCATCCTGCCAACTTGTATGCTGCATACAGGTGAAATATAAAGCGCGAGATATTTTTATATATACTGTATATTAAAAAAAAAATTGGTGTGGTTTTTGGCGGGCTGGAACGGATTAATAGCATTTCAATGCATTTTAATGGATAAATTTAATTTGAGAAACGAGCAAATTGAGTTACGAGCTCGGTCACAGAACGAATTAAACTCGTAAGTCAAGGTTTCACTGTATGTATATATATATATATATATATATATATATATGACTCCATGGTAAGATCTCCAACCTTTAATTGAACAAACAATGACAACGTTTCGATTAACAACATGTGAAGCCACACGCCTCCGTTAATCTTCCTCAAGAGTGATAAAATCATCTCAACATCCCCTTATATGCAAAGTGGGCGGGGTATATGCAAAGTGGGGTGGGCAAAGCTGGACAGCCAATGAAACCCTATCACACCGCTCTCGTGAACTGAGAACGTTATTGACCAAATTCAAAAATCAACCGCATATTAACGGCTTAAAATAATCCTGGAAGCAATGCTGGATTATAACTCAAGTGTTTATAAAATCAGGAACAATAATTACATTTCATTAAAAGTTAAACTTGTGAACAATTAAATTGTAAATTAAATTAAAACTGTAAATATATTAAAGCAAGAAAATTTTTTTTTAAGATTTAATAAAATTGCCATAATATCAAGATCATCACATGTGGCCCTATGCGGTAAAGGGGAATGCGGGATGGAGGGGGGTCATAGGGGGGGATAGAATGGGGGGGGGGGGGAACCAGAGGGGGGTGGAAGTGGAGGGGGGGGGGGTTTGGGAGAGGGGTGGTTTGGAGGGAGGGGGGAGGGTGCAAATTGTCCGAATAAAAACCTAGTGTGACATATTATGTGGACTCGTTGTTCAAAGTACGGAATGCCTGCTTCGTTTACACAAGAGTGAGTCAAACGCTACCGGTAAGTCAACTACCTCTTGTGTGATCAAGGTAACAGTTTCTGTGTTAAGGGCAAAATGTGTTAAGGGCAAATGGTTATCCTGACAGCTTGCTACCCAACAGGAAAACGATAAGGGCTCACCCACACAACAGGCTGAGACCGAGAGAACAACCAAAGGGTTTGTGTGTTCTCCCTTTTGTACCGGGGGTTTCACAGAGGGTCGGCAGAATTTTGAAATCGGCAGGAGTGAGGGTGAGTTTCACACCGGTTTTCACCCTTCGCCAAGCCCTTATGAGGGTCAAGGACAAGCTTCCGAGGAAGGATAGGTCAGGGGTGGTATACGTAGTGCCCTGTGGTTGTGGAGCTGAGTATGTGGGTCAAACCGGGAGGACCTTAGGTCAACGTATTGCTGAACACCAAAAAGCATTTGAATGTAATTTTCCCAGCAGATCTGCTATTACCAAACACGGCCTTAAGGAAGGCCACACACCTTCATGGGATAGGGTTAATATTTTGGGTTCCACACCCAACAGAAACAGAAGACGTGTTTTGGAGGCTTGGCACACAGAAGAAACTGTTACCTCGATCACACAAGAGGTAGTTGACTTACCGGTAGCGTTTGACCCACTCTTGTGTAAACGAAGCAGGCATTCCGTACTTTGAACAACGAGTCCACATAATATGTCACACGAGGTTTTTATTCGGACAATTTGCCCCCTACCCCCTCCCTCCAAACCACCCCTCTCCCAAACCCCCCCCCCCCTCCGCTTCCACCCCACCTCTGGTTCCCCCCCCCCCATTCTATCCCCCCCTATGACCCCGTTCCATCCCGCATTCCCCTTTAACGCATAGGGCCACATGTGATGATCTTGATATTATGGCAATTTTATTTTATCTTAAATTTTTTTTTCTTGCTTTAATATATTGTTACGGTCCGCGGTTAAGGATGTTATGTTTGCCGAGCGGAGGCACCGCGACCTAACAGTTTCCCCGATTCACCCGCACGTTGGCCGTATCGCGCCACAGCTATTCAATATGGAAAAGACAAAGACGACGGCTGTGAAGAAAATGAATAAGAAGATGAAAAAAAGGTTGGCAATACTACTAAATTTATTTACTATTTACAGGCTCAAAATAACCAAGGAGAAGGAAAGATAATAAAATAATATACAGAAGCTTTTAGAGACACAGTGAAAATACTAGCTTATACAGACTTAATTAACTACCCAGGACAGAACAAACAGAAACAGACTCACACGGGGAATGATGATAGGGATGGCAGGTGGCTGGCTGGCGGGATAGGGAGGTCCAACTGGTCCTGCAGCACGATCGGCTCGTTGGGCAGCCGCCGTTCCTTCGCGGCCCTGCTCCAAACTGCCGTCCAGGCCCCAAGCGGCTGTCGAGTGTTGCTGCTGTGGACGCTGCTGCTGGCGAGCAAGGCGACGAATAGCAGGCTTTGTGCTTCCCTGGGTGATCTCCTTTGAACAAGAATCGCTGCTGGATGATCTCCCTTCTCTCTCTTGGACCTCACAACCCAGCTCTCTCTTGGACCCTTTTACTCAGCTCTCCTCTGACGACCCAGCTCTTTTCTTTGCACCTCACCACGCAGCTCCGCCCTGGTCACTCTTGCGCGCGCGCTTTTATAGCGCCTCCGGCGATTAAGCCGCCGGCCTTCAGGACACGCCCATTGGTGTGCTCACCTCGGCCATGGTTGGTCGCGCGACCCTCTGGCTCCGCCCTTGATGACGACGGGCGGGCACGCCTTTCTTCCCCAACCCGAGCACATGTTTAATGGCGGCAATTGTAGTTGGCAATGCGAATGGCAATTGACGAAAGGGGAAATGGAGGTTTTGGGAATGGGAATGAAGGATGAAGGGAATCTATCTTTTTCACTTGGTGCAATGGAGTGTCATTCTAATGGAAGACAAGGCCTTACCCTAAAACACATAATAAGGATATAAACTACTGAACAAGGGTATTATAGTGTCCTTCAATGGGTGCTTTATGGAATTAACTACCGGGACGCCCTTTTGACCTTTATACACACTGGAGGCAGGAGGGGCCAGACTCAAGCAATAATAATAACAATTTCCAATACAATACAACACAATCAAAATGCAATCCTCATATCCGCAACAATATTTACAGTTTTAATTTAATTTACAATTTAATTGTTTACAAGTTTAACTTTTAATTAAATGTAATTATTGTTCCTGATTTTATAAACACTTGAGTTATAATCCAGCATTGCTTACAGGATTATTTTAAGCCGTTAAGATGCGGTTGATTTTTGAATTTGGTCAATAACGTTCTCAGTTCACGAGAGCGGTGTGATACGGTTTCATTGGCTGTCCAGCTTTGCCCACCCCACTTTGCATATACCCCGCCCACTTTGCATATAAGGGGATGTTGAGATGATTTTATCACTCTTGAGGAAAATTAACGGAGGCGTGTGGCTTCACATGTTGTTAATCGAAACGTTGAGTCATTGTTTGTTCAATTAAAGGTTGGAGATCTTACCATGGAGTCATTTGGATTTACTCCCAACCGCAAATCTTTGCTTATATATATATATATATATAAATACAGACTTGGCATTTAATATGGAATATATTTTTTTTGTGGGGGTGAACTTCCATTTCAAGATGACTTAGAACCAAAAGTTCATTGGAATTATGTTGAAATTATTCTAGATTTTGTTAATGTGACCTTTAAAAGAAACAAAAAACACATTTTACATTTCGGAGTAAATAAATTGATCCTTGAAAGTGATGTAAACTGATATCGAACTCAATTCACGGACAGTACTGTGTTAAACTTCTGTACGTTTTCCAGAAGTATCTATTTATTTTGCACATTAGCCAAAAAAAATTTTCAACAAAAACAAAAGCTAAATTATGATTGGGATTACGGACAGTAAAATTACAGTTCAGTACTTCGTGTAACCCCCACGAGCATTCAGGAGAGCACGTACACGTCGAGGCATGCTGTTCACGAGATTTGCCAAGGTTTGGACAGGAATCGCTTGCCATGCAGTGACAATAGCCTGCTGCAATTCACGCACAGAGGTTGGCTGCTGGTCCAAGTTGTCGATTTGACGCGTTAATTCTGCCCACAAGTTCTCTATCGGATTCATATCCGGGGACATGGCAGGCCACTCCATATGCTCTACACCATGGTCAGCAAGAAAGTGTTGGATCATGCGAGCACGATGAGGCCGTGCATTGTCATCTTGGAAGACAAAGTTTCCTCGAAAGGCTGCACGAGCAAATGGAAGCAATGTTTCTTCCAGAATGACCCTGTACTTGAACTGGTTCAGGTTTCCATTCAGAACAACCAGGTCAGTTTTGCCCCCTGCATGAAAAGCAGCCCAAACGGTCACCCCACCACCACCAGCTTGGACTCTTGGCACTATACAATCTTCGTTGTGGGCTTCATGCACTTGTCTGCGCACTCGGACGCGGCCATCTTGACCATAGACCAGAAATGTAGACTCGTCACTGAAGGTCATGTGATTCCAGTTTCCAGGCTGCCATTGACGGTGCTCTCTGGCCCACTGCATTCGGCGCTGGCTGTGTTGTCTGGTCAGGCGTGGCTTTCTCAGGGGACGCCTGGCATGATAGCCTGCTTGAACCAGTCGTTGGTTGACTGGCCTTCTGGATACAGGCACATTTGTCAGTTGCTGTCACTCTGCCCTAAGCCGATTAGCTGACTTGGTACGGCCATTGCAGACTAACCGGTGCAGCTGGCGATCATCTCTCCTTGGGGTTCTGCGTGGACGTCCTGGCCTCGGTATTGGAGTAGGGACACCCCTCTGAGCATTTCGTTTCAGGATCTTTGACACCTGACCTTGAGTGATGCCATACTGCCGAGCAATAGCACGCTGTTTCATGCCAGAATTTCGTAAAGCCACCACTCCATGACAAACAGCATTGTCAAGTTGACGGACCATCTCCAGAGGAAGCGGCAATAACTTTTGTAGACGTGCAGCAGTTGTTTTCTACTAATACAGAACGCAAAAACCCTTGTATACCCGATTGTGAAGCCAATCGTCAAATGTACCTGTCCTTACATTTTGTCACGCCATCTGTGATATAATCCTGTTATTGACTTCTTGCTGCGAAAGACAATCAGTGACATGGTTCTTTCAACAAAGACATCACCGAAGGGTAAAAGAAACTCACCAGATTGATATACTGAGTTCAGAAAGTAAACCCAAGTCAAGAAAAAAAATTATTCCATATTAAATGCCAAGTCTGTATATATATATAAAATCATTTAACCTAATTCGAAAAATGAATTATCTCAACCAAATGTTGAGATTAGGGGTACAATAAACATGGTGAGTAACAAGATGAAGCGACATTTTAGGTGTGAGCCCTTCTTCGAAGCAAGAGGATGGGTGTTTTTTGTGGGTGTTTTTTGTTCCTTTACCAGGTTCATATTTATTTTGTAATAATTATAATTATAATATTCAGAATATTGGATGGTAGCATTTCTCTTAGTTTGGCCTATTATCTTTGTTTGCACCACTTTAAATCTAGAGGGTCCTCAAAGTGGACTAAGCCAATTAAAGTGTACACGTTTTCCCTCCCTGTTGGAGTGCCTAAGATTTCTGGCATCAGGAATTTCGCACAACTTCACCAGGAACAGAGCCAGGAAAATTGTCTGAGTGGGCACGGCTTCCGGAGTTCAACAACAAAAAAAAGGTGGGAGCTCCCCCGGGGTGTGAACAACGCAAGCAGTGCAGCTCAGAGGCCTCTGGAATGATCTGCGCAAGGAACCGAGGTCGAGGTTTGTGTTGGTTTACAAAGATGACGCCACTCCGATGGGAGGGGTGCGCATTGGATAATGCTCAAATTAATGTCACTTCAACACTTTGTGAAATCGATTAACGTTTTGAAAAGTCGAACACACGTTTACCATTGTTTTAAAATGTGTAAACAATCACTGTAAAGGCACGGCGATGTACACCCTAACCCTAATCCTGACATCTAACCCTAATCCTGACATCTAACCCTAATCCTGTCATCTAACCCTAATCCTGACATCTAACCCTAATCCTGACATCTAACCCTAATCCTGACATCTAACCCTAACCCTGACAGCGAACCCTAATCCTGACAGCTAACCCTAATCCTGACAGCTAACCCTAATCCTGACAGCTAACCCTAATCCTGACAGCTAACCCTAATCCTGACAGCGAACCCTAATCCTGACAGCTAACCCTAATCCTGACAGCTAACCCTAATCCTGACAGCTAACCCTAATCCTGACAGCTAACCCTAATCCTGACAGCTAACCCTAATCCTGACAGCTAACCATAATCCTGACAGCTAACCCTAATGCTGACAGCTAACCCTAATCCTGACAGCTAACCATAATCCTGACAGCTAACCCTAATGCTGACAGCTAACCCTGATCCTGACAGCTAACCCTAATCCTGACAGCTAACCCTAATCCTGACAGCTAACCCTAATGCTGACAGCTAACCCTGATCCTGACAGCTAACCCTAATCCTGACAGCTAACCCTAATCCTGACAGCCAACCCTAATCCTGACAGCAAACCCTAATCCTGACAGCTAATCCTAATCCTGACAGCTAACCCTAATCCTGACAGCTAACCCTAATGCTGACAGCTAACGCTAATGCTGACAACTAACCCTAATGCTGACAGCTCACCCTGATCCTAACAGCTAACCCTAATCCTGACCGCTAACCTGAATGCTGACAACTAACCCTAATGCTGACAGCTAACCCTAAACCTGACAGCTAATCCTAATGCTGACAGCTAATCCTAATGCTGACAGCTAATCCTAATGCTGACAGCTAATCCTAATGCTGACAGCTTTTCTTTTTTTTTCTTCTTTTTTTTGTATACTGAATCGAGGCTCGTGAAAGAGCTGACATTTACTTCACAAACAAATCAACCAGACAAACAAAATATATAAAAAGAGGGAGTGGAAGACAAGAGAATGGGAAGCACACAAACACTTGAGAGCACACAACATTTAAGAGCAGGGAGATGTGTGGGAGGGAGAGGGCTTGGGGGGAGGAGGCGTGGGAAGGGGGGGGGGGGGGTGGGAGGAGGCGTGGGAAGGGGGGGGGGGGTGGGAGAAGTATAAAACACAAGGACACCAAGGACTTCCAGGACAGAAGTTGGTATTTCAAAAAGTGGAATTGGGGTGAAATTATCGGGGATAGAAAAGATCAAGGTTTTGGATGGGGGAAGATAAGAGATGGTGGTGAACAGCTGTTTTAAAGACCTGGAGGGTGGAGTGGGATTGAAGAGAGTGAGGGAGTTTGTTCCAGAGGCGGGAGAAAAGAGGAATGAAGGAGTGAAGGTGAGCAGAGAGTCTTGATTTTGGCAGTTTAACCATAAGAGGGTTGCAGGCAGATCTTGTGCGACCTGTAGGAATATTTGCGGGACAGAGCCCAGAGAGAGCTGGGGGGGCAAGGCCAGAGAGGAGTCGGTAGAAGACGGAAAGACCACCAACCTGCCTGCGGTGAGTGAGTGAGAGGCCCTTGGAGTTAGCTTCATCGCGGGAGATTCCAATGATTCTGAATGCTTTGCTTTCAACAGCGTGAAGACGAGCTAGGTGTGAGGCAGGAGCACCAGCCCAGAGGGGAGAGCAGTATTCCATTGAGCTGCGGATGAAAGCCTTGTACGTGGTGAGGAGCTCAGGTGTGCCAAGGAAGGACTTCGCACGACGGAGGATGCCCAGTCGGCGACTGGCTTTGGAGGCCAGATTTGAAATGTGGTTTTCCCAGGAAAGATCATGGCAGATAGTGAGACCCAAAAGTTTGAGTGACAGAACTTCTTGGAGACGATTATTCAGAAAGTAGATGGGAGGGTTGTCCAGTCGGTCTTTTCGGAGAGACATCGTAAGAGTGTGAGATTTGTCAGGATTGAAAGACATGTTCCACTTGTTTGCCCAGTCTGTTATTTTGTCCAGGTCTGCAGAGAGTGAGGAGGCTGCAGACTGCCGATCTGAGGGATGAAGAATGGAGCGACAGAGAGTAGAGTCATCAGCAAAGAGATAGAGAGGATTTTCAAGAGAGTCGGAAAGATCACTGATGAAGACCAGAAAAAGCACAGGGCCCAGAACACTGCCTTGGGGAACTCCAGCCTGAACAGGAAGAGGAGATGAGAGAAACCCATTCAGGGCCACACGTTGACTACGACTAGAGAGGATGTCCGCCAGCCATGCGTGGAGATTTCCATGGATACCAACAGAGGACAGTTTGGTGAGCAGAGCGGGGTGCCAGACCGTATCGAAGGCACGTGATATGTCAAGGGAGACAGCTCTAATTTCCTGTTTGGCATTGAGGACCTCCATCCATTGCTGAGAAAGCAGTAGCAGCATGTCCAGAGTAGAGTGACCAGGTCTGAAACCAAATTGATGATCAGAGATCAAGCCATTGGAGAAGAGGAAAGATTTCATATCTGAAGCAATGATGGATTCCATGACTTTACTGATAATTGAGAGAAGGCTGATTGGTCTGTAGTTGCTGGGATCTGTTTTTGCACCTTTTTTGTGCAAAGCGGTGATGTTGGCAGATTTCCAAGCAGATGGCAGATGACCTTGAGCAAAAGAGAGTGTGAAGAGAACAGAGAGAGGGAGTGAAAGAGCGGAAGAACAAGATTTTAGGACCCGTGGGCTGATGCCGTCAGGTCCAGTTGCAGAATCAGAGTCAAGGGTTGACAAAAACTTTTCCACCTTGTCAGGAGGAAAGGACACAGAGTCCAGGAGCAGCTGGGTACGACTGGGTATGGTGGGTACAGAGAGGGATGGGTTTGGTACACAAGATTTAGAGGCAAACACAGAGTTGAGGCATTCAGCTTTTTCACGCGCGGAGTCAGCCGTGTGGCCGTTTGAGGTGAGGGAGGGGATGGAGGGGGAACAAACACCAGAAACAGATTTGACCAGACGCCACCAGGATTTGGAAGAGGGAGACAGATAAGAGAGTTCTGTCCTGAGAACGGAGAGATATTGTTTCCTGGCTCTCCTGAGGGTGGACACACACTTGTTTCGGGCTTTGTGAAAGGAAATGAGATTTCCTTCCGTTGGATTTGCTTTCCAGGAGACGAAAGCAAGTTGTTTCTGGGCAATAGCCTCACCACAAGATTCCGTGTACCATGGACGGGAAGAAGGGTATGACAACTGAAGACGAGATGGGATAAATCTGTGCATGAGAGAGAGCAGTTTACTTTGAAAGAATTCCCAGGATGAGTTGATGTCAGAGGCGGTAGAGATGGGAGACCAGTCCAGATGATTGATGGCTGCTTGAAGACCATGCCAGTTGGCCTGAGTGAAATGCCAGACTCATCGACGCTGAGGAGGCTCTCTGAGAATGGTCAGAGAGATGTCCACTTTAACAAGCACATGATCAGATGAGCCGATTGGAGCAGAAGAGCAGCAGACATTTTCAGGGAAGTTAGTCATAACCAAGTCCAGAAGAGAAGATGCTCTGTTGATTGAGATCCGGGTCGGGAAATTGACAGATTGTGTCAGTCCCAGTGAGTCACAGAAGTCCTTTGCTGAAGAGCCATGGCTGGTGAGAGAGGTACCCACACCCAGCCAACTGGCATGGTGACAATTGAAATCACCACATATGAGGAAGAGAGCGTTGGGATGGGTAGATAGAAGTTGGTCCATGTTATCAGACAGCGAGATGTAGATGGAGTCATCACTGTTTGGTGGACGGTACAACACACATATGAACAAAAGGTGGGAGCGAAGGGGAAGCCGTAGCCAAAGGTATTCTTGGGGGTGAGGTGGAGAGAGGGCAGTGCAGGGCGAGTGAGGAAGAGAGTTTTTTATAAAGATAGCAACCCCCCCCCCCCCCTCCAGGACGAGGCTCAGGTCTATCATACCGGAGGAGGAAGTAACCTGGGAGAGATACCAAGGAATCAGAGACATCATGAAGGAGGAAAGTTTCTGTTAAGCAGATCACGTCTGGTTTGTCAGAAGCAACCTGTATGGAGAGATCAGTCAAGTTTGAGCGAAGGCCCCGGATGTTTGAGGTCCATACTGTTAAAGAAGAGGAAGGGGGAGCATCGGATACAGAACAGGGGGGGAGAGCGGTAGGGTATGATGTGGAAGAGGAGGAAGAGGTAGGGAGAGCTGTTGAAGGTATGTCAGAGATTTCAGAACAGCTTGGAGAAAGGGAAGAATGGGGCGGACAAAAGGTTTGATGGTGATTGGGTGAGGCGCAGTGAGGTGTTGTTTGAGGAGGGGGAAGAGTGAGGCAGAAGGTTGAGGGAGATGAAGGTGAGAGTTGGAAGGGGGAAGAAGCGGGGAGGACGCTTTGAGGAGGAGGGGTGAGAGGGGAGTCTAGGAGGGGAGGAGTGAGGGAGGGTCTCAGAGGGGAGGGGTGTGGGGGGAGTTTAGGAGGGAAGGGGCAAGGGGGGAGATCTGAAAGGGATGGGTGATGGGGAAGATTTGGAGGGGAGGGGCAAAGGGGAAGATTTGAAAGGGATGGGTGATGGGGAAGATTTGGAGGGGAGGGGTGAGATTGGATTTTGAAAAATGTACGATTAATGGGAAACGAACATTTCTTGCAAAATGAGTTTCTTGCGACCTTCCAGTCAAAAATTACGTTTGAAGACGCTGAAGGATGGGTGGAGTTCTGGAGAGTTTAGGGAATGAATGAAAGAGGCACTGTAGCTGTAAGAGATGGAATTTTTTTTTTGGAATGAATAGATTTGGTGAGCAAGTCGAAAGCATCCTTTTATAGAACAAGAAGAAAAAGGTGTTTTAGTATATGACAGAATACCATTCTTCAGGGGACAGATGAAACATTTTTTAATGACATGAACACGTGATCACGAACAACGTGGTTGAAGAACGAACGAACAAATAAGAACCAAACGGATAAGAACAGACAGCTAACCCTAATGCTGACAGCTAACCCGAATGCTGACAGCTAACCCTAATGCTGACAGCTAACCCTAATGCTGACAGCTAACCCTAATGCTGACAGCTAACCCTAATCCTCACAGCTAACCCTAATGCTGACAGCTAACCATAATGCTGACAGCTAACCCGAATGCTGACAGCTAACCCTAATGCTGACAGCTAACCCTAATGCTGACAGCTAACCCTAATGCTGACAGCTAACCCTAATTCTGACAGCTAACCCTAATGCTGACAGCTAACCCTAATGCTGACAGCTAACCCTAATGCTGACAGCTAACCCTAATGCTGACAGCTAACCCTAATGCTGACAGCTAACCCTAATGCTGACAGCTAACCCTAAAGCTAACAGCTACCCTAACGCTAACAGCTAGGTTTAGGGTTAGGGTTAGGGTTAGCTGTCAGGATTAGGGTTAGCTGTCAGGATTAGGGTTAGCTGTCAGGATTAGGGTTAGCTGTCAAGGTTAGGGTTAGCTGTCAGGATTAGGGTTAGCTGTCAAGATTCGGGTTAGCTGTCAGGATTAGGGTTAGCTGTCAGGATCATGGTTAGCTGTTAGGATTAGGGTTATCTGTCAGCATTAGGGTTAGTTGTCAGCATTAGGGTTAGCGGTCAGGATTAGGGTTAGCTTGTAGGATTAGGTTTGGCTGTCAGGATTAGCTGTTAGGATTAGGGTTAGCTGTTAGGATCAGGGTTAGCTGTCAGCATTGGGGTTAGTTGTCAGCATTAGGGTTAGCGGTCAGGATTAGCTGTCAGGATTAGGATTAGCTGTCAGGATCATTGTTAGCTGTTGGGATCATGGTTAGCTGTTAGGATCATGGATAGCTGTTAAGATCATGGTTAGCTGTTAGGATCATGGTTAGCTGTTAGGATCATGGTTATCTGTCAGCATTAGGGTTAGTTGTCAGCATTGGGGTTAGCGGTCAGGATTAGGATTAGCTGTCAGGATCATGGTTAGCTGTTAGGATCATGGTTAGCTGTGAGGATCATGGATAGCTGTTAAGATCATGGTTAGCTGTTTGGATCAGGGTTAGCTGTCAGGGTTAGGGTCAGCTGTCAGGATTACACACATAGAATTGCCTCCATTGTCTAATTTAGTCCATATAGCACTATATTGTGTACACTACTCAAGTAGACAATGACAGAGTGATACAATATGGTTTAAACCATACCTCAATCGATGTCTGGTCGATTTCAACCAATTATACAATGCCCTGTCAAAAGAAAATAAGCACACCTGATTGTAAACAAGCAATCAGTGATGTGAACACAAATGGACTTCTTCTTCTTCTTTAACATCTCAATTATATCTCAAGTAGCATCCCTGGGCGTGGGCACATCACTGTGCTGCTGGTGTCATGCCCTCTGTAAGGTGAGGGCAGGAATTTGAAATTTGTTCATGGTGTCGGTGACAGCTCACCCACTCTCCACGAAGGACACCTTGTGATCTTTAAGGTCCACCAACTAATGCCGGGAGACAGGACACCCCAGTTAAACGTCCATCCGAGGGAATCGTCCTGCCTCTCAAACACCGGTATGACAGTTTATAGCTGGGTCGGGATTCGAACCCAGGTTAGACTGCTCAGAGGCGAATGTACCTCTCGGCCATCCTGTCAACCCTTTCCTGTGGACTTTATGTATTAGTGTATCTGGAATCATGTCCTTTGGCATCCCACAGTACTTGAACCCATGAAGGCCTCATGTTAATTATATTCTGTGTGAGAGCGGGATTCAAATTTGACCAAATGCAGAGTACATTTTGTTGTAGCTCTTGGGTATTGCTCAGCATAGTTTGACTTTTCCACAGCTCCCGATGCATGTTTCCATACATATTCAATGGATTTCATGTTAGGACAATTTGTGGCGTCGAGGGAAGAAGCTGCAGCCAATTACATTGGGAGTCCGGCAGATAGAGGTTGTTATGGAATCCATCTCTTCCAGAGACGAATCTGGACGCATGACATGTAGCCAAATGTTCCTGAAGTAAATGTGTTCCATACTGCAAATTGCCTCGGTTGTACACCAGCAAAGAATTTTCCAGTTGTACATTTACTGCAGGAAAACGGTGTCACATGCCATATGTCCAGACTTAGTTCTGCCTGGAAGAGACAGAATGAGCTGCGGCTTCTTTCATCGGCACCACAGAGACCTGACATGAAGGCCATTAAAGATATCTGAGAAAATGTATGGATCAGGAACTGTAGATATGCTGATCCCTGCCACGTGATACACAAGAGCTGCAACGAAACATACTCCACATTTAGCCAAATTTGGGTCAGGTTGTCACAAAGAATCTATATAATAATAGGCAAAAAGCGCACGGTTAACCAAAATAAACTCCCTCCCCGCTACCTTTCGCTCGCCGCAACCTGTCCCAATGGACTGGGGGCCCCACTCTCTACGGAGCATGATATTTAGATTTTTGTGTGGTGGTCATCATAGTCAGTGATTGACTGAAATCTGCTTAGGTGATCTACTACGATCTACTAGAAACACCCGCTCCTTAAGGGAGCGACGAGGGAGTGTGCAAAACGAGCATGGTTATCAATGTAATAATTCGCAAAAGTAAGTGCACGGATAACCAAAATAAAATAATTTAACAATCAAATTTCTTTCAATTATTTTATCTAATTCGATATATGTGGGAAAATTAGAGGCCCAGGCCAGGAATCGAACCTAGGTCCTCTGGTGGACCGTACCAGTGCTCTGCCATCTGAAATATCTGAGCTATGATCCTGACCAAGCATATGCAACTTTCGCACACATAGAATTGCCACTCTCTTTGCGTTACTTTTTCCGGGGCACTCGCTGCCAACCGAAAGAGAGTGGCAATTCTATGTGTGCGAAAGTTGCATATGCTTGGTCAGGATCATAGCTCAGATAGCAGAGCACTGGTACGGTCCCCACCAGAGGACCTGGGTTCGATTTCTGGTCTGGGCATTGGCAGTGCATAGTGGTTACAGGACGAGCTACCAGTTACAAACGCTTGCAATCCATTTGAATATGTTCATATCGCAGAATGTTAAAATGAAGTTTGTTTACATCCGGGAGTGTTTATTTTATTCTTGCAAGGCATTGTAGTTATTCGGGGAGGACTTAAAATCCCGAAACTCAGCACTAGAAAAGCCAATTTGTCTGTTCGTCTGCACATACCATCTCAATTATATCATGCCTGGGTGAAGGTACCCTTTACGAATACATTAGCTCGACTCAAAGGTAATGCAACATGAGACAATTAAAATGCACTTGAAATCTCAAAAATTTAATGGGAAATGGTACCCAAATTTGCCAAGGAAACTCCACCGTTGGCTATATTCAACCGGCCACTTCTGCCAGGTGAAGTGGCCCAGAACCTTTCATCGCTTCATCCATCCTGTAAAGCTCAGTAGTCAAGCCGTCTCTGCGTGAAGTGCCACCGGCAGGGAAGAGATGGGAGCACATCAAAGTGCAGATGTCATCCGCAAGGTTTCGCCAGATTTGACTGGGCCCGGCACGGCCTCAAAGGGTCTCTGAGAATATAGAGTTCTTTCGTAAAATAAAAGGCATCATTCTGAGGAGGTCTGCATTAATGCCGATGGGTTCAGCTCAGTGGAGAGCAAACCAGACGAGGCAATTGTAGAGTAAGGATACAGAATGGTTAAATGAGGCCTCTAGACACTTAGACTGTACGAACACTACCTTTTTTTTTCTCTTTTTTTTTGTATACAGGATCGAGACTCATGAAAGAGCTAACATTTATCACACAAAAAAAATCAAACAGACACATAAAACATATAATAAGGGGAGCGGTAGACAAGATGGGGAGAGAAGGGGAAGCACACAAACACAACATTTGGGAGCAGGGACATCGGGAGATCTGTGGGAGGGAGAGGGCTTGGGGGGAGGAGGCGTGGAAAGGGGAGGGTGAAAGAAGTATAAAACACAAGGACACTGCAAGGCCTTCCAGGAAAGAAGTTGGTATTTCAAAAAAGTGGATCTGGGGTGAATTAGCAGGGGTAGAAAAGATCAAGGTTTGGATGGGGGAAGATAAGAGATGGTGGTGAACAGCTGTTTTAAAGACCTGGAGGGAGGAGTGGGATTGAAGGGCGTGGGGGAGTTTGTTCCAGAGGCGGGAGAAAAGAGGAATGAAGGAGTGAAGGTGAGCAGAGAGCCTAGATTTTGGCAGTTTAACCGTAAGAGGGTTGCTGGCAGATCTTGTGCGACCTGAAGGAATATTTGGGGGACAGAGCCCAGAGAGAGAGAGAGAGAGCTTTATCCATTTCGTTAGATGATGGAGATTTAGGAGAAGTGGGAGTGTGGCCTGGGGAAATGGTGGAGAGGAGGGGGCGAAGGTAGGCCATTGAGAAAATAAGAGCTTTTAGAGTTTGACTGAAGGGAAGAATCACTTTTGAAGGGATGCATTTTAACGGAAAATAATACAGGTGAGTCGTCATTGGTCTTCTCTTGAAGAGAAACTGCCAGCACCATAGAATGATTATAATAGCCGAGCAAATGGATTTGAAATTATCAGCTATTTCTGAAAGTGTCACAGTCATCGGAGTAGTGTCCTGTTCGAAGTGCTTTCTATAAAGGTCTTCCATACAGGTGTATTTGGCCCCACCAACTTCCTGTGAATTGTACTATTTGAGTAAAAGGTTACATGGCTCGTTTCCTCATAAGTGCTCTGCTCCATAGGAAGTCGTCCTTTTAAATGGTTGCACTGCCCCTCGGGTTATACTTCTGTAATCGCAGCCGAAGAATGAAGGGAAACAGCATTGTTTAATAAAGGAAATATAGCAAATGTTATTCTGTGTGTAATTATTACTGGCATCACTAACCACATCCCCTGGTGTTGGCTTGACGGTTAAGGTGGCTGACTTGAGATCTCTTGAAATGAGTACCAGCTTCCTGGGAGGAATGAGCCATTCGAGTATCCTGCGTCGGAGTGGCGACCCGTCCAAGGTTGTGTCCAATAGCCCAGAAACTGCTTCGGTCGGCCTCTGAAAATGCAAAATGGAGTGGTCATCATCATCACCAACCACATAACTTGCACAGCATTATAAAAAAAACAAACCACCTTTAGAGGCCATTTTTCCCCACAAAGTGGGGGTTAGCCTTTTTCGGGAACCGTGGTTGTTGTTGTTTTTTGGTCCCTTTTTGAAGCAATGTTTTACGGCCGGATGCCCTTCCTGCCACAAAACCTTTTTGTCGCCTTTTACGACAAGCAGGGAATTACCAGTGAACTGGTACTCAATTTGCCGACCTCAGAAGGATGACAGGCTGAGTCAACCCCCCTGGCGTTAATTCAGCGATCGACCGGGATTCGAACCCAGGATCCTAGGATCCTAAGCTGGCACCCTAGCCGCTAGCCGAACACCAGGGATAACACCAACCAGGGATTGCACAGCATTGAAGGGGCATTTAAATCCGATCATGGTGACCCTCAAATGACCTTTTTCAGCAATCAATGGGACACAACTTTAGAACCAATAAAAAAGTAATGAGAGATAATATATTCCGAGGCAGTATTTTTGAGTGTTTTCTCCATATTTCTCCATTTCACTGGGCTGGGAAATGAAATTTTGAGAATAAATACAATATTTTATTTATTCTCAAAATTCATCAAATCTCAAAATTAAGAGAATAAATATAAAGAATAAATTTTTTCATTTGAGAAAAACGAAAAAATGAGAATTGAGAAAATGGAGGGTGTGCGGCAAGGTCAATATTTACACCATTTTGAGATATCGAAACACATTTACGTGAATAAAGACCAATATTTTTATCGATACATTTATGCAAAGAAGGACATTATGGCATATCGTTGCACATTTACTGGAATAAAAAGGCATTTTGAGATATCATTGCAATTCACATGAACATCGACATGAATACATATTGAGGCACCTTTGGGTGAACAGCAAGGACGTTACGAGATATCAATACACGTTTAGTTATAAAAAGAGATCATTAAGAAATATCAATACACCTTTACCCAACTAATAGCCTGGTGTTGGCTTAGTGGTTAGGGTGCTGGCTTGGGATCCGAGGATCCTGGGTTCGAATCCCGGTCTGATCGCTGAATTAACGCCAGGGGGGTTGACTCAGCCTGTCATCCTTCCGAGGTCGGCAAATTGAGTACCAGCTTGCTGGGATGAATGATCCCGGCGTGTACCCCGGTTTAGAATAGGTACACCGTATCCCTGCGCATCGTAAGAGCGTGACCAAGGGTTGGCGTCAGGAAGGGCATCCGGCCATAAAAACATTGCCTCAAACAGGGAACCATGATTGTCATGGGGCCCGCAAGGCTAACCCCCACTCTAGCGGGGAAAAAATGGCGTTAAAACGACATTCATATTCATTTCATTTTACCCAACAAGAAGATCAATAAAAGGGGCATCGATGCACCTTCACATGAATAAGGACAAGGAGATATAAATGCATCTTTACATGAAGAATGACAAGATTACAAGGTACTGTATCAATGCACCTTTAACAGAATGAAATAAATCTAGAAGGTTCATAGAACACCATGCCCCACCAGACATCAATGCACCCTTACGCGACTAATACAAAGAGATATCAACTAATCTTTACGTGAATAACAATGACATTAGAATGTATTGTTGTGGGTCCGCTGGTCCGGGTCACAAGAATAGAGGCAATTTAGAAAAAGAAGAATTACAAAGGGAGTTCCACTCTTGCTACAGAAACACAACACATTTCCCTGTCCACTGATATGAGGGGAGAGGTAATCTAATGAAACAAAATACTATGGATATATATATATATATATATATATATATATACAGACTTGGCATTTAATATGGAATATATTTTTTTTCTTGACTTGGGTTTACTTTCTTAACTCAGTATATCAATCTGGTGAGTTTCTTTTACACTTTGGTGCTTTATTTGTTAAAAGAACCATGTCACTGATTGTCTGTCACAGCAAGAAGTCAACAACAGGATTATATCACAGGTGGCGTGGCAAAATGTACGGACAGGTGCATTTGATGATTGGCTTCACAGTCGGGTATACAAGGGTTGTTGCGTTCTGTATTAGTGGAAAACAACTGCTGCACATCTCCAAAAGGTATTGCCGCTTCCTCTGTAGATGGTCCGTCAACTCGACAATGCTGTTTGTCATGGAGTGGTGGCTTTACGAAATTACAGCATGAAACAGCGTGCTATTGCTCAGCAGTATGGCATCACTCAAGGTCAGGTGTCAAAGATCCTGAAACGAAATGCTCAGAGGGGTGTCCCTACTCCAATACCAAGGCCAGGACGTCCCCGCAGAACCACAAGGAGGGATGATCGCCAGCTGCACCGGTTAGTCTGCAATGGCCGTACCAAGTCAGCTAATCGGCTTAGGGCTGAGTGGCAGCAACTGACAAATGTGCCTGTATCAAGAAGGCTAGTCAACCAACGACTGGTTCAAGCAGCCTATCGTGCCAGGCGTCCCCTGAGAAAGCCACGCCTGACCATACAACACCGTCAGCGCCGATTGCAGTGGGCCAGAGAGCACCGTCAATGGCAGCCAGGACACTGGAATCACGTGATCTTTAGTGACGAGTCTAGATTTCTGGTCTATCGTCAAGATGGCCGCGTCCGAGTGCGCAGACAAGTGCATGAAGCCTAAAACAAAGATTGTATAGTGCCAAGAGTCCAAGCTGGAGGTGGTGGGGTGACCGTTTGGGCTGCTTTTCATGCAGGGGGCAAAACTGACCTGGTTGTTCTGAATGGAAACCTGAACCAGTTCAAGTACAGGGCCATTCTGGAAGAAACATTGCTTCCATTTGCTCGTGCAGCCTTTCGAGGAAACTTTGTCTTCCAAGATGACAATGCACGGCCTCATCGTGCTCGCATGATCCAACACTTTCTTGCTGACCGTGGTGTAGAGCATATGGAGTGGCCTGCCATGTCCCCGGATATGAATCCGATAGAGAACTTGTGGGCAGAATTAACGCGTCAAATCGACCACTTGGACCAGCAGCCGACCTCTGTGCGTGAATTGCAGCAGGCTATTGTCACTGCATGGCAAGCGATTCCTGTCCAAACCTTGGCAAATCTCGTGAACAGCATGCCTCAACGTGTACGTGCTCTCCTGAATGCTCGTGGGGGTTACACGAAGTACTGAACTGTAATTTTACTGTTCGTAATCCCAGTCGTAATTTAACTTTTGTCGAAATTTTTTTTGGCTAATGTGCAAAATAAAGAGATACTTCTGGAAAACGTGTTTTCCGTATATATATATATATATATATATATATATATATATATATATATATATATATATATATATATATATATATATACAGACTTGGCATTTAATATGGAATATTTTTTTTGTGGGGGTGAACTTACTTTTCAAGATGACTTAGAACCAAAAGTTCATTGGAATTATGTTGAAATTATTCTAGATTTTGTTAATGTGACCTTTAAAAGAAACAAAAACCACATTTGACATTTCGAAGCAAATAAATTGATCCTTGAAAGTGATGTAAACTGATATCGAACTCAATTCACGGACAGTACTGTTTTTTTTTTTGTTTTTTTTTTTTTTTTTGTATACAAGATCGAGGCTCGTGAAAGAGCTAACATTAATCACACAAAAAGACAAACCGACACACAAAACACAAAAAACAAGGGGAGCAGCAGACAAGATGGGGAGAGAGGGGGAAGGACACAAAAGAGAGGGGGAAGAGGGGGAAGTACACAAACACAACATTTGAGAGCAGGGACATCGGGAGGACTTGGGGGGAGGTGGGAGAGGATTAAGGTTTTGGGTCTCAACTGTGTTAAATTGGTCTCAACCTGTAACCTCAATTAAGGTTCACCACTGTGTTAAACTTCTGTGCATTTTCCAGAAGTATCTCTTTATTTTGCACATTAGCCAAATTTTTTTTTTACAAAAACAAAAGTTCAATTACGACTGGGATTACGGACAGTAAAATTACAGTTCAGTACTTCGTGTAACCCCCACGAGCATTCAGGAGAGCACGTACACGTTGAGGCATGCTGTTCACGAGATTTGCCAAGGTTTGGACAGGAATCACTTGCCATGCAGTTACAATAGCCTGCTGCAATTCACGCACAGAGGCAGGCTGCTGGTCCAAGTTGTCGATTTGACGCGTTAATTCTGCCCACAAGTTCTCTATCGGATTCATATCCGGGGACATGGCAGGCCACTCCATATGCTCTACACCACGGTCAGCAAGAAATTGTTGGATCATGCGAGCACGATGAGGCCGTGCATTGTCATCTTGGAAGACAAAGTTTCCTCGAAAGGCTGCATGATCAAATGGAAGCAATGTTTCTTCCAGAATGGCCCTGTGCTTGAACTGGTTCAGGTTTCTATTCAGAACAACCAGGTCAGTTTTGCCCCCTGCATGAAAAGCAGCCCAGACGGTCACCCCACCACCTCCAGCTTGGACTCTTGGCACTATACAATCTTCGTTGTAGGCTTCATGCACTTGTCTGCGCACTCGGACACGGCCATCTTGACGATAAACCAGAAATCTAGTCTCGTCACTGAAGATCACGTGATTCCAGTGTCCTGGCTGCCATTGGCGGTGCTCTCTGGCCCACTGCAATCGGCGCTGGCGGTGTTGCCTGGTCAGACGTGGCTTTCTCAGGGGATGCCTGGCACGATAGCCTGCTTGAACCAGTCGTTGGTTGACTAGCCTTCTGGATACAGGCACATTTGTCAGTTGCTGCCACTCAGCCCTAAGCCGATTCGCTGACTTGGTACGGCCATTGCGGACTAACAGGTGCAGCTGGCGATCATCCCTCCTTGTGGTTCTGCGGGGACGTCCTGGCCTCGGTATTGGAGTAGGGACACCCCTCTGAGCATTTCGTTTCAGGATATTTGACACCTGACCTTGAATGATGCCATACTGCCAAGCAATAGCATGTTGTTTCATGCTGGAATTTCGTAAAGCCACCACTAAATGACAAACAGCATTGTCGAGTTGACGGACCATCTCCAGGGGAAGCGGCAATAACTTTTGTAGATGTACAGCAGTTGTTTTCGACTAATACAGAACGCAACAACCCTTATATACCCGATTGTGAAGCCAATCGTCAAATGTACCTGTCTGTACATTTTGTCACGCCACCTGTGATATAATCCTGTTATTGACTTCTTGCTGCGACAGACAATCAGTGACATGGTTCTTTTAACAAAGAAATCACCGAAGGGTAAAAGAAACTCACCAGATTGATATACCGAGTTCAGAAAGTAAACCCAAGTCAAGAAAAAAATAATATTCCATGTTAAATGCCAAGTCTGTATATATATATATGTATATATATATATATATATATATATATATATATATATATATATATATATATATATATATATATATATATATATATATATATATATATATATATGTCGGATTGAGACTTAGGACTTGGGACTCAGAAGACTCAGAAGAAAGGAGCAACGGATATATTTATTGGAACTCGAGTACACAAGCTTGAGGACAGCAAAGGTTGTATTGAAACTCACAAGAAATGACCAACAGTACAACAAGATGCTCTGAAATAATTCAATTAACATTGCTTTATATAAGGAAAATCAGGGGTGGAGTTAGCTCACAAGATACAGAGACAGAATGGGCTCATCGGCCCTCCCACCATAGTCCCATCCTGTTGTTCAGTTAATTAAAGGAAGTTCATCCAAGGCCAGTCTTGGGTTAGCTCAGATAAGGAGATGGTCAGCATTATGTGGCAACATGTTTACAACTTTCTGTATAGAAAGCTTGCTTGGGAAAGTACAAAGGGAGTGGACACTCATAAAACTGTCAACTTGCAGGATATTGGTAAAGTCATAGAGGGAGGCAGAGAGATAACAGTAGCCTCCAAGGCCAGGGAAGGGGAACTAGAGATTGTGCCCACGCAGGCCAGAGCTCACAGGCAGAGAACTCCTTATTAGGACATTACACATCCTCAAGGCACAAGAAAGAACTCAGTATCATAAAAGAGTACAACAGTCAGTCAAAACAAAACATATAATTGGTTACACTTGGTAATTAGTAAAGCAGCAAGGATATACAAAGGGGGAGGGGCATTACAGCTCCCTACATACCGCCCTTTTGGATCTAAGATACAAAGTTATCTACGAGCCAATCAAAGGCCTTTATTTCAAACAAAACAGAAAAATCATTCAACATATCACGCGAAGGCAGCCCCGTAAGAATGTCCCGTACCAAAGCACCACACAAACTCAGTAGGATGATTCGCGTCTGTATGTGAGTATACAATGTAAGGCCAAAAAGCAGAGTGATCAAATGGCACACAAAATCCACCAAGAGAGGTGGGAGAGACAGTGTAAAGGATTCACTAAACGTAACGTACCACACGAATACATCCCAGTGAGCATGTCCCGTACCCCCGTACCGCACAGCGCACTCAGCAGGATGATCCGCGGGTGTGTGGGTGCAAGTGGGTGTATGAAGTAAGGCGGGTGTAGATGGGTGTATGAAGTGAGACCGTAGAGACATGAAGATCGAATAGCGCGCCAAATCCACAACGAAGACCTCTGGTTCCACCGGGGTCCACACCCAGGAAGATCTCCGACCCACCCTTTGTCCACAGAGGTGCAGCCGGACTCCCCCCTGACTGGAGCTCGCCCAGGCTTCCCCAGGTGAAATCCTTGTAGATCTCCAGCGCTCAATCGATATTCATGTTCATGAGGTCTCTTACATGCTGGTGATCTGGGGAAGACACAACATCGTCAGTATCAGGTGGCTCAAACCTATGGCCATGAAATAAAGCATAACGGTCCAAAGGTGGGAGAGAAACTTCCTTTGGGTCAAAGTCGAGATCGTCTGAGGCGATGCTGCTTGCTTCGCTGTTATCCACGGACGAATCTCCAAAACAATCAGACTCGGAACTCAGAGTATTTTCACGATCGAGTTCCTCTTCATCCGGGCTTGGGTTCACGGCTGGGTCCAAATCCCGGGCTGGGTCAGTGGCGTTTGACTCACTGTGGGCTTGTGAGACATAAAGGTGAGCTCGTGAAACATGGGGAGGCAAAGCCTGCATTGAAATATAAACATCAGCCGGGGACCCTCGCAAGTGGCCCACATCATCATTGGTAACATCATCAGTAACATTATTCTTAGGTGGCGTAGGCCTGCGGCGTGGACGGCCACCAATAGTCATAGTCACGGCCTGGCACATCGTGAAGAAACGAGAGGAGTCCTTCAGGAAATCGTCGATTTCTTCGTGCGACGTGTTGGGGCCCAGTTTAAACGGCCTCCTGGCAGCCTGAAATGCTTCGAGGTCCGCATAAGTGTACTCGACATCATTATCGGTAATATCAACAATGGAAGAACAATCTTCGGAAGCGGAGATCTCATTGTCGCGGCCCAGTGGCTCGTTCGGGTCGTCGTTCCAGGATCCGCAATCTGTAGTCACGTCAACGGCCAGTGTGTCATCTGGACCCGCAGTCAGCTTTTCGAGCATCACCATGGCCTTTTCTGTTGTCGTCTTCAGCGTCCATCCTGTGGAAAACTTTCTCACACACGCAAGGACTAAAGCCTTGATTATCACACAACTAACCACAATTCCAAGGACTATTGCCAAGGCGGTTAGTACCCACTTTACAATCGTGCCTGTCCACCCTTTGAACCAGTCGGTAAGCCACTGGTGGGAGGCTTCCCGATCCATTCGATCCCTTGTCAATGTATGAGCGCTTTCCCTTAACTTTATAATAGCAGCACTGACGCCCTGTGAGGGGTCAGGAATAAAAGTGCAACATTTACCCTCAATTATCCCACATACCCCTCCTCGTTCTGCCAATAACATATCTAAAGCAACCCTATTTTGCATAACCATTGTACGCAGGTGGACAACTGTGTCCAACATTTCGTCATGTGCTGTAGCGGTGGCGTTGGCCACAGTCTCTAAGATTAACGCAATTTTGTCAATGCGGTAACTGCTCATGACCGTCCCAGCCCATGGGAAAAAGAAACTAACGGCCTTCTCCCAATCAGCGCCATGTAAGGTGGTGGTGCCGTCGTTGTTCCAATAGGTGCTTCGCGGGGTCCTTATGAGTGCAGGGGTGTTATGCAAGTGTTGTCGCATTTCCATTTCTGGGAAAACTGATCCTAAATAGCAAATTCCTCCCCAATTATCAGGTAAATACGGGTAAGCTTTGTTCCCGCATACAAACATGGTTCCATGTGGAGCCACTAAATGAGTGGTCATGCAAGTGCGAAGGTCTGCGATAGTGTTCGTTCCGTTTACCCCTTCCCATGCCAACTGGAGGTGTGTGAGATTATGTAAGGGCGAACTTGTAACATTAACTAACAGCATGTGTTTCCCTTCCCTAGGGTCCGCGAGGAGGGTATCTTTACACACAGATTTGCCTACCGTTATGTGGCCCTTTCCTTCTAAGCAGAGGGCCCCCATAGCCGGCTTAACCCAAACCGGCGCCGGACGTTCCTCAAAATGTCGGGGTTGGATGGGGGGCGAGTACTGGAAAACTCGTTTACACGCAGTTCCGTCAGAACCTTGGCTTGTCAGGGTTGTACTAAGGCATTTGGTGTCTAGAGGCTTTGAGCACAAATCATTGAGTGATAGGGGTAACGCTACCATTGGTATTCCTGTTGTGCTGGTGCGGGGAAGGTGCATACACATCCAACACCGTGTCCTATTCTGTAATGTGGCCATGTGCTGTGCGACCTTCCAGTATGTGTTCTCCTCTGGCTTCTTTCTTACTTCCTGGGCAGGCGGGGTTTTAATGACGTAAGCGGCGCAACTAGGTCGAAGGTAAGATGCAGTTCCATTTGGGATTGTCGTGCGAGGGGGCCATATTCCACATTCAAGTATCATTGTTGTATCCGGACCAATGGGGGTATAATGCAACATAAGGGTAGTATTCTCAATGCCCTTGCCCCATCGATATCCTGGGGCATAACGGCTACTTATGTTCCCATATGTTCCATTTTCCACTTTCCTAACCTTAGTCAGGACTAGGCGTGTTCTTGTCATGCGTGCCTGTGGTGTATTATTGTGTACCACTATAGCTTCCGCCCATCTTACAGATAACCACTTAAAGCTTGTTTCCAGGTTACAGCAATTCACCGCTATTTTGTCTCCCCAGCGAGCCGTTATATACTTGACGGGATGGAGGGGAAATGCTGAATAGTTGTCGGGTCCTGGGTACTTGGGGAGGTCCTTTCTCAGTAGCTCGAAGTTCAAGAGCCTATCTCCGGCAGGGGGTTTGAGGCAGCTACCCAGAATTCCCATCATCATGACCGTCATCGCCGCCCTTAGGAGACTGTGGTGCCCTAGACGATGCATTGTCTTCGGCAGTGTGAGGTGCGGTGTCTTCAGCAGTGAGGGGTGTGGTGTCTTGTGTGACTTGTGGTGCGGGAATGGACAACTTACAATGGGTGGCGTGGCTCCACGAAGGTTTACCCTCGCAGAAGACTGCCGTCGGTGTGACTAGTAGCACCTGGAATGGTCCCTTCCACCGTGGCTCCAAAGCAGCCTTGCGGGTGAAGTGCTTTACGAGCACCCAGTCGCCGGCCTGGAAGTCGTGGATGGCGTGGCCTATTGGTTCAGGCAGCGCCTCTCGTACTCGAGCATGGATGCTGCGTGCCACATTCGACAAGCCTATGCAAAATCTCAAAAGCATGTCATCCATTACTGGCAAAGCAAGGGTGGACATGTCTGTTGGTGCTGAAACGGGCAAGCTCATAGGTCGTCCCATTAATATTTCGTGGGGGGAAAGGCCCGTAGTGCGACCCGGGGTGGAACGAATGCTCATCAATGCAAGCGGAAGAGCCTCCGGCCACCTCAAGCCTGTGTCTGCGCAAAGTTTCGCTAGTTTATTCTTTAAAGTCTTGTTCGTTCGTTCCACAAGTCCTGAGGACTGTGGGTGGTAGACGCAATGGAAGGATTGTTTAACGCCCAACGCCTTCAGGATGCCCTTAACCACCTGCGCCGTGAAATGGCCCCCTTGATCTGACGAAATTATCTGGGGAATGCCAAATCTGCACATAAAATCCCGCACGAGGCGCTTCACTACTGTCGGAGCATCGGACTTGACGCATGGGTACGCTTCGACCCATTTGGTGAACGTATCTACGATCACCAACACATAGCGAAACGACATGCTTGGTTCCAATTCTGTAAAATCGAACTCAATAGTTGCGAACGGCCCACTAGGCGGGGGCCGTCCCCCATCATGTGCATGTCTCGGCGGCGCCCCTCTATTGTGTTGCTGGCAGACCACGCACGATCGGCACACTTCGGATACAATCCGTGACAGTCCTGGCGCTGTCCAAGTGTAGTTTATCTGACCCATCACCCCCCTCTGGCACACATGACCATTCTGATGAGCCATGCGTGCCAGCCAAGGCAGTAAAGCCTGGGGTGCTATGGGTTTCCCGTCAAGGGTCCATATTTCTCCTGGCCCGGGGCGTAGCGCCCCTCGCTTGAGCCAGTCCTCGTGTTCGGCCGTCGTTGCAGCGTTCTGCAAATTTATGATATCGTCTTTAGTAGGTGTGGCGGGTGGTCCCGCAGTCGGTATGTCAGCGATCTGTGCGGCTGTCTTCTGTGCTCGTGTCACCATCGGCATGTTGCGGTCTATCTGTTGGTTGGCGGCCTTTCCTGCCGCCTCGTCCGCCCTTGCATTGCCCCGGGCAACGTCAGTGTCCGCCCTTTGGTGGCCACGACACTTAATTACCGCGATAGCGCGGGGAAGTAAAATGCTTCGGAGGAGCCCTTCTACCAGCGCGCCGTTCTTTATCACTGAACCGGCAGATGTGAGAAAACCTCTCATCTTCCAGATGGCTCCTTTATCGTGGACTACGCCGTGAGCGTAGGCCGAATCTGTGTAAATGTTGACGGCAAGGCCTTCCGCCAAGCTGCACGCTCTAGTCAAGGCGCACAGCTCCGCCTGCTGTGCGGAAAATGTAGGTGGAAGACGCCCGCTTTCTACCGTTTCGCTATCCGAGCACACGCCGTACCCGGACAACAGGGACCCGTCCCATGCGCGCCTAGCTGATCCATCGACATAATATGTGCAGTCGGGGTATTCTAAAGGATTGTCCTTTAAATCCGATCGCACCGTGGAGACTAGCTGCACAACGTCGGTGCACACATGGGGTTCGCCCTCCTCAGGAGTGGGCATCAGTGAGGCTGGGTTGAGTGTCGTGCAACGTTCGATCGTGAGTTGGCTGCAGTGATCAGTGCGGATTCGTATTGCATTAATCTAGTGTTAGACAAATGCTGTGTGCTTCGCTGTAACAACAGCGAAGTGACGCAATGTGGTACCCGTAGCGTTACTGGGTGTCCCATAACGATGTCCGCTGTTCTTTCTACTGCGTACCTGGCCGCTGCCACGGCTTGCAAGCACACCGGAAACCCTTGTTCGACCGGGTCTAACTTTTTACTAAAGTAGGCTACCGGCCGCTCCTTATCCTCATGGGTCTGTGTCAAAACTGACTGGGCGAAACCTCCCACGGCGTGAGTGTAAAGGGTAAATGGTTTCGCATAATCCGGGAGTCCTAATGACGGTGCCGTAACCAGCGCCTTTTTCAGCCCGTCAAAACATCGCCTCAATTCATCCGTCCATACCAATTCGATCGAGGCGGTTGATTTGGTTGCCTCGTATAGTGGCTTAGCCAGCAGCGCAAAATCAAGTATCCAAGTGCGGCAATATCCCGTCATACCTAGGAAGCGCAGCATTTGCCGTTGCGAGCGAGGGCGAGGCAGCTCCATAATAGCGGTCACTCGTCCAGCATCCAATTCTCGTTTTCCGTGCGAAATGGCGTGTCCCAAGTAAGTTACAACCTGCCGCACAAACTGAAGTTTTGGTCTGCCTACTTTGTGGCCTTTGGCCGCCAAGGCCTTTAATAGGGCCAAGGAATCCATTTCGCACGCCTCCTTTGAAGGGGAGCAAATCAACAAATCGTCAACGTATTGCAGCAACACTGACCCTCCCTTCAATTCCACATCCGCCAGGTCGCGGTGCAGCGCCCGAGAAAACAGAGTGGGGCTATCTGAAAACCCCTGAGGTAGTACTGTCCAAGTATACTGGCGCCCCCTATGGGTGAAAGCGAACAAGTATTGTGACTCAGGCGCGATGGGCACAGAGAAAAACGCAGAACAAAGGTCGATGACCGTGAAGTATGTTGCGTCCGGCGGAATTGACATCATGAGGGTTTCTCCGTTTGGAACTAGTGGGTGTATGCCCTGTATCACCTTGTTCACCTCCCTTAAATCCTGTACAAACCTCCATTTGTCCTTTGACGGCTTTTTAACTGGCAAAATTGGTGTATTACATGGGCTGTTAGTTTCCACGATAATCTTCTGTTCCACTAGGGATTGAATTACTGGTGCTATGCCTACGTCGGCCTCAGGTCGTAGCTTATACTGTTTTACATTTGGCAAGCGCATCCCCGGCTGCACTGCTATCACTAGAGGTTCGGCGTCTCGCATCCGTCCAACCTCACCGTCGCTTTTGGGCCATAAATTGTCTGGCACCTCCGCTAGGAGGTAATCTGACTCACCCGGGTCCGTCAGCACTGCCCTCATGGCATAGGTGCCCTTAGGAGGCAACTCTGTTGCTTCGAACACTCCATCCCTCCGTTGTGTCTTGAAGTCAATTGAGAACCCTTCGCCATTTTGGAGCCGTTTCAAAGTCCAGCGGCCTCTCTTACTCCGGTAACCTTGTAAGGGGACTTCTCGTAACCTCCCCACCATCCAACCTACACTTTCCGGCGGCCACCCCTTGGCAGTAGTGAGGGTAACATGGGCGGCCGCTCCTTCGGGGTATTGGGTCAACGCGCGCTGACTCGAGGTTAGGACTGCCTCGATTCCTATTCCCTCACGGCCGATCCATATCCGTGATAAGTGTAGAGGCGTGCGCTCGCCCAGCTTTTCCTTAACCTTTTCTCGATAATTCTCGTCGTTGCCCGTAGCATCATAGTACGCAGTGCAATGGGGTGGATTATCCTTTAAGGTTTTTATCGAAATTTGGTGCAGTTGTAGCCAATCTCGCAGGACCGCACTGTCCAAGCACACATTATCTATGATATGCGTCCAGGTAGCCAGAGCCCCTTCATCCATGCGCCACCAATACACGGTGGGGCCGGGCCGAGACAATGCCGTCATTACCAAGTCGCGTTTAGATTCCGCGACATCTACGAAAACTCCCTCCTCTGTACATGAGATTTGACAGCCCAATCGGCACAACAAATCCCGTCCCAACAAATTCGTCGGGGCGGTAGTGGTCATCAAGAAAGCATGTTTAGCCTCCAGCGGGCCGCATGTTACTCGCACTTCCTCCGAAATAGGAAGCGCTTGGGGTAAACCCGAAACACCCAGTATTTGAACGTTCCTGGCCGTAGGGCGCAAAGAGGGCAATTGCCCCTTGTTAATTGTGCTGCGAGTCGCACCCGTATCTACGAGAAATTCTAATTGTCTTCCCTCCACGTCCAACATCAAGGTTGGTTCCTCTGCCGGTGTCATGGTCAAGAGAGGACACTCCTTGGGCGACTCGCCAGCGTCCCGTCAATAGGCCCCTCTATTGTATTGGGGCTGAAACCCCTTACGAGCCTTTGGGCAATCACGTATCCAGTGTCCCATCTGCTTGCAATAATGGCACGGTTCCTGCGGAACCGGTGGTGCGGAGGGCATAGGTCGTCCCTCTACAGCGCCCCTTCCGCCCTGCCGGCGTTCTGGCGGCCCCCAATGTGACTGGTTTACTGGTTGCCACTGCGGCGGGCCCCGAGGCGGGGCCCAGTTCCCCCTTGGTCCGTTCTGCATCCCACTATTGGAGGGTGGTCCAGGGGTTTGGAGAAGGGGTCTTGGTGGATACCAAGTTTGGGGAGGGGGCCCTTGCACAGTCCAAGTTTGAGGGTTTTGAGGAGGAGGGGGAAGAGGGGGTGGTATTGTCCATTGTTGTTTTATTTCGTCCATATTAATTAGTCCTAAGTCCTCAGCAGTACAACCTTCACAGAGGTTACCTTCGCGGTGGATCCACTCTCCGTTAGGGAATTGGCCCTTATAGAAAGGCAAACCGCTCCTCCCAAGGTCCTCATAACCTCGAACAGGTCCCCACTTCTGGCACTGTTCGCGTATGTAGTCCTGACTCTGATCCCCCTTTTTATTTTGATTAAATTGAGCCCGTTTCTCCTGGACAAACATTTGCAATATTTCCTCCTTAATATCCTTTTTCTCCTCTAGGGAGGAGCCCGGGCATTGTTCCAGTTTGTCGCATAATTCGTTGGTTGTCATTCCCTTCCAGCCGAAAAGGACGGACTGTACCTGTTTCTTTAATACCGGCCGAAGCCCCTCGATTAGATATTGATTTACCAATGGTTGGGGTAGCCCTCCCAGCTGCATCGGACCCAGTCCTCCCCAGCGCGCAATGGCCTTTTCCAACCTTTCTCGGTACTCTCCAATTGGTTCTCCTGCCTTTTGTTTTATGGCCCCGATCTTTCCCCAATCCGGACCTCCTGCTGGCAACAGCGCATGTTCGATGGCACCCAGCAGCCGGACCTTCAGTGCATCCCATTGCACTAGTGTTATCTGGCCCGCTCCTGCTGCCCTTGGATCGGCCGGCGGCCAGTGTGCTCTTAGTCTAGCCCTTTCCCATACTTTGGGTGGGAGCACGGATACTCCCATATGAGTTATGTCTCGATAGTCGCACTCGCCAGCTATAAACCAATTCGACATGGTTGGCACTATCTGCCGTGGATCCTCAATAAGCAAATGTTGAATCCTTTCCCGCATTACAGTTAAAGAGGATTCTTTCCATGGTACCCTTTCTCGAACCCCCTGTCCTTGAGCGTCAACTCCGATAACTTGTACGGGGCACAATGTTTTTCTTCCCTCTATTTCCTGACATTCCAATGGGGTAGTTTGTGAGGTCCTTTTCCCCTTACAACCTACCAGTGAGGGGTATAACCCATCCGGTCCTATCGGTGGCGGGAACCCTGCGATGTCGGTCCCGTCATCTATTCCGTTAGCCCCAAGTTGTGCAAACGGTCTTCCCTGGCTCGGGTGGTTCTGGGGTGTCTGGGGCGCGATGGTAGCGGGGTTATAGGGAGGTGGTGGCGGGGGCGCAGAAAGGATAGGTGGTGCCTGAAACCCCGGGGCAGAGCTTAGGTCTGGGGCTGGGGAGGGTAGATTGGTCACTGCCTCCCCTACCGCGGGGGCTGGGTTTTCAACGAGCGACATCAGTCGCGCGTTGGCCTGCTTTTCTATTTCCTTAAGCGCTTCATCCTGCTCTTTATTCGCCTGTTTCCTCAGACCCTTGAGTTTTGTTACCTCACCAGCCAAGCTGGCCTGTTTCGACTTTGCGTGTCGCTTCATCGCTTCTTCCTTCCACCAGCCAAAGACTTTCCAATAGTCCGGCGGGAAGTGTTTCGTGGTCTGTTCAAACTTGTCTAATGTCTCATACAACACGTCCAATTTTTCCAGCGCAAAAGACCCTCCTTCGGGCCACGGTTCTCCTAAATCCTTCGTCAGCGCAACCCATGACTTCCCTGGTCTCACAGCATCATAGCCATGCCTCCGAAACATAAAAAATGCTGGGGTATGTCTAAGCGGTTCACCTGCCTTTACTGTCTTATTACCCATACTGTTACCCATCCTAAGAAACCTTAGTTTACCGACGTAGCCTTGTACTCGTGAGGATCTCCCGCCTCGCGTTACAGCCGTCTACCTAACTCTGAGAGGCTCGCAGCCTTGTACCCGTGAGGTTCGCCCGCCTCGCGTGGTACGGCCGCGCTACCTACTCTCCTGAGAGGATCGCCCGCCTACTCAGCCGTCTATCCTACCCTTACTGCACTTTCCTGGCGTCCTACGCCCGTGTAATAGTTCTGATCTTACTTAAAATCCCGACGTCTCCCGGGTAGGCCTCGGATCGGGACGCCGCCCTTATCCTTACCCTCACAACCCAGAGATCTATTACCCCTTAACCTCAGGCGCCCAACGTGGGGCACTTTCCCTTACGTAACGTTACCCTGACGAGTCCATAAACAATCAGTTGCTCCAGGACCCAAGCGGTCCGTAATTAAATTTAGGTTCGTGGAACAGGTATGAGCAGGGAACGGAACAAACGGCAACCGAGCAAGAGAGAGTGGGTTACAATTTGGACTGACCCCCGGGCTAAAAAGGAAAAACAAAAGAAAACCACAGCTCACCTGACCCGGATCAATTGCCAGCTGGTCTCTCACCACTCACTTGCCTGGGACCGCGTCCCGGACTGCACAGACTGATCCCACCGCTGCCACCAGTTGTCGGATTGAGACTTAGGACTTGGGACTCAGAAGACTCAGAAGAAAGGAGCAACGGATATATTTATTGGAACTCGAGTACACAAGCTTGAGGACAGCAAAGGTTGTATTGAAACTCACAAGAAATGACCAACAGTACAACAAGATGCTCTGAAATAATTCAATTAACATTGCTTTATATAAGGAAAATCAGGGGTGGAGTTAGCTCACAAGATACAGAGACAGAATGGGCTCATCGGCCCTCCCACCATAGTCCCATCCTGTTGTTCAGTTAATTAAAGGAAGTTCATCCAAGGCCAGTCTTGGGTTAGCTCAGATAAGGAGATGGTCAGCATTATGTGGCAACATGTTTACAACTTTCTGTATAGAAAGCTTGCTTGGGAAAGTACAAAGGGAGTGGACACTCATAAAACTGTCAACTTGCAGGATATTGGTAAAGTCATAGAGGGAGGCAGAGAGATAACAGTAGCCTCCAAGGCCAGGGAAGGGGAACTAGAGATTGTGCCCACGCAGGCCAGAGCTCACAGGCAGAGAACTCCTTATTAGGACATTACACATCCTCAAGGCACAAGAAAGAACTCAGTATCATAAAAGAGTACAACAGTCAGTCAAAACAAAACATATAATTGGTTACACTTGGTAATTAGTAAAGCAGCAAGGATATACAAAGGGGGAGGGGCATTACAGCTCCCTACATATATATATATATATATATATATATATATATATATATATTGTTACTGATCGCGGTTTAGATGTTATGATGGGCCGAGCGGATGGTCCAACCGCGACCGTTACAGGATCCCCGACTCACCCGATTCCACCCAAACGTTGGCCGGATCGCACCGCAGCTGCTCAATGAGGGAAAAGACTAAAACGACGAATGCAAAGAGGAAAGCGAAGGCAAAGAAAGGTTTGGAAATACTACTGAATTTATTGACTATTTACACACATAAGCAAAAAGAAAGCAGTCACGTTTATTTACAAGCACATAAGACGCAGGTGACACAGTGAAATCTTTAGCTTACCTACACAAGCTTAATTAACCCAGGACAGAACAAACAGAACAAACTCACGTACACAAGAAGGGTGGAAAGGCAGGAGGTGGATGGCTGGAGGGAGAGGGAGGTCCAAGGGGGTCCTGCAGCTCAACCGGCGCGTTTAGCCGCCGCCGTTCCTTTACAGCCCTGCTCCAAACCGCCGTTCAGGCCCCCAAGCTGCTGTTGTGGCTGCTGTGGACGTCGCGTGCTTTTTGCCAGGCCTTGTCCGACTCGTCTGGTCCAAACCCTCAACTCGTTCTTGGTCCACTCACTCTTTACCACCGACTCCTCACCGCAACCAACGCAACCAACTGACCACCACCACCGACTCCTCACCGCAACCAACGCAACCAACTGACCACCGACTGACTCCTCACGACTCTCCCCTGGCAACCGACTCACTTGCTTCCTGCGTGCGCGCCTTTATAACGCCTCCGGCGATTAAGCCGCCGGCCTTCAGGACACGCCCATCGGGGTGCTCACCTCGGCCCTGGTTGGTCGCGCGACCCTCTGGCTCCGCCCTTGATGACGACGGGCGGGCACGCCTTTCTTCTCCGACGAGAGCACATGTTCAATGGTGGTTTTGGAGGGGATGTAATATGGGCAATCGAGGCTCGGCAATGACGGAAGGGGATGTAAAAGGAAATGGAGATTTTGGGGATGGGAAGGAAAGGGGATCTATTCTCTTTCACTGGTGCAATGGAGTACTTCAATTAATGGGAGACACAGCCTTACCCTAAAACACAGAATAAGAGATAACTATCAACAGGGGTATTCTATTACTTGGCTGACGTGTATGCTTGTGGACTAATTATGGGATGCCCTTTCACCTTTACACAGCTCCGGAGGTAGGGGGCGCAGAATAAACAATAATAATAATAATACAGCACACAATCAAAAAATATACAGTCCTCATCTCCGCAACACTGCACCCTCCTCCTCTTAGGCACGTCCCGGGCCTACAACTTTTATTTAGTGTGACACGTAGGTGTAGTTCCCTCTACTTTTAACCTGACCCTGAGTGCGACAGTTTTAAAACATAAATAAATGTGTCCCGCTGCTCCATTGCACCCTGCCTAACAGACTTACGCCCACAGTTAACTGAATTGCGGAATGGTCTTCAAACTATACACTGACGGTGGGAAACATTATTTACAATGACGCTATTTTTATTTACAAAACTAACCCAGGACCTGTGATTGTTCTTTCTGGGGGGGAGACAGTCTGCTCTGCATCGACGCACCATGAACGCACCCAAAAACGCACCAATACAAGCACCCAAGCACCAATCGGTGCAGTCACCATTGTTCAAGAGTGTTCAACAAAAATAAATTCAACAACCCCTAACCCTGCAGGTGATCTCTTGCTCTTCGGCTCCCTCTGCTGGTTATTATTATTTGGTCTTCCAGATGTTGTCATTCTTTCATTTTCTTACTGGCGGCCTATTTGAACTGAAAAATGCACCCAATGTGTCCTTTTTATTTGATTTTATTTATAGCCCACAGGGCCGACTAGTGTGGTTCACCTGTGGGGCATCGGTGCCCTGTGGCCAAGGTCCGCCAGCAAGATTTTGGGCCCTCATGGCCGGTTCCAGCAGAGGGGCCATGCCCCAACCCATGGGGTCCATAAGTGGTGCTCGGCCACAGACATGTGGTCCATAATGTGGTGCATCGATGCAGACAGCTGGTTCTGGGAATTTCGGACGCACAATGGCCGACCCACGCACGCTCCCCTCGGCACCCAATGGCGCACAGGTCATGTGGGAGACAAAAGGGGAAAGACAATTGAGCGAGGGGTAAGGTCACAAGGGTACACATCAATAAGGCAATGCAAGGCGAAATGCGTACGGAGGGCGAAGTGAGAAAGCTCGTCCCTACCGTACGTCACCCCCCTGTCACCTACCCTACCCTTGCCCTTACCCCATATGTACAAAAATCTACACATTTACAAATTCGTCAGTACTGTCACGTCTTCCCCATATTTCCCCTATACCAAATTCGTCTCCACAATCCCTCGACTTCAAAATTTGCCATCACCAAATTCATCATCAATCCTCATAAGGAGGCAGAGATGGAACATCAAAGCACAATGTCACACCCACGTCATGATGCGTCTCACAATCCAAACATTTGCACAGTAAAAAATAATCAAACATGGCATGGTGCGGAGTACCTGTCACCTCAGGTGAGTGGATGCAGATGGTGCGAGGAGACTTCATCCTAACTATCCTCTAAATGATTTTAACACACTTTACACTACCCGGGGTCTCTCCCTGCCAATCCATTGGCCAACTTACACTATGGGTTCTAAAAACAAATTCCCATTGCCCAAACTGTGGTGCCTCTCAATTTGGGGTCTCACTCCCCCGATTCATCTCCCGGTGCCCTCGCACAATTTCTGGGCTGCGACGTGTAGCTCTCCCAGCAGGTCTACCCACCTGCACACCTCCACCACTGTAGTTGCCACCCGAGCTTACCTAGCTCCTCACCCTAACCTAACTAACTGGGGAAGGCCCTCTCCTGGCTCTGTCACCCCTTGGTGCCCTCTGGCACTGGGCTACCCGGGTCCGTCCTCCGGATCCTCGGGCCCCATCCACAACTACCGGCTCCCAGAGCCCACCTGCGGCCTCACCTGGCCGACATCCTCACAGTGGTGGAATGCCCAAACCAACTACACACACTAACAGGCTACACGCCCAGCCATTTCCACAACACTAATGCACCCATCCAAATACCATTCTGTCACCCGCACCACAGATGCCAATATCCAACCACAATTTACCTGTACTCTCTACCTAACATTTACACTACCCGCCCCGGGTATCCGTGATGGGGGTCCACTCTTCCCCCATTCACACCTCCGCACCATCCACTCCACTCCACAATTTCCACCATACTCACTCCACGACCATCCATTCCAATACTCCATACCATTTATTCCATACACCTGTCCTCCATTCACCTGTCGTTGCACACCTGTGCAATCATACCTGGTGCCACCTGCACCCTCCTCCTCTTCCTGGACCAGTTGGTCAACACAACACACATCACCATCACTCACTCATACACTGCTCCACACACCTGTTCAGTTGCACACCTGTGCAATCACACCTGTTCAATCACACCTGTTCAATCCTCACACACACGGCATCATCTCAGCTAACTACTCCCCTCTGAACTTTGCGCTTCCCAGTCGTCCCTTTAAACTATTGCGCTCCCACGTCATTATCATCCATACTAATCTACCTGCGTCCCCACTACAGGTATCAGTCACTAACTAAACCTTAACGTTACCTAATGTCATCTTCTAGGTCCCTACACACGATATATCCTAACCCACCCGGGCTAGTTTCCACTGCCATAAACCCCATAAACTATAGCGCATTTGCCCCCACACTCTTCTGTGAGGGATGACAGCGTTGCCATCCCACCACAGCGGGGCATCTCTTACTATCAATTTGGCACACCAAATTTCAGCCAATCAAAACTTTTGCCAATCATCTGCCAATCACCGTACCAATCATCAAATTTCGCCTTTTTTCTAATTTTGGAGTCCAAAACACTATCCTCATCACCCGTCTACTTATTACATCCTCTCGGTGCGCCAATTCACGTCTACAGCCCGGCTTCGTACAGCCGAGCAATGAACGCGGGTCGTTTTGTGCCAGCGGCTGGATACGTCCCGCATTCGGGGCAGGGACGGGGGCTTACCCGGGCCGAGATCCCACGCACCACCTCGGCGTGGAGCCATCCAATGTCCCGATCTCGACCTGCCGGCACGTCTCAATAGGAAGTGGTCGCCATGACGACCCTTCCTATCGGGCCGCCCGCTCCGCCTAGTGGAGCCCGGACGCGGCCGTTCCAAGCGAGGCACAGCGTGGATCGCGTACGGCGGTTCTTTCGAAACCGCCGTGGTTCGGAACCCCGCTGGTCCTCGCGGCACGCGAAGCTGCCCGACGCGCACCGAGGGCCCGATTCGGCTATAAGTCGTTCTAACCTCCAACCCGGTTACTGTCGATGCCTCACCTGGATGCTTACGCGCATACGCTACCCCTTTTTTGCTCATACCTCCAGCTGTTCCCATGCTCCTCGTACCTTTCCTTACACACCTCGGTACACTCATTCCGCTCACAGACTTGGTCACACACCTGACCACCGAACACCTTGGCACACACTCGTCGCTCGCACACCTCACCAACACACCTCTTCGCGCCCCCTCCTCGGTCACCTCCTCTGTGACAATCACAGGTGTGCTCTCACCCGCACACCCAACCACGTGCCTCACGACCAACTCAAGTGTGCATTCCCACACACGCTCTACCATTCCAGGTGTGCATCCTCGCTCACCTGTCACAACTAACTCACGCTCCGTGTCACTCTCCCTACTTTCACCTCCACTCTCGGTCGCGCACTCACCCTTACTCTCGACAGCGCACTCTTTCCTCATGCACCTGTCCGTTACACACCTTTCTCGCGCACACTCTCGCGCACCCTCTTTCGTTACTTCCTCCGTAACACTTACCACACCGCGCTTCCATGTACCCCCTCGCACACGCGCTTCGACCAACTCACTCTTGACAGCACACTCACTCCTCGGCGTGCACTTTTTCCTCACACACCCCATGGTCGGACATTCTCGCACACCTCTTTTTTCGCACACCAGACCTGTCGCACACTTCACCAACGGCCTCTCACGAACACCCGGATCCAAACCAATCCCCAAGCCGACTGAAGCTTTCCTCACATCATATACATTGCCACTCACCTCCGTACCTCGTCTCCGCACCTCCTTTGCCACCTGCAAACTCTTTATTTGGTTAGGTGAGCATCACATTATGAGTTGAGCACCGACCTTGCACATATTCCATCACCTCCTCCTGGATTTCTCTCTTAGTTTCTGTCCGTCTCTTCTTAATTTCACTCACCTCTTCTTCCACTTCCTCTAATTTTTGTTTAACCTCTTTTATTTCTCTGTGCGCCCCCTCTATCTCTTCCTCTAACGCCACTTTAACCGTTTCTATGTGCGTCCTCCCCTCTCGGTCCTTCGTCTCTATTACTTCTGTCACCTCTTCCAACTTCTTCGTCAACCCCTCATGTACCATCTGACATTCCTTCTGTGTCGCTATTAATTCATTTTTTATGTCCTTTTGTGTCGCTTTTAACCCCCCGATTATTGCAGTGTTCTTTTCCACTTGGTCCGCTAGTTCCCTTTGTCCGACTGTCAGCTGTTCTACTCCCTTCGTCAGATCCTCTATGCCCCCCTGTAACCTAGCCGTATTATTCCTCACTTCTTTCTCCATACGCTTCTCACCTCGCTTTACCTCCTCGCGTAGCCCCGAGACCTCCTCACTCACACCTCGTCGTATCTCCTCTTGCATCTCCTCCCTTTCTTTTGTAGATGCCGCCCTCATCTGTCCCAATTCATCCCTCTGAGCATCCAGTTTGGTTTCTACCCCGATTTTCACCTCCTCTATCTGCTCTCCCATTTGTTTAATTTCTCGGGCGGATTGCTCCCCTATCTCCCGCAATTTGCCTTCCATCCTATTTTCTAGCCCCATTAACCCATTTTTCATCCCCTCTATCTGATTCTCCTGGGCAGCCATTCTATTTTCCACCCCCGTTAACCCATGTTTCACCTCTTTTATCCCGTTGTCTAACCCCTCAAAATTATTGTCTAACTTCCCAAATTTCTTGTCTAACCCCTCACCGGTACCCCTCGCTTCGTCCCTCATTACCCCCATTTGCTCACTCTGAGCCCTTATTTGCTCACTGAGCATCCATTCGGTTCCCCATTTGCTCACTCTGAGCATTCATTTGCTCACTCTGAGCCTTCATTTGCTCACTCTGAGCATCCATAAGGGCCTTCATTTGGATCATAAAAAGGCCCCAATCCATCGGCGGTGCTGCTACGGTCACGGGCGTGGCAAAATTTGGTGCCGCTACACCCACGTGCGCGAGGACGCCATTTTGCGCGCCTGATACTCCCTCAACCGCCTCCTCATTGCTCCCCTCCATTTGATCCTGGGTTACTCCTAACCCCTCTATCTCTCCCACCGGCATCCCGTCGCCTTGACCAGCCATGGCGCGATTTCAAAGTTCAGGTTTTGTAAAACAAAACAAATTTCGGCCGCTCCAAATTTTGACCAAAATTTTTTTTTTAGGTGTTTTAAAAATTTGGTTCGGGCCCCGAATCTCACTCCCAGACACTAATTGTTACTGATCGCGGTTTAGATGTTATGATGGGCCGAGCGGATGGTCCAACCGCGACCGTTACAGGATCCCCGACTCACCCGATTCCACCCAAACGTTGGCCGGATCGCACCGCAGCTGCTCAATGAGGGAAAAGACTAAAACGACGAATGCAAAGAGGAAAACGAAGGCAAAGAAAGGTTTGGAAATACTACTGAATTTATTGACTATTTACACACATAAGCAAAAAGAAAGCAGTCACGTTTATTTACAAGCACATAAGACGCAGGTGACACAGTGAAATCTTTAGCTTACCTACACAAGCTTAATTAACCCAGGACAGAACAAACAGAACAAACTCACGTACACAAGAAGGGTGGAAAGGCAGGAGGTGGATGGCTGGAGGGAGAGGGAGGTCCAAGGGGGTCCTGCAGCTCAACCGGCGCGTTTAGCCGCCGCCGTTCCTTTACGGCCCTGCTCCAAACCGCCGTTCAGGCCCCCAAGCTGCTGTTGTGGCTGCTGTGGACGTCGCGTGCTTTGCCAGGCCTTGTCCGACTCGTCTGGTCCAAACCCTCAACTCGTTCTTGGTCCACTCACTCTTTACCACCGACTCCTCACCGCAACCAACGCAACCAACTGACCACCACCACCGACTCCTCACCGCAACCAACGCAACCAACTGACCACCGACTCCACTGACTGACTCCTCACGACTCTCCCCTGGCAACCGACTCACTTGCTTCCTGCGTGCCCGCCTTTATAACGCCTCCGGCGATTAAGCCGCCGGCCTTCAGGACACGCCCATCGGGGTGCTCACCTCGGCCCTGGTTGGTCACGCGACCCTCTGGCTCCGCCCTTGATGACGACGGGCGGGCACGCCTTTCTTCTCCGACGAGAGCACATGTTCAATGGTGGTTTTGGAGGGGATGTAATATGGGCAATCGAGGCTCGGCAATGACGAGAGGGGGTGTAAAGGAAGTGGGGATTTAGGGGATGGGAATGAAAGGGGATCTATTCTCTTTCACTGGTGCAATGGAGTACTTCAATTAATGGGAGACACAGCCTTACCCTAAAACACAGAATAAGAGATAACTATCAACAGGGGTATTCTATTACTTGGCTGACGTGTATGCTTGTGGACTAATTATGGGATGCCCTTTCACCTTTACACAGCTCCGGAGGTAGGGGGCGCAGAATAAACAATAATAATAATAATACAGCACACAATCAAAAAATATACAGTCCTCATCTCCGCAACAATATATATATATATATATATATATATATACAGACTTGGCATTTAATATGGAATATTTTTTTTGTGGGGGTGAACTTACTTTTCAAGATGACTTAGAACCAAAAGTTCATTGGAATTATGTTGAAATTATTCTAGATTTTGTTAATGTGACCTTTAAAAGAAACAAAAACCACATTTGACATTTCGAAGCAAATAAATTGATCCTTGAAAGTGATGTAAACTGATATCGAACTCAAATCACGGACAGTACTGTGTTAAACTTCTGTACGTTTTCCAGAAGTATCTCTTTATTTTGCACATTAACCAAAAAAAAATTCAACAAAAACAAAAGCTAAATTATGACTGGGATTACGGACAGTAAAATTACAGTTCAGTACTTCGTGTAACCCCCACGAGCATTCAGGAGAGCACGTACACGTCGAGGCATGCTGTTCACGAGATTTGCCAAGGTTTGGACAGGAATCGCTTGCCATGCAGTGACAATAGCCTGCTGCAATTCACACACAGAGGTTGGCTGCTGGTCCAAGTTGTCGATTTGACGCGTTAATTCTGCCCACAAGTTCTCTATCGGATTCATATCCGGGGACATGGCAGGCCACTCCATAAGCTCTACACCACGGTCAGCAAGAAAGTGTTGGATCATGCGAGCACGATGAGGCCGTGCATTGTCATCTTGGAAGACAAAGTTTCCTCGAAAGGCTGCACGAGCAAATGGAAGCAATGTTTCTTCCAGAATGACCCTGTACTTGAACTGGTTCAGGTTTCCATTCAGAACAACCAGGTCAGTTTTGCCCCCTGCATGAAAAGCAGCCCAAACGGTCACCCCACCACCTCCAGCTTGGACTCTTGGCACTATACAATCTTCGTTGTCGGCTTCATGCACTTGTCTACGCACTCGGACGCGGCCATCTTGACGATAGACCAGAAACCTAGACTCGTCACTGAAGGTCACGTGATTCCAGTGTCCTGGCTGCCATTGACGGTGCTCTCTGGCCCACTGCAATCAGCGCTGGCTGTGTTGTCTGGTCAGGCGTGGCTTTCTCAGGGGACGCCTGGCACGATAGCCTGCTTGAACCAGTCGTTGGTTGACTCGCCTTCTGGATACAGGCACATTTGTCAGTTGCTGCCACTCAGCCCTAAGCCGATTAGCTGACTTGGTACGGCCATTGCAGACTAACCGGTGCAGCTGGCGATCATCTCTCCTTGTGGTTCTGCGTGGACGTCCTGGCCTCCGTCTTGGAGCAGGGACACCCCTCTGAGCATTTCGTTTCAGGATCTTTGACACCTGACCTTGAGTGATGCCATACTGCCGAGCAATAGCATGCTGTTTCATGTCAGAATTTCATAAAGCCACCACTTCATGACAAGCAGCATTGTCAAGTTGACGAACCATCTCCAGAGGAAGCGGCAATAACTTTTGTAGACGTGCAGCAGTTGTTTTCCACTAATACAGAACGCAACAACCCTTATATACCCGATTGTGAAGCCCATCGTCAAATGTGCCTGTCCTTACATTTTGTCACGCCACCTGTGATATAATCCTGTTATTGACATCTTGCTGCGAAAGACAATCAGTGACATGGTTCTTTCAACAAAGGCATCACCGAAGGGTAAAAGAAACTCACCAGATTGATATACTGAGTTCAGAAAGTAAACCCAAGTCAAGAAAAAAAAAAAATCCATATTAAATGCCAAGTCTGTATATATGTATATGTATATGTATATATATATATATATATATATATATATATATATATATATATATATATATATATATATATATATATATATATATATATATATATATACATATATACATATATATATATATATATATATATATATTTATATTTTTATATATATATATATATATATATATATATATGCATATATGCATATATATACATATATATATATATATATATATATATATATATATATATATATACATATATATATATATATACATATATATATATATACATATATATATATATATACATATATATATATATATACATATATATATATATATATATATATATATATATATATATATATATATATATATATATATATATATATATATATATATATATATATATATATACATATATATATATATATATATATATGTATATATATATATACATATATACACAGTATATATATATATATATATATATATATATAAACTCCAGGGTTCCCTGATGTGTTGGATGTCTTCCAAAACTATCCTGGGGGGTCTTACAAAACTAACAATATCATTGCACCTTTATGCGACGGAAATGATACGAGAACACAATTTACAAATCGGAACATCAGAAGGCAGTTCAAGCAAGGGTTGCACAATCATGAAGGGGATACTCAGGCCAAATAACCAAATAGGTTGCTACTCTTTGTCTCAATCTCTATTTTTATGATCAAGCTATTTCTAAACTTTCCTTGTGCTATTCTTTAAAACAAATATAATATATTTCTTCATTCTTTAGACTGTATGGAAACTAGAACGACACTCTTCGACATCACAACATCGACCAATATGCTTCCGCCCACATTATTACATCATTATTTATACGTACTTATGCCATGTTTGATTTAAATCCATTCAGCTGTTCTAAAGGATCACATTTTTATCTGACATGACCTCTGACCTCACACAAAATCACCTCACTCCTCAACTTTGATGCCAAAATAGAATCAGTTCATCTTTGCATCATAATATATTTGTTGTGTTGTATTGTTGTACATAATATAATAATATAACACAGCTTCCGGTATGGACGGAAGTTGTCATATAAGACATAATATATAATATAACAGACATAATATAACATAATATAACATAATATGTTAAGACATAATGTGACAACATAATATAATATTGTTGTGTTGGTTGGGTCGGGGCAAATATAGATTTAGGTAGATCTGCATCTGCATAGGTAGGTGCTTCGTCTGTCATAATAGGGAATCCTCACCTGTGATAAGTTCTGTTTAGGCGGTTTGTCAGATTAAGTGCATACCTGTGATCATACAAGGATGATCGTGTGTTAAATAGTTGTAGGGATTAGGCTAATTCCCGCGTGTGGGAAACCTGTAATCATCCCGGTGTCCCGTATGGCAACGCACTCTTATACATTAGATAGATCCATTAGTGCACACACTAATTAAATCCCCCTCCGCTACAAGACGATAAAACTGACCAGAAGAGCAGACAGCAAGCGACTGCACACTACGGCACCATGGCAGGCAGACATCGAACAGGCAGGCTGAGAGACACGCCCAGGAAGGCTCGTGGCTGACAGGGGGGAGGGGCGAGCAAAGAGCAGGTGTTACGGATTCGTCACTTCCGTTGTTGTGGTTTTCATCCACTGTAAACATTTTTGATTCCATGTACTATTATTGTTGTCGTAAGGGAAATAGAGATTACTATTTTCAAAAGGTAAAAAAGTTAATGTTTTAAATGAAACCGGAACCGGACGACGACGAAGAGGAAGAAAGAAGAGAGGGTGGAGCGAGTGAGTCGGACAAGAAGCCGAGCTGCTTCGAGGTCTGGAGCAAACGAGGGTCACGAGGGAGCTTTGGGTTTCCCGGGAAAGGGATTCCTGCGACAGAGTTGTTATCGCTGTGACAGATCAACCTGCGTGTCAGGTTTTGCGGTTGATTCCGAGGAGAATCATCGTAGTGCCGTTACGCCTCGAGAACGGGCCATCGGCCATTTTGACTCGCGCGCTTTGCACATCGCTCAAGGTTTTTCACTTCACTTCAACCATTCTCACCGCATCCAGACGTTAATTTGGTGTGTGTGTGTAACATGGCTTTTGAGTGGGAAATCTGTGGTTCGCCAATTGAGAGCCGTCAAACGTCCATACCGGAAGGTGTGATTTCCCCGTCGCTCCTCGAGGACACCTTCGCCCATCTTTGGCAGTATAACTGTCAACCCAACGGGATTCTGGTCTCGATACGACATCGTACGGACGATCACTGGAGTGGATCGACTTTGGCTTGAAGCCGGAATCAACTTTGCTTGATGCCAGAATAGAGACATTGGGAATGTTCTTCTTTTCACTCACTTGGAGCACAGTGAGTTATATTGTACGAATCTGATGGTACCATCATAGGAAATATATATTGGTTGTACAATTGATTACTATTGTTGTTGTACTGTTATTCTGGTGTGATCTTAATACAATACTTGTTTGTTGGTAACAAATGGTGTGGTTTCACCATTGATCTTTGACATACAGAATAACACATCTTTCTGCCGTGACTCCTCTCGGGGCTCGGAGGTACACCGTGACCGGGGTTTGGGGAGGATCACGTAACACAGGCCACCGATTGGCAGACATGTGATTGGTCAGGGAAGGGGCAGAAAGCTTCCCCGTGATTGGGGGTAAGGAAGGTGAAGGACGTGCCACACTGATTGGCCACCGACCGATGACACCACGGCAAATCAGTGCGGAAGGCGCAAAAACATGACAAAGAAGCTAGGCACTGGTTGGAGGAGAGGCGCCGGTGACGTGAGAAGGTGCGAAAGGGCACAAGGAAACGACGCACTGTTTGGCAGAGGGAGAGAGCTGACGTCAGCCAACGAGCAATAAAACAACTGGCTCGCCGACATTTTCCTCCTTCTCGCATTTCATTGCTTCTTTCCTGCCTGGACCTCCCTTCTGCCCTTGTCTTCCTCTCCATTTGGATCTTTTTCCTTTGCCATCCGCGAATTTGCCTGCATTACGACGGACGTTGGGGAAACGTTGGAGCGCCGTCGATTCTCCTCCCTGGCGTTCACGTGCGAGCGAGGCTTGCCGCTGAGCGGGCGAGACAGGCGCGAGCGAGGCGCTCAGTGAGGCCTGACGGAGCGTGAACACAGGAGCCTGGGCAATTCCTGACGGACACTACATCCAGACACAGATAAGACGCACCACACCCGAACACGACGATTGCTTTATTTCTCCTTTCCATTTGTGTGCAGTTGTAGTGAAGTGTGGGAGCGCTCCATGAGAGGGGTTTAGTGATTACCGGCGCGTTCTTTTCCTGTCCCGACACCATATTAAATAAACCCTTGTATTATTTTCCCAACCAACTTTAATTCCGTTTTCGTTTGTGAGTTATTTTCAAAGGGTGAAGACATTGCGGACCATGGAGGTAGGTGGCATTCTTCCCCAAACCCCCCTGCTCGCGTATGATCCGCCATTAATTGGAAACGCCTCATTAAGCTTGATTAGCCATCCGTGGCGCACTCTCGGTGTTAACTGAGCCAGCCACAGGACAATATATACTTTTACCAAGTTTGGTCAAAATTCCATCACCGGTTCACAAGTTAGACCATTAACACAATTTTTACTTAACGGGACATCTGACCTTTGACCTAGTGACGCCATAATATAATCACTTAATGTTTACATCATTATACATACTTTCACCAAGTTTGATTTAAATCCCTTCAGCTGTTCTGAAGTTATCACATTTTTACCTGACATGACCTTTGATCTTTGACCTCTTCATGGCATAATCCAATCAGTTCATCTGTGCATCATATATACTTATACCAAATTTGGTAGGAATCCGATCACTGGTTCACAAGTTATCGCGGTAACAGGATTTTTACCTAACATGACCTCTAACCTTTGGCTTTTGACCTTGTGACCCCAAAATTGAATCAGTTCCTCTTTACCTCATTAACATAACTGCACCAAGTTTGACTAAGATCCTTTCGACCGTTCTCAAGTTATCGCGGTAATGAAAACCTAGCACGGACAGATGGATGTACGGTCGGATGGATGGACGGATCGATAACCGGAAAAGATAATGTCTCTGTGACTTCAATCTCATGTTCAAGATGACCCAATAACGAATCTGCGAACGTTTATATGACTGGGATTAAAACTCAAATTCGATTTTCTGGTTGCTTCATTAATGACACACAGGTGCGTCGCTGATGTGGTGGCCCAGTGATAGAATTTAGCCAAAACCACCGGCACATGATGGCCTACTATTATTAAGGTAGTGTGGAATATTTGGGGGTCACAAGAGAATGTTAACGGATGTGACAGTTGACCAGCAAGATGCACGAAACATGTACAAATAAATTGCCCATTGTACAAGTCGGTCCTTTTATTGTGTCCGTCACCAATGGCATCTGTGACATCAGTGTGTACAAAGGAAAGGTACTTTTTTTGGACTTCATAGTGCTATCCGCAAGTTTTACCAGGACGTTTTTAGTCGAGCCTGGATTCGCCGTGCTCCTTTATTCAGCTTCGAGGAGTAACAAGAGCTGCTCATTCATGTTCTACAACTGGCACTGAAACGACCATATCAAAGACCTTTTTGTTCGATTAAATTCTTTCCGGACACTGAACTGGCCTGAAGCCTGTTCCTTTAGCTCAGGATGTGGAGAAAAACTGGCTTCACATTTGAGCAGAACGCCCAGCTGTCTCTTTTACGCTTCTTGAGTATCAACTTATTCATGTCCGACTCCAGTTGATAAAGGGGAAAGCGAAAGAAGGGTTTCTCCAATGGCCTCATGTCAGATCACCAATTCGGTTTCAGACCAGGTCACTCCACCTTGGACATGCTGAAATTTGTCGCAAAATAAACATTCGTGACATTGGGGAGGACGGTCTTTGCGTATCGCCGGTCGATGCATATAAGTGCGATGTCTGCATCACTTGAAGATGCAGTAGTTCCTTGTACTCTTGCCAGTCGACTGGCAGAATACTTCAGGCGACAGTTCCAACGTCATCGAGCACGATTTCTGGACAGGGTGTTCGCAATGCCATCTCCTTCATCAAGCCGGCATATGTCTACTAGTACTGGCTGCTGGCCAAATTCACCGAAATTTGTCAAATTTTCACCAAATTGTCATAGCCACCAAGCTCCAGCATCTATCCGTTAAGATTAGAATCTGCTGGACACTGAAGTGGTGCGGGGAAATGTTCTTGTCATAAAGCACACGTGGTCCAATCAACAATATCAGGTGCGGACCTAAATATCCGCAGACTCTCACTGTCAAGAAGTTTAAACCTCTTTACTGATATGATGCGGATATGATCTTTGCTGATATGATGATATGATGACATGATATGATCTTTGCTGATATGATGATATGATGACATGATATGATCTTTGCTGATATGATGTGGATATGATCTTTGCTGATATGATGATATGATGACATGATATGATCTTTGCTGATATGATGATATGATGCTGATATGATATGACGCTGATATGATCTTTGCTGATAAGATGATATGATCTTTGCTGATATGATGATATGATCTTTGCTGATATGATGACATGATATGATCTTTGCTGATATGATGATATGATGCTGATATGATATGACGCTGATATGATCTTTGCTGATATGATGATATGATCTTTGCTGATATGATGATATGACGCTGATATGATCTTTGCTGATATGATGATATGATGCTGATATGATCTTTGCTGATATGATGATATGACGCTGATATGATCTTTGCTGATATGATATGATATGATCTTTGCTGATATGATGATATGACGCTGATATGATCTTTGCTGATATGATGCTACTATATGATCTTTGCTGATATGATGCTACGATATGATCTTTGCTGATATGATGATATGATATGATCTTTGCTGATATTATGGTATGATATGATCTTTGCTGATATGATGATATGATGCTGATATGATCTTTGCTGATATGATATGATATGATCTTTGCTGATATGATATGATATGATCTTTGCTGATATGATGATATGATATGATCTTTGCTGATATGATGATATGATATGATCTTTGCTGATATGATGATATGACGCTGATATGATATTTGCTGATATGATATGATCTTTGCTGATATGATATGATATGATCTTTGCTGATATGATGATATGATCTTTGCTGATATGATATGATATGATCTTTGCTGATATGATGGTATGATATGATCTTTGCTGATATGATATGATATGATCTTTGCTGATATGATGATATGATATGATCTTTGCTGATATGATATGATCTTTGCTGATATGATGATATGATATGATCTTTGCTGATATGATGATATGATATGATCTTTGCTGATATGATGATATGACGCTGATATGATATTTGCTGATATGATGATATGATATGATCTTTGCTGATATGATATGATATGATCTTTGCTGATATGATGATATGATATGATCTTTGCTGATATGATATATGATCTTTGCTGATATGATGGTATGATGATCTTTGCTGATATGATGATATGACGCTGATGTGATCTTTGCTGATATGATGATATGACACTGATATGATCTTTGCTGATATGATGCCGATATGATCTTTGCTGATATGATGATATGACGCCGATATGATCTTTGCTGATATGATGATATGACACTGATATGATCTTTGCTGATATGATGATATGACGCCGATATGATCTTTGCTGATATGATGATATGATGCTGATATGATCTGCTCGGCCGTCTGCAAAGAAACCAAAACAAATTATATAATTACTAAAATTAATGGATACTAGGACGTGCCCGTACGTGGGTGCCCGTTCCTTGCCAAAAAAAAAAAAAAAATGTCTTCGCCCATGCATGCATGGGCGTGCCCATGGGCTCATGGGCGTGCCCGTAAGTGCGTGATGTGACCGTACAATGAATGTATCGTCCCGACGCCGCAGCTCGGATGGCGCTGCAGTTAATCGGGCCTGTATCGGCAGAGTTATTATAAACGTGTACTACAATCGATCGTACCTTACAACAATCAACACAGATTGCAACGTCAAATAAATGAATACGCTCTCAAATGTGCCGTCCGAGGCAGCGTCTGCTCGCCACGTTCAGCATCAGTACGTCGTCACTATGACTATCCGTAAGTCCGGAATTGACGTCCTCATTTGACTGTCCGGAAGGTCGCATATCGCAGTTACGATGAATCGCAAATTAGTTTTAATTAGTTTTAAAACATAGTTTAACGCCAACATAGCGCCAACATAGTTTGCCAACGTGAAATAAATGAATACGCTCTCAAATGTGCCGTCCGAGGCAGAGTCTGTTCGCCACGTTCGGCACACGTGATAGCTCGCTGCTCTCTGATTGGTTGAATCGTTTTTTGGACATAGCTCGGTAACTACTTGTCCGATTAATATGAAACCTTGAAAAGGCACATCCTCAGGTCCCCAGCAATATACCTGGCAAGTTTCAAGTATATCGGACCCGTGGTTGTCGAGAAACAGCGGTCACAGACACACACACATACACACACACATACACACACACATACACACAGAGATTACTGGAATTATAGATAGATACATTGTTTTAGAATAAATGATGGTGGCATTGGATTCATTATGTCTGAAAACATAGAAAAGGCCACTTCATTCATGTTTTATGTCATATATTGCCAAAGATATGCGACTTAATGGCTTTTCGCAATTTGTGAGGTGGCCATCATGGATTTTTCCTATTTATGGTCGTCAGGGGACGTATTCAGCTTGGCACAATAGCTGAGATCATTTAGCATATAATTATAGAACATGATATATGCCAATCTTGGTGCTTTTACCACAAAAGCCACAATTTTATCATACATCCGCCCCACGATTATGTCTGCCTCCTGCAGGGAGGGGACACGGAAGAAAAACTTTTTCTTTCCAACAGTTAAAATTGCACCCCATCCCTTCATTTCAGAGACAATCCTCTCCAAATTAGGCATGGAACTATCTTGGTCCAACACACGCAGAACCGTTTAAATATATATATATATATATATATATATATATATATATATATATATATATATATATATATATATATATATATATATATATATATATATATATATATATCGAGGACACCATTCCAAGTTTGGGGGTCAAAGGTGAAAGAAGAATCACACATTTTGCTTTGCCAATCTCGTGTATGCGTCGAGAGAGATTCAATTTGGCACAAAATTGCTTTCAAATAGTTCCCAAAGGGATGAGAAG